>NC_058372.1:112251969-112555000 GCF_018350175.1 Felis catus | reverse complement strand
ATGTTTATTTACTTTTGAGAGAGACAGAGCATGAGCAGGGGAAGGGCAGAAAGAGAAGGAGACTCAGAATCTAAAGCAGGCTCCAGGCTCTGAGCTGTCAGCACATATCCTGATGCAGGGCTTGAACTCACAAATGGTGAGATCATGACCTGAGCTGAAGTCAGATGCCCAGCTGACTGAGCCACCCAGGTGCCCCAAAATATAAAATCTTAAAAAAAAATAAATCACTGGAGACAACTTTGTATGCTCGTACATAACAGTTTTGATCTCATAAAAAAAATGATAGAATGGCATTATTTTGAATGAATGTGACATAATTTATCTAATTGTACATTAAGGTAGTGCTTTTTCCAGGTTTTCCTTTCTTTCGAAAATTAGGAAAACAATTACAATACGTATGCTCTTTTCAGCGATATCCATCAAGAACCACAACAAAAATGATCAGGCCTTGATTCCCATTAAAAGTTTTCTTTTTCTTTTTGTGAATAAAAAATAAAAAAATAAAACAAATCTTGCATTTGAAAGACGTTGAGAGTATGTCTAAAGTAAACATTAGTAGCTGTAAATAAATTTATAATTTTCTAAAACTAATTAGCT
Organism: Felis catus; assembly: GCF_018350175.1. NCBI lineage: Eukaryota > Metazoa > Chordata > Mammalia > Carnivora > Felidae > Felis > Felis catus. Next base: position 112,554,403 of record NC_058372.1, on the reverse strand, counting down.
TAGAGAAAGTTGATTTAAAAGTGGTAAAATCACCCCAGGACAAACATTAAGAATATATGAACTAATGCTGAGAAATATTTGTTTTCACCAGTGAGTTTTCAAACAATTACCTGGAGCCACAGAAGAAGTTTTAAAGAATGTCATGAAAACCTAAAAGCATAAACAAAGCAGATATAACTGGCTGAAAATTAATAGTGCTTTGCTAATAAAGCTTGTAAAAAAATCTTTTGTGCTATCATCTTATAATCTCAGACAGTCCTTCCCTATTTTCTTTCCTGACTCCTGGAAACTATATAATCATGGTATACAGCATTGGATTTTTTTCACGCAGCATGATTTCCTTGAAATCCATCCAAGTTGTTGCATATTTCAATAGTTTGTTCCTTTTCATTGGTGAATGGTATTCCAAGGTAGGTATATAATCATTTACCCATTAAAGAACATTTGTGTTTTTCCCGGGTTTTGGCTACTATAAATAAAGCTGCTATGAGTAGTCAAAACACAAACACTTCTGAAAATAGGAATGGAAGATTAAGAACTTCCCTAGGAGCCACGAAAATGATCCAAACCTAAAGTTTTTTATTACTGATGCTCATTGCAGGAAATTATATGTGGACAAATGTAAATGAGAATTATTAAATTTGACTAGCTTATTAGACCTTTTAATCTAGCTTTTTAAAGAAAACCAGTTTGCGTTTGATGCATTTTTCAGAGCCTCATCTCCCGCCTATTTGGGAGGAGAACAGGAAGGGCTTTGAAGTGACTCCTCAAATTAGAACATCTCAGTGTAGTTGCCAAGTGCCCCAAAAACTGGTACAGAGAAAATTTGTACGTTTCACTTACCAATGTTGTGGAGTAACCAACCAGCTGGTGGGCATAGTCTATACCTCAGCAATACAGACAGGTGTCCTGAAGAATATAAATATACATTATGTGTTGCTTGAATGGGGAATGCTCACTGTACAAAAGCAAGAAGGTGGACATGATAAACTGATTATTCTTCATCTCTAGGGACAATTAGGGTATATAATGACTTGTTCATTACCATTGATCTGTAAAAAGAATCATTCCTTTTGCAACCTCTCCCTTTTAAAACTGTAGCATTGGCGTAATTTTTGGTCCTCAGTTTTTCCTCATTTTGCTTGACTTCTCTATCTCAGAATGTGTCCTGGCAGGCTAGCAGAACTAGATAATATCCTGACAATCAGAAAAACTCAGTTCTCTAAACCCAACTCTCACGAGAAAGGCTGCCGTACCACTTTACCCCTACCAGGATGGCCATACTACAAAAATGTTGGTGACCTGTGGAAAAACTGTAATTCCCATCCATTGCTGATGAAAACAAAAATTTTGCAGGCACTTTAGAAAACAGTTTGGCAGTTTCCAAAATATTAAATGCAAATTTACCGTACGACCCAGCCATGCCACTCCTAGATATTGACTCAAGAAAAATGAACAAATACGTCCACATGAGCACTTGTACATAAAAGTTCATAGCAACACTGTTCATACTAGTCAAAAAGTGGGATCAATTCTAATGTCAGTTAAATGATGAACGTATAAACAAAATGTGGTATGTCTGTACAATGGAATACTATTCGGCAATACAAAGAAACAAAGTACTCAGCACATACTACAAAGCAGCATGGATAAAACCTCAAAGGTCGTGTTAAGTGAAAGGCTCCAGACACTCACACACACACACACACACACACACACACACACACACACGTGTGTACGTATGGTTCCAATTATTTGAAATGTTCAGTAAAGGTAAAGCCAGAAAGACAGAAAGTAGGTTAGTGGCTGCTTGGAGTTGGCTGCCAATGGACAGAAGGAGCTGTTTGAGGAGTGATACCCACGTTCTAAAATTGGATTGTGGTGATGGCTGCACAACTCTGTAAGTCATATTCAAAACAAGTGAATTCATGGTATGCAAATTATAAATCATAAAGCTGAAAGAAAGAAAAAGAAAAGGTGGAAAGAAGAAAAAAAGAGGGGCTCCTGGGTGGCTCGGTCGGTTGAGCATCTGACTCTTGACTTTGGCTGGGGTCATGATCTCATGTTTTGTGAGTCAAGCCCCATATCGGGCTCTGCACTGACAGCGTGGATCCTGCTTGGGATTCTGTCTCCTTCTGTCTCTGCCCCTCCCCCACTTGCTTTCTATCTCTGTCTCAAAATAAATAAAAATAAGCTTTAAAAAAGAACCAAAAGGAAGGAAGGAAAGAAGAAAGGACGGAAGAAAGGGAGGGAGAAAAGAAGGGATGCCACAGGGAAGCAGTTCTCTAAGCCGGAGAGCTTTGCCTCATAAGGCTCATGCACAACACGCCCAAAAACTGCAACACACGATGCCCCACGAAACCCTCCCCATTCTGGAAGAAGGAGCCAGTTGCGCACAGTGCTAAGGAAATTCACAGGCTACAAACAGTGGAAAAAACAATCTTCCCTTTCATCTATTTTTGTAAAAGTAGCAGAAGCTATAAACATTGTCTCTTTCCTGGGTTGATAATTTTATCCCTCATGACCTGTCTTTAGCCCCAGAGAAGGAAGTCATTTAAGTGAAGCCATGATGATGGAGAGGTACTTGTAGCTCTCTCACAGTCTCCTTGTCAGCATGCAACCCCCTCCATGGCCGCTTCTCTAACCTGCTCCTGGAATTATCTTGCCAGCCAATGGCAAGTGCAGATAGAAGAATTCGTCGTTGGAGTGCTGACTGGACACGGTGGGCTGACACGGGGGGCTGCGAGCAGTTTATTTGATTCCATTTCCTCAGACCTGACAGGCAGCCCTTCCTTCTGAAATCACTCTCAGGCCTCCAACACACTCTGACATCAAGTGTACACAGCTGGGAGGAGGCCAGACTTGACCTACGTACTTATGACGTGTTGTGCGAGAAACAAACCAAGGGTTGCACAGGTGCATCTCTTCCCGGCAGAGAGTCTCGCAGAGCCTTGCCAAGATTCCACTTCTGCGTCCCTGGGAGAAAGAGAAAAGAAAACGCACCGAGCCTGTGAAAGGTCAGGATGTGGACTCGTCAAATTCTGGGTGTCCTTGGAGTGAAACACACGCACACACTTTTTCAGGTCTATCCAGGGATGAGCTTTTCTTTGTAAGCACATCCTGTGCACACTGAAAACCTCCAGGAGGATGTGATGCACAATGTGCCCCAAAAGCCTCCTTTCAGCCAAAGCAGCATTTTCTATTTTGAAGAACAGTTTCCAAGAGAATGTTTTTCTTTTTTACAGCACGTGAAATATCAGGCAGAGTGTGCTGGGGGAGGGGGGCGGTGAGTGAAGAGGGTGTCAGTCTATTTCTAAGTCAATGGCTGTTTTGCCTTCTTATATTTTGAACCAAATATAGAGATTTCTCTAAAAATATGCACACTGACGCTCTGTGAATGTGGTGAGCTCAGTAGTAAGTGGACACTCAACATGCTACCACTCCCGGGGGCAGGGGGAAAGCTCCTGAGTGACAGTCAGAAGCCTGGGAATGCTGGTACACTCAAAGCAATCACAGCATCGTGTGGCTCATCCTGGAGGGAGATTTGCCTGAGTTGTATTGGGAGGACATGGGATGTGGGCCTCAGCCAGCCACTGAGGTCACATCAGTCTTCCTGGAGGAAGGAGTGGGGTAAGTCCATCACTTTGAGATGTACTCAGGTAACTCCATTTGTTAGAAGGTGCACTCTTATGGCTCCACAAACTCTTTCACTGACTGCCCATTTCTCTCCTCTTTTGCAGAGCAAAATTTCTAGAGTGTTCAGTTCATGGAGTCTCCTTTCCTCATCTATTTACTTTTCTATTTTCTTCTATCTGCCTTTTGTCCTAAGCAATCCACTCTGGCAAAAGTCACTGGTGACCTCCATGGTACCAAACCCTTGGATGCTATTTGTGCCTCATCTGACTCATCTTTTCAACAGCATTTGACACAGGTGACCCTTGTCCTCTTCTTGAAACACTCCTCCATAGGATTCAGGGCTGTTCCATTTGACTAGTTTTCCTTTTGCCCCACTGACTCTTTCTTCCTTCTCAGTCTCCACTCTTGATGTTTCTCTTGCACCTGAACTCTACATTTAAGAGTTCCTCAGATCACTACCTTGGGTGTTTTCTTTTCCTCTTAGGTGATCTCATCCATCCATTTTTATGACTTTTAATGTCACCTGCTTATTAACAACTCAAACATGGATTCACCATAGTCCTCTGCTCTTCTCTAATCTCAACTGGTATGCCTAGATTCTTGTTTCACATCACCTATTTGTTACCATTGGGCAACTCCAACTTTATATAGCCAAAATGAAACTTTTTTTTTAAAGTAATCTTTCCATCCAACGTGGGGCTTAAACTCATTACTCCAAGATCATGAGTTGAAAGGTCTACCAGCTGTCCCCCAAAATGGAACTTGTGATTCCTTCTCTCCACTCTCACCCCACTACCAAATCAACCAAAACAATCTCTAGTTAAAATATTTCTTGTTTATTACCTATTTTCCACACTAGACTGTAAGTTCCTGAGGGCAGATCCCTTGCCCATCTTGTGTTCCATCTTATCTTCTGGGCTGACACATTCTGGGTCATCACACACACTTGATATGTACTTGTTGAATAAACCAATGAATTGATCTGAGTTTTAGACCTGAGTTTTGAAAAATAAAGAAGTTATTTAAGTGGGACAGTGATAGGGGCAGTTCTAAGCATAAAGATTCAGGAGGTACAGCTTATAGCTGATTGAGGAAGGTCATTGGTCTATTAAGGGAGATAATTAAGTAAGGTTGACATGTAAATAGGAGAGGGGAGAGTAACCTAAAATGATCAGGCAGGGCCATTCTGCCACAGACTAAATTGAAGAAGGAAATTCTGAAAGAAGCACAAGAAAGCTATTTTCCCAAAGAACAGAGCTAAGTGGCTTTGAAAGCCACATATAACTGGAATCTTCTAATTGTGCTACCTATCAATTGGTCTTTGATACCATTTCAAAAGAAATAGGACACAGCACTAGGACATTCATTGGTGTTTTTAGCATAGTTGGAGAATTTATATCACTCAGAATTTCCAAGTGCATTTTTCTATTGGACTTAATTTCTGGTCAGGAGAATAGTTGCAAATTTAATACCAGATCAGTACTGGATTCTGGAATCCATTTTTTCCTGTTTTGGTGCTTATCAGCTATGGATCTTGAGCATGACAACATCTCTTCAATGTGGTCACCTTGGTTGTAAGTGAACGAAGAGGAGTTAATGATACTACCTCAGAGATTTGGGGAGTAGTAGTACTCCTATGTACATGCAAGTCATCTAAAGCAAGGGGAATATTGTGTATAGTACGCACCATTGTGCAAAAAAGGAGAAGAGATAAATATAAGCATTTGCTTATATTGGTAAAGATACTCTGAAAACATACACAAGAAACTAATGGCAGTAACTGCCTCTGGTGGTGGGACTCTGGCTGGCTGGGGACAGGGTGAGAGAAGGGACTTCACTATATGACTTTGGGAACTTCTCACTCTTCCTATTTCTCTTCCCTCATCCATTCCTGCTGTTCTCACTGCCAGTAATAGCTATTTTAAAAGGTATCACTCTTCTCCATGACTCTCATCTTGTATCTCGGAACTATAAATTCTACTTCACAGAAAATATGAAATCATCTCCAGACAGGTTCCTCAGTTTTATCACTGGGCTTTGGCATTAGATTTCAGTTTTATTTCTACCATTTCAGAAAATAAGGCCACTTCTCACTCCTTCCCCATTTGCATTTTCTTAGTAGCATTAAAATACTCTTATTTTTCTATCCAAAAACCTCTCCCTACCTTAGACCTCTTTAGCACGTCTTTAGCTTTATCCCTTTTCTCCCTTTTTAGCTTTAGTTCCTTAAAGAGTTTTCCATATTTTCTCTATTTCATTATTAACCATTCATTCCCCACCCCACTAGATGATCTTTTCTAAGCTCACTAAAGATTTCCTTCGTTAACAAGCCTGACTGACATCTTTTCTATCTTTGTCTTCTTTGACCTCTGCACAACATATTATCCCTGAGGATTACTTTTTCCTTTCCAGAAATTTTCTTTCACAGCTTTCATGAAGACTTCTTCCTTTCCCTCACCCTTGTCTGAATAGGAAGCTTATCCTAGTTGTTGTCATAGAAATCTCTGCATACCTCTATCTTGTGATCATGAACCTGAATATCTTCTTCATTAGACCGTATAGTTTCCTTGAGAACAAGAACTGTGTCATTTTTGTCTTTGTGTCTTCAGTGCACAGGTCAGTGTCTTAATCAATGAATATTGGTTTATTGAATCTTGAATGAATGCCAAAATGTTCTTCTAGATCTTTGTTTTAATACCAGCTGTGGCAGGAACTTGCTCATTGCCTCTAATATCCATTTTCCTTTTTACTTATAACAGAAAGTTGAGTGTGTTCAGCTGAAACACTGCCTTTCCTAGCCTGCGTGGCATGGCCACGTGACAATGTTCAGGGTAATGAGACGGAGGTGGCAATACTTGAGTAGCTCTTTGGAAGGGAGGGGCATCCCTAGCCTCCTTAATGTTTGCTCTCATGTGAAGTGAATGGCAACAGCTCCATCAGCCCTCTCATAACCTTGAGAACAGATGACAGAACAGCAGGTGTGAAGGAGCCTGGGTCCCTGATCTCTTTTTAGGATCCACACCACCTTCTACCAAATATCTCTGTACTTTCAAAATGCAAGGCAGGGTGCCTGGGTGGTTCAGTCAGTTAAACGTCCAACTTTTGGTTTTAGCTCAGGTCATGATCTCATGGTTTTGTGGGTTTGAGTCCCATGTTGGGCTCTGCACTGACAGTATGGAGCCTGCTTGGGATTCTCTGTCTCCTTTTCTCTCTCTGCCCCTCCACCACTTGCACTGTCTCTGTCTCTCTCAAATTAAATAAATAAACGTCTAAAAAATTAATAAAATGCAAAGCAAAAGATTCTTAAACTAATTCACTCTAGGAATTTCCTTTATTATCAGCTGAACTTAATCCTAACTTAACATACACTCTAAAATAAAAATACTTTGCATAGGTTGGCACACCTAAGCCTTTGTTTCTCTAGTTCACTTACTCCACAAGGGATATGAGGTACAGCAGTCTACCTTTGGATAAAGCAGAGACCAGATGATCAGTAACATGTAGGATGTCCATGGCTTAATGGGTTTTTCTGGAGCAAGAGAAAAAAAAGGAAAAACTGGGAGCTTAGCAGACTAAGACATGTGATTTTTATTCAGTAGCCTATTTTTGAGGGGGTAAATGGCTGGATTTTATCTACTACTAGATTATTCAAAAGAGTGATTGGATTGAATGAGACAGTTAATTTAGAAGCAGTTACCTTATTTTTTTTCTTTTTAAATGTGTATTTATTTATTTTGAAAGAAAGAGAGTGTGAGCAGTAGAGGGACAGAGAGAGAGGGAGACAGAGAATTCCAAGCAGGCTCACACTGGCAATGCAAAGCCAACACGGGGCTCACATTCACCAACTGTGAGATCGTGACCTGACCCCGGATCTAGAGTCCGACGCTTGACCGACTGAGCCACCCAGACGCTTCACAAACAGTTACCTTATTTAAAAAAAAATTCAAATTGTTTCTTTTGCAGGTTGATAATTCTAAGACCAAAGGGAAATTCAGTCACAAAACAGAACATTTCAACACCATAGGAGTATGACAGTAGGGTCCAGGGGGTATATTAGTTCTAAGTATAGCAGTGTAAAGTAACACGTGAAAGAAGCATCACAGGTCTAAAAGGCATGAACCATGACAGGTAGAGACGCAGTCTGGGTGGTAACTAATTTTTTAGTGTCTTAGAAAAGTGTGCAATTGATTTTATCCTTAGAAGGGATCAAAATATTTAGTGGCCATAATCTTAAGATATATTTTGAAATAATTGGAATACCTGAATGTATGTGAAAGAGTCCAGACTCATGTATTCACTCTGGAAAATTTGATAAGCAGAGCTTTTCCCATATAGGCATGCAATTGATTTAACTATAGGCTTGACCCATGGAATTCCCTTGTCAACTGACAGCCATGAGAAAACCCACTCTCGCAGCGAAACGCTCGTCCTGAAAATAGAGCAGGCGCTTCCTGCCCTTTCTCACAGTCCTCTTGGCTGCAGGGAAACAAGAATGCTCTTTGTCAAGGCATACCCAGGAGGAGCATTTTAGAGCTCAATTTTCTCATGGTGTATTCAAATGAAAAGGAATGAAGATAATTCAATTTGAAATATGTCCAAGTGTTTCTGGTATCATCCCTGTGCTGTGGCATGTTGCTGAAGCAAATAAGATAGAATAAAATACGGAGAAAGTCAGCTGTTTACTATCCTAAAAATGGCCACTTACAGAGCTCGTCATGGCTTTCTTTTCTCCCTTCATTTCTGAAATAAAATGTTTGATAACCCAGTCTTCTGAATCAAAGAAACACACAAACAGAAACGGTTATCAGTCATGTCTGTAACCTCCACCTAGCTCAATTTCTTAATCACCATTTTTTCAGTAGTCCTACTGCTTAACTTCCTTCCAGACACAGCGAATGAGTCATGAGGCGAAGGAGTCTTAGCTGGAGAAAGGGGACTGGGTTCTCCACCCATTCACTCTAAGCCTACAGGGTCCTCCACTAGAATTTATAAAGCCTCCGAAATCATCCCATCCACAAAACTCAGTGGGAGGCAGCACTTCCTCAGAACCTGGCCTAGTCATTTGTTGTTGCTTTGGCCCTCATCCAATGTACTGCCATAGTTGGGGAGAGCACATAGCAGGCACTCAGTTAAGATGGAACATTAAAGGATATGTGAAGTTTAATTTTAATTAGTTTTTAATGTATACTTTGTAGTAGTTTAAGTGGATAAAATCCTTTTTATTTTTCACTTTGCATTTAGACCCATATACTCACCAATGAAAGTCTCCATAGCTGTTAATATTTTGATGCTAATGACTGAAAACTATTTTTAAATAAACATATGAAGTGCATTAAGTTTTGTTGGATATGATTTCCATGCTATTCACATACCAAGAAGTTTAAAAGGACAGGTTCTATAGTCAGAAAGCCTAGGATTGAATCCCAGATCTGCCACTTACGAGTTGTATGATCAGGAAAAGTTACTTCACCTAGTTGTATTTATTTCCTCATGTGTAACAAATGGGGATGAAAAGAATAGTCTCTATTGATAGATAGCAAGTTGTCAATAAACTTGATTATATATAGCAGAAGGCATCAAATGTGTAGAATGGAAACTCCGTTGCTGTACATGTGGAAAGAATTCCAATGTTATAATTAATCTCTGCATGTGAATGAGACTTAGACTTTGGAATAAGTCTAATTCAGTCTTGCACAACCATATAGAACTAAGTAAAATATCTTTAACTGGATTACATCAAATAGTCTGATCATTCATTTGGCCTGCTGCAATGACATTACATGTGAGTATAAAATTGTAGGATCAATCAAAAACCAAAAACAAAACCCCAAAAAACAAAAACAAACAAAAAACAAACAAAGGAAACCAAACCTTGCTATGCCAAGGAGTGGTGACCTTCAATGTTATCCCTTTGTGAGATATTTCTATACATTTATTCTAATGTTACTATGATTGCTGAGAATGTTCTTGGTTCTTCTGATTGGGAAAGGCTCTCAATTTAGAGGCTATTGGAAAAAATTAATTGAGTCCATTTTAGTTTCCCATCACATCTGACACTGATTGGGACTATTCCCCCAAATCATATTTAGCTTTAAAAGAAATTCTTAACACTAATAGAAGACCAAAGAATGAATATCTGGTCCTGAAAACAATGAGTGAACTCATTCCTCATTCATCCATAAATATTTATTTCAATGCACTACTAAGGATGCTTTTACAATATCACTCTCATTGGCTTAAGTGAAATATTTCCTCAAATGATTTTTTCTGAGAGAAATGTGTATAAATTCCATCATGTATTTCATTAAATAAAAGCTTATTGTGGTGATCATTTTGTAATGTATATAAATGTTGAATCCTTACGTTGTACAGCTAAAACTAATATAATATTGTTCTTAAAAAGCTACTCAAATTAGTTTGTAGATACACACCAAACTTGAAATAATCCACAAAGATGTTACAGCTGAGAATGCCACATGCTGGTAAGCATACGACTTTTTTTTAGTAGCAGTGAAGTTTTAGGTGTTATTGAAGTGGACATTATTTGAATTTATTATCATTTAGTGTTATTTTTAAGATCCCTTTTGGGTTAGTTTCCTAGGACTGTCATAAAAAAAAAAAAGCCATGAACCAAGTGGCTTAGAATAACAGAAATGTAATGTTTCTGCTTCTGGGGGAAGTCTATAATCAAGGTGTTGGCAAGTCCATGCTCCTTCTGAAAACTCTAAGGAAGGATTCTTCCTTGCCTCTTCCTACCTTCTGGTGTTTTTCCACCAATTCTTGGTATTCCTTGTCTTCTAGGTACATCGCTTCAATGTTTGCTTCCATTATCACATGGCCTTCTCGCTATATTTCTGTGTCCAACTTTTTATTGTCTTACAAGGCACCAGTCTTTTTCACTTAAGGACCCACCCTACTCCAATATGACCTCATCTTTATTTGATTACATCTTCAAAAACACTGTTTCTAAATCAGGTCACATTCACCAGGGGTTAAGACTTCAATATTACTTTTTGAGGAACGCAATCCAAAGCATAAAGTTTTATGTGTCAATTTAGCTAGGCTATCGTCCCCAGGTATTCAGTCAAGCACTAGTATAGATGTTGCCGTGAGGGTATTTTTGTAGGTCAGGACTAAAGTCTGTAATCAGTTGGCTTTATGTAATGAGGACTAGCCTAGATAATCTGAGCGAGCCTGACCCGATCAATTGAAGGGCCCAGAGAACAGAATTGATGCTTCCCTAAGGAAGAAGTTCTACCTATAGACCGCAGTGTCAGCTTCTGCTCCAGAATTTCTGGCCTGCCCTTCCTAATAGCTTGTCCTCCACAGTTCTGCTTTGCCCAGCCAGCCCCCACAATCACCTAAGCCAATTCCTTGCAATAAATCTCTTAATATATATATTTTTTACATATTTTATATTATTAATATAATTAATATGTATATGTATGTTGCTAGTTCTTTCTCTGTTGGAACCCTGACTGATACAATACTTACAGGAGCAGTCACTTCTTGAAATCAACATTTCCTTATTCAGGACTAATTTGCCGAGCGCCTGTGTTACCACTCGCAATACAGTGTAGGGGTTAAGTGTGTGGGCTCTGGTGTTTAGCTGCCAGGCTCAAAACCCAGCTCCACAGCTTACTGTTTCTTTCACCCTTGGCAAAGCAACATAACTTCTCAATGCCTCGGTTTCCTTATCTGTATTAGAGTGAATAACAACATATCACTTGATAGAGTAACTAACCCTTGTTAATACTTAAGGCAGTTAATACCAGTTAATACTTTTGGACAGCAGGATGCTGGCTCAGGAAAGCCAACTGTAGTCATCTCTTCTTTATTCCACATTTACTTTCAAGAACTTTGGTAGCTTGAACTTGACCTTGGGGGGAATATTTACACCATGGAAATTGGCAAACACTGCAATCCGGGGCTTCTTTTTTTCAGAGCCGTATTATAAGCACAACACTGCTTATACTAATATCTGATACAAAGTCAGAACCCAGTGAAATAGCAGTGATTATAGTAGGTAAAGTGCACTAAGAAAGTAGTTACTGCTAGTTCATATGGTCCTTTTGCACAAAACAGAAACAGGCACCCTTCCTTCAAGACACTTGACTGACACTTTTCAGGAATCCTCAATTAAATTAAATCTATAGTGTGGATGGTGACACATAGAATTTTGTAATGTATAACTTAGAGAACTAACTACACTTGGTGTTCTGATAAGAAACCACACCTATAATGACAATTTCATTATTCTGTCATTGTTTTAAAGGTGATTCTTCTCACTCAGTAAGTATAGGAGCGGTTTCCTTATCTGCATTTTATCCTCAAATATACTTGAATGCTGATAAAGAAATTGCTTGAAAACAAAGATATTTCTTAAACAAACCAAAATATTTTCTATTCCAGGACATTTTGAAACATATTTGCTGTGGAGAGAAGGATCTCAACAGGAGCATCGGAAAGAGAAATAAACAGTCACCGGAAACAGTAATGCTGAAGGAAAGGGCATGTATAGAATACCATAACTAAAGCTGGCTAATGTGCAAGGACAGCAAAACAAAACAAAACAAAACAACAGTGAGGATTTGGCCATGAAGGGCTCTTATGATGTTGTGAGAATTAATCTCTTTTGCTAGTGCCCACGTCTGCATCAAGATGCCTGGGTTACCCTCCAACCCGAGCTGGGCTCCAGTTACACAGCCAGCAAGTTTTCACAGGCCCAAGGTGGCCATTCTTTCAAGGAACCACAAAGATAGCTTCCCTGGCACGTTCCTGCTGCACTCACAGCGTTGGCTGCTTCCCGAGTCTCAAAGATGTGAAATGAAACCCCAAGGGCTGCATTAACAAAGGCCAAAAGCATGCACAGCCCAAGCCAGCGGTTATGGTGAAGCATCCTGGATTCCCATGAGAAACTCTCCGGATCTGGTTCATCTACGTCACATGAGTCTGCAAACAGGAGGCACAACAGTTTAAAAATACTGTGACTGCTGGAGACTTCCCTGGCCATATTTAGTTCACATGTCTCACAGTGGTAGGAAAGAGCTAGAAAGAGACAAAGGGAGTTGGAGGAAGAGAAAGAAGGCAAGTAGTGTTGCCTGCATTAAAGAATCAGGACATAATACCGGATCACCTTCTTTCTCCCCACCCCATCCCTCCACCCCAAGGCTCTCTTGAGTGCTTGTTTTCTGTCCAAGGAAGCTACAGCCCCAAGTACTCCTCCGCCATCCCTGGACATCTGCTTGGCTTGTCTATTTTCTGCTACAGGCACAGGACAGGAAGGAAGAGTTTGTTTCCTGTAAATAGAGGGAGAGAAAATTACAGCTATTATTGTTTTGACAACGGAAGCCCTCCCTGAAGCTTGTACCACGGTTCATTCCTGACAAGCATCAGGTCTGAGTTGCCGGCTCTCTGCAGAAATTCCTCTCGAGGGGTCCCCGGGGAAAGCTGAAAGCCTAGATGGCTTTGCATTAGATGTCTAATGGCATAAAGATGTAATTCTGGGCAATCTTGATATTGGGCTGTGGAAATGGAATGCAGCCTGTGTTTTGATGAATGTTTTGATGCAAGCTGCTGCTACCCCAAATGAGCATGCTGGAGCTTGACCCTTAAGCACACACATACTAGTTTATGCAAACACACACCCCAAGGTTGAAAATGCATGATAACACAAATAATTTATGCTATCTTTTAACTCTCTCCTCTGGTCCCTGCTCTCCCCAAATTCTTTTTTTTTTTTTTTTTTTTTTGAGATTCCCGAGCCTTTTAAACTGTATCTAGCTACACACATATTTGATGAAAAGCTGTCAAACTACCAACTACATACTGGGCATGCTGCGTTCTACCTTCCACATTGGATGAGTCCACATGTTCTTGGGAATATATTTGACCATGACAAATATGACAAAAAATAACAAAATGACATTTGTTATTTTTAGATGTCTGGAATCAATCTTTTACCTAATCAGTGTTTGAAATCTAAAAGAAAGGAAGAAAGAACCAACCAAGGCTATGGATTAAGAGCTGGAGGAAATTCTACTACTGTGTCCACGAATTAATGAGAATGAGATCTGTTACTCAAAGGGAGTGATAATCTCCTATTGGTAGCAGAAATAAATTTAAGTTTGATAGTCAAAGTAGGATTCATATTTTTGTCAAATACATTAAGAAGGGCCTGGTTAGATTTCTTTGCTGAACTTGCAACAGTAATAAAACACCCACAGCAGAATTCAGTTAATGGGGATCATTTTTACTCTTGGCTTTCTTGACCCCACACCTTTCGGTCTTCCTCTTTTCACGAGCAGCTCCTTTTAGCATTCTTTACCAGTCCTTTGCCCTTGGCTTCACCTCCAAATAACGTTATGTCCCAGAGCTCATTTCTAGTCCTTCATGTTTTATCTAGACATGTGGCTTTCATAAAATCTATAGTCTGATGGTTTCCCAATTTGTGACTCCTGAGACCTTTCAGCTAGATTCCAAACTCTTAGAAACCATAGCCAACTTGACACATCACTTGGCCATCTAATATATATCTCAAATTTCACATGTCTGAAACAGAACTGTTGTATTCTCCATCTCCAAACCTGTTCCTTGTCAGCATCCCCTATCTCAATATTTGCTATCACCATTCGGGTAGATGCTCCATCAAAAAATCATCCCTGAGTTTTCTTTCCCCTTTATCTTCCATGTCCAATCCACCAGCAATTCTTCTTACCTCCACTTCCAATGAACATCCTCTGTTTATCTTTCTCTAACCCTGTAGCTACTCTCCTAGTCTGAGCCACCACCATCTTTCACCTGGACCATCGCAGTAAGCCCCCATCTGATGACTCTACTTAGATGTCTACACACTTGAAATCCTTCTACACACAGCAGCTATGGTGCTCTTCTGGAAATATAAATGGGAGGAAATAGTGTTATTGCTTAAAGCTCATAACTATCTTCCCATTACATTAGAAATTAAATGCAAACACTATAATTTGACCTGTAAAATCCTCACCCAGATTATCTCTTTGACATAACCTAATCCTCTTTATTCCCATGCCCTAGTCATCTTTCTCTTCTCCAGAAGTCTCTGGAATTTCATACTCTTGGCTTCTTCTTGACACTCACGTCTAAGTTTAGATGTCACCTTCTCAGAGAAGCCTGATGCCTCACTCAGTTTTATTTCTACCATTGAGCTGATCATTACCTGGTGTTTTCTCGTTCATTTACTTGTATATTATCTCTTCCTCCAACTAAATCATAAGCTTATGTGAGTAGAGACCTTATCTTCATGCCCAGTGATGAGCATAAGGGCCTAGTAGAGTGCCTGGCATGTAGTGATATTGACATCTGTTTAATGAATCAGAGAATCAATAAATAGACTCTCAGGGGCCCTGATCTGTGGTGGGACATCAGGAAAGATTTTCCTGAAGAAGTGTTGTTTGAGTAGAATCCTGAATGATGAGTGGTAATTAACTGGAAGTATTCGAGGAAGGGAAGAGGGGAGAAAAACACTGCAGACAAGAGAAACTGTAGGTGTAGAAACCCAGCATGGGAGGGACACAGCACATTTGTTACACCGTGAGAAGGGACCGTGTTTGCACTACAAGGAATCAGAAGGGGACTGTCAACTGAGACTTAAAAACTTCTAGACCAAGTTAGGAATTCCAGCCTTTACTCGAGGGCTCTGTGAAACCATGGTACACTCGAGCCGGCAGATAGCATCTTGAGATTGGCTTTCTAAAAAGATCATATGGGCTGCAGTGTAAAGAAAAGGCTGGGTGTAGGTGACGTGGCTACTATCCTTCCTGCCAGTAGGAGGCTGCCTCAGTAAGCTACTGGAACGATCACAGTACCCAGATGAAACTGGCGGTGGAGGACGTGGCAAGATTGGAACAGACTCCAGAGATATTTAGGAGGTAAAATAAATAGTGCTGTTTAATTAGATAAAGCCAGAGTGATGGTGGTTGGGGAGAGATGGACATACTAAGCCTGAAGTGTAGGTTTTTGACTTGCAATGCATACTTGTTCGGGTGGTGGCACCAAAGGGAAGATGAAAGAAAATTAGTGTGACAAGAAATATCAAAAGCTTAGTTTCCTGTGTGTTGAATCTGAATTCCTTTAAGATAGCCATGTGAAGATGTGGAAGTAGAGAGCTAGACTCAGGAGCAGGAAGTTCAAAGGGAAAGTATGATGGTCAGGAGTACACTGTAGGGAGCACTGACTACAGCCTAGGAACACTCTGATGACAAGGACCACTTTGTATCATATATACTTGCCATAGAGTCTAACACGTACATATGAGCTCCTGCATTCATTGCAATTAGTAAATATGTATAAAGGTGCTGTACGGGTTATCTTAAAGAAGCAAAGTAAATGTTCACTTGGAAAAGTTTTTAAGATATAGCAAAGAAACCGTGAATGACAGGGAAATCAGATATTCTAATTTTGCTCTGAATACTCACATTTTTCTACTAGCATTTTATTTTTTTTTTTTTATTTTTTTTTTTTAAAATTTTTTTTCAACGTTTATTTATTTTTGGGACAGAGAGAGACAGAGCATGAACGGGGGAGGGGCAGAGAGAGAGGGAGACACAGAATCGGAAACAGGCTCCAGGCTCTGAGCCGTCAGCCCAGAGCCCGACGCGGGGCTCGAACTCACGGACCGCGAGATCGTGACCTGGCCGAAGTCGGACGCTTAACCGACTGCGCCACCCAGGCGCCCCTTCTACTAGCATTTTAAACTGGTTACAATTTGCCACATTAGAAACTCCCCAAATGGCTACTTTCTTTTTTTTTTTTAATTTTTTTTTCAACGTTTATTTATTTTGGGGACAGAGAGAGACAGAGCATGTACGGGGGAGGGGCAGAGAGAGTGGGGGACACAGAATCGGAAACAGGCTCCAGGCTCTGAGCCATCAGCCCAGAGCCTGACGCGGGGCTCGAACTCACGGACCGCGAGATCGTGACCTGGCTGAAGTCGGACGCTTAACCGACTGCGCCACCCAGGCGCCCTGTTAGTATTTTTTCAACAGGCTCCTCACTCAATGTGGGGCTTGAACTCATGACCCTGAAATTAAGAGTTGCATGCTCTACCAACCGAGCCAGCCAGGCATCCCTGAGACAAATATTTTTAAATGAATATTTGTAATATAATTCTAACACCACTGTTTTCTGAGACGAAGAATCATAATGAAAAGGGTACCTTTTCCTTACTTCCGGAGTAGTTCACAAAGTTCAGAAGGTGCCCTCCCTGCAATTCTAAACTCACCTTTCATCTTACAACTGGACAGACTGACAAGAATTGATTGGACTAGGAGTGCATAAGCTTATTGCATTTTAGTTTAAATTGCCTTACATGAGACATAGACATAAGTGTGGAAGTGTATCTGAAGATGCACATGTGAAGTACTGTGAGTGCGAAGGTGTCCGTTTTCTAGAAGTCAGTATTAGTTTCCTAGGGTTGTCATAACGAAATACACAAACTGGTATCTTAAAACAACAGAAATTTATTGTCTCACACTTCTGGAGGCCAGGAGTCTGAAATCCAGGTGTTCCCTCCAACCACCAGCCCACCCCCACCCAAGGCTTCTCCCTTGCCTCCTGCTATGCCCCCAAGCATTCCTTGGCTTGTGGCAGGATAACTGTAATTTCTGCCCTTCTCAGCACCTGGCCATCTTCCCTGTAGGTCTGCGTGGCATTTTCCTCTCTGAGCCTCTTTTTTTTCCTTCCTATAATGACCCCAGCCATATTGGATTAGGGTCCACTCAAATTGAGTATGACCTCATCTTAACTTATTACATTCGCAGACAGCCTATTTCCAAATAAGTTCACGTTCATACGCATTGGGAGTTAAGACTTCAACATATTTTTGAGGGGGCACACAATTCAAAGGACAGAGTGAACTATGGGAGGTAGTGAAAATGCATGCACAAATGTGCAAGAGAGGGCTCAGTGTGTGTGTGTGTGTGTGTGTGTGTGTGTGTGTGTGTTTAAGTGTGCATGCACATAGTAAAGAACTATGACCAAGTAACCAATTCGTTGATCTCTATTCTGCTTCCTGGTCCTTGCTTTCACTGGTTCCTTGGATAGCTTTTATGCTGTCCCATGACTCCATTCACAATGAGTAATGGATTGTTTCCGGGCTCTCACTCCCACTTTTAATGAATACCAACACTAATTAACTGACAGTAACATGTAGCTGCTCTTGGCTGCACGCATTTCTCACTGAGGTCATAACGGCTGTTGGTAATGTAATTTATTACTCTGTAAGGCACACTCTGGGACTCTCAGTATGAAGACCGTTTTGGCAAGTGCCAAAGAAGTATAAGGCAGGCCTTTCTCGGTAAGGTAATATGTTCCATAGCTCTGGGCCTTGGTATAGTGACGCATCAAAGGCATAATGGTTCCACTGGAATGCTGTAAAGATTTCCAACCACAGTACCATCTGCTGGGAGGGACAGAGGACTACTGTTTGAACAAGGATTGCTGCTTATATCAGGATATTAAGATCAGCAACAGAACCCCCGAAATGATCAGAACACAGTATATTTTGCTATTATTAGTATTGTTAGATTTAGAATTGTTCTGGGAGTGAGTGACAAAATGCCATCCCAGAAAGAAACAACACCATACAAGCAATATCAAGGATTTCTGATTAGGAGAATGGCAGACACCCAAGCCCTTGTGTGCCCTGCAGGGAGGTCACCTGGACAGCCTACTTTAGGCCCCAACTCTGTGCTCCCCATGAACTCCACCAAATTAGCTTTACATGAGGAAGCCACCTTGCTTCTCTAGAGGATCAAAGTAGCTGGACCCATTCCCAGAGTTCTGCAGATAACCAGGTCACAGGGTACATTTGCACCCTGTTCTGCTCCTACTACACCATGCTGCAGATTCCTCTGTATTTCCCAGTTTATATCCATAGAGGAGAACTTGGGTTCACATGCTTCCTTCTATTATCTGCACTAATCTGGTAACCTGAGATCATTTATGTACCCTCCACTCTTGTTACAATGCTTCTGGAACTGTGTTACATTTTTCTGTCATGTATGGGGCTACTGTTCCCAACGAAGTACTTTTATCCTTCCTATAATAACCTTTGTAATAGTAACAGCACCTCCTTGTAACACTTAAAATGCTTGTCTCACAAGGGCAGCATGATAAGGGAAACTATGCCAATATAGTTTTTTTTAAGTGACATCTGAATAGCGAAAAATCATAAGACTGTCTAGCCAAAGTAATAAATGACAGTGAAAAAGATGCATTAATAGGACTAAAATTAATATGATGAATAAAGAATGGAAGAGAATGATGTAAATTAGGATGAATTTTAGCTGTCCTATGGTGGGTGTTATTGGTCAATACGCCACATTTGCATTCATTCTTTTTCTGCTGCTCAATTCACATATAGAAAGACCGCTCTCTACATACATCCATATATACAAATACATAGTAAATGTGACCATAGAGTGTTGAGATTGACTTTAAAAAAAATGTCCTGGGGCGCCTGGGTGGCACAGTCGGTTAAGCGTCCGACTTCAGCCAGGTCACGATCTCGTGGTCCGTGAGTTCGAGCCCCGCGTCAGGCTCTGGGCTGATGGCTCAGAGCCTGGAGCCTGTTTCCGATTCTGTGTCTCCCTCTCTCTCTGCCCCTCCCCCGTTCATGCTCTGTCTCTCTCTGTCCCAAAAATAAACGTTGAAAAAAAAAAATTAAAAAAAAAATGTCCAGAACTTATATTCCAAATTATTATTTTTCTTAATCCAGGAAGCATGTGTCTGTTCCAGTAGTACTGGAACAGTCTTATGGAACTAGGCTTTGTTTTTGTTTTTGTTTTTGTTTTAGAAATACCATTGAATTTAATTTCTGAAAACTAAAAACAAAAATCACATGCATTATTTTGTAGTTACATCTTAATTAAAAAAAATTTTTTTAACATTTATTTATTTTTGAGACAGGGAGAGACAGAGCATGAACGGAGGAGGGTCAGAGAGAGGGAGACACAGAATCTGAAACAGGCTCCAGGCTCTGAGCTGTCAGTACAGAGCCTGATGTGGGGCTCGAACTCACGAACCGTGAGATCATGACCTGAGCCAAAGTCGGATGCTTAACCGACTGAGCCACCCAGGCGCCCCGTTACATCTTAATTTTTGATTGAGATATAACTGACATACATTATATTGGTTTCAGGTGTACATCACAATGACTCAACACTTGTATTCACTATGAAATGATCACCACAATAAGTCTAGTCACCATCCATCACCATAAAAAGTTACAAAAATATGGTTTTTATCCTCAGGATGAGAATTTTTAAGATCACTCTCTCACAACCTTCAAATATGTACTACTATTACACCATTGACTATGGTAACCACTCTACACACCACATCCCCATAACCTATTCATTTCACAACTGGAAGTCTGTATCTTTTTTGCCCATTTCACCCACCACACAACCTCCTCCCTGCTGGCAACCACTACTCTGTCATCATATCCAAGAGTTTTCTTTTGGTTTGTTTGTTTGCTTTTTAGATTCCATATATAAGTGAGATCATATCAACTTTCTCTGTCTGAATTATTTCATTTTAGTATAATACCTTCAAAGTCCATCCATGTTGTTGCAAATGGCAAGATTCCATTCTTTTTTATGGCTGAGTAGAATGCCATTATATATCGCATCTTTTTTATCCATCCATCTATCAGTGAACACTTAGGTTATCTCCATATCTTGGTTATTATAAATAATGCTGCAATGAACACAGGGGTGCGCCTATCTTTTCAAATTAGTGTTTTTGTTTTCACGGATAAATACCAAGAAGTAGAATTGCTAGATCATATTGTAGTTCTTTTTATTTTTTTGAAAAACCTCCATACTGTTTTCCATAGTAAGAAGGATACTCACTCTTACCACTTTTATTCAACATAGTATTGAAAATCCTAGCTTGTGCAATGAAAATCCTAGCTTCTGCAATTAGGCAAGAAAAAGAAATAAAAGTTATCCAAACTGGAAAGGCAGAAGTAAAATTGTTACTGCTTGCAGGCAGCATGATTTTATATAGAGAAAACCCTAAAGACTCTACCAAAAACCTGTTTGAACTAATGAATAAATTCAGTAAAGTTGTGGAGTACAAAAGCAACATAAAAACACTTGTTGCATTTCTATAAACTAATAACAAACTATCAGAAAGAGAAAATAACAAAACAACCCCACTTATAATTGCATAAAAAATAATAAAATACCAGGAATAAATTTAACCAAGGAGGTGAGAGACCTGTACACTGAAAAACATAACACATTGATGAAAGAAATTGAAGATACAAAAAAAAATGGGAAGATTCTCCATGCTCATGGGTTAGAAGAATTATGTTGTTCAAATGTCATATTATCCAAAACAATTTACAGATTCAATGCAATCCCTAAGAAAATTCCAACGGCATTTTTCACAGAAATAGAACAAACAATCCTAAAATTTGTATGTAACCACAAAAGACCCTGAAAAGCCAAAGCAATCTTCAGAAAGAACAAAGTTGGAGGCATCATGCTTCCTGATTTCAAACTATATTACAAAGCTATAGTAATCAAAACAGTATGGTATTGGCTTAAAAACAGACAGATATGCCAATGGAACAGACTAGAGAACCCAGAAATAAACCCAAAAAGAATGAAACTAGACCACTATCTTATACCATACACAAAAACTAACTCAAAATGGATTAATGACTTGAATGTAAAACCCAAAACCATAAAACTCATACAAGAAAACATAGGTAGTTCCATGATATCTGTCGTGGGGATTTTTTTTTTTTTTTTGGATCTGACTGCAAAAGCAAAGGTCACACCCTAAAATTGTCATCAAACTGTTTCATCATCTTTGAATATTCATCATATTCAGAGACTTAGTTCTAAAACTCTTTGTCTTTAAACCAGCCTCCTTGAATGAACATTTACCATCACATTTTAAACTCTATATTCTTAACAACAAAAGTGATAATGTTCATTATAACAAGTCAAAGATATATAAAAGAATAATAAACAGCTGTGTGTATTAACCTGAATGGATGCCCAAGGTATATTTTAATTAAAAAAGAAAAAGAAGGATATGTATCATATAACTCTGTTTTTAATTTTGTCTATAAATGTATATATCTGTAGTGTGGATGTACCATATTTTGTATAAACGCTGCTCTGCAGATGGACGGTTTGCGGTGAATACAAGCAATGTTCCAGGAAATTTCCTTAACCATGAAGCTTTGTAGAGAGGCACCTTTATATCTGTAGAAGAAATTACCTTAAGCTAGAATTTCTGGGTCAAAATGTATGTATCATATTTCTCATTACTCCTAGAAAGAGGAAAAAATCCATAGAATTGGTAAGGTATCATTGAAAACCAGTTCATAGAAAAATTCAAAGTCCTATCTGTTTCCCTGTGCCAATGGCCACATAAAACTAGCCAGATGACTGTTTTGATATTTGGTCAGAACGTAGTTATATTGTGCAACAAATCCATCACAGTGGTAGGCAGCTATGTTTGTTCAAGCTGTGATACTTGAGTTATTTCTCATTCTCCAAGGATCTAAAGCCAAGTTTCAAGATGAAATGATGGTGATACAGGCATTAAAAAAATACCATAGTTATAATATTAGATATAATCTGAAACAAAAAAATATCCAGGAAATAAGATGTGGATTTGTTCATCCTATTTTACGACCACAGTGGATACAATAATCCAAGCCTAACATATTATTAAACCATTGTAAACTCTGCCTGAAAAAAGCAATAATTTCATCCATTTGTGACATTCTTTAGAGTCACATGATACCTACCATAGCAATGTCTATGTTTCACTGCTGAGTCATTCTCCTAGCCTTATCACCTTCATAATGTCATCACAGTGACTTGTCAGCACGTAACGTGCACACTGATAAACAATGCTGCATGCCAGTCTACAAAGAGTACCTTCTACAAAGACCATCAAATAACGTGTCCACCAACAGTCATGAAATATCTTCTTTTATCTGTATATGTTTATTACACTTTAGTGTCTTCAATGTTCATGATATTCTAGTGTTCAGGAGAGAGAAAATACATACTCTTTGTAATGTATATAATAATAAAAGTCAAGGTCATGACTGAAGAAAAGTTCTAGTGTGTTCCATAAAGTTTAAATTTTTATTTCACTTGACAAATATTTATTGAGTGCCTCCTTTCTACCAGATATAGTCCTAGGCATAGGGGACTTAGAAATGGACACACTGGTCACTGATCTCAAGGAGGCAAGAGACAAACCAATAACCACATTTGCACAGTGTGCAAGGAACTATGACGTAGATGTATGTAAGTTGCACTAGGAACCCAGATGTCAGTCACCTATCATACTTAAGATTGTCTAAAATACCCGGTAGAACCACCACATGTGGCAAGCTGAATATTCAGTTTGCTAAATAGTACTGAAAGCTCAATAATTTTTTTTAATGTTTATTTATTTTTGAAAGACAGAGAGAGATAGCGTGAGTCTGTCTGGGCAATAAATCATACAATAACTGACCATCTACAAGGTTTATATCTAAGCTCTTCACTTTGAAAACTAAAGGACAGACACATATATTTATAGTGGAACCTTAGGATAATGTTCATTGGGATTAGGAAGAAACAAACTTTCTAACTTATGAAATCAATTTATCAAATAAAATGATTCTTTGGCCACCAAGGTATCCAAATCCATGTAAGGATAAGCCATTACACAATGAGATTTGACTATATTTATACAATCTTAATAAACAAAAGTCATTGAAAATAAAAATCTTATCTTTTGATTTAGTGTTTGTTGACAGGAACAGAGCTCTGTGTGACACAGCCATTACAGCTTAAATCAGCTTTCAAAGATGAGCTATAAAATAAAGGAATCCCAGGGAATCTATAAAATAAAGGAATCCCAGGAAAGGTTTTTAAATTGAAGATGTGTTAGCTTTAGAAACATCTGCATAATCCACTTAAAAGGAAATAGTAAACTTCATGAAGTATTTCCATCAATGTTTACTTTTAATCTAAAAACACGGTAGTCTATAAAAGCACAGTTTTAACCCTTTAGCTTTTCTTCTGAAAAAGCTGGTTTTCTCAGTTTTTCCTCCACAGCAGAGGGTTATTTGCTGATTTTGCATTTGTTTGTGTACCATGAGAGTTCTTAAGTCGTTTGCTTAAATAAAATATTGCTACCTTCATTTAGTGTTTTCCTGCAAGGGAATAAAAAAATAGGTTATTAAATTTTTTCCTTAAGGCCATTTTGCAAGGACTCCAGTACATCATCACTTAGCACTCATCTATATACCAGTAAATAAGAACTCCTTCCTCCCTCTCTTCCTTCCTTCCTTCCTTGGTCTCTCTTCCTTCAACAGTATTGACCAGCAACAATTACATGCCTATCATGGCATTATCTACACAGATTCCAAAATCAACTTTACAATTATATCACAACTATTCCATTAAAGGGTTTCATAAAACTGTAGTATTAAATTGCAAATATATATGGTTAAGTTTAGAAAATTGAACACTTCTGATTCAGCATTGTGTAATAACTTCATCAGCAGGATGATTGAATATTTGAATATAAGCCTGCGTATCAATCCATAGGGCCCCAAACCATTTTTTACTGCCTTTGAGGATGCGCTCTGAATTCCAAGTGATCATGGTAACTTAGGAATGCGGTCAGATAGAAACTGATTAAAATCACGGAGAAAAATTGCATGCTAATTTAGAAGTAGAAAAAATGCATCGTGCAAATAAAATTATTGAGAATGATTTCTTATGTGAAAGAATGACAGAAAAATATCACCCAGTCTGGAACTCGGAGTGAATAGAAAATGGCTGTTATAGCAGTGCAGAAATGTCATTTCTCGAAGTATGCATAATAGGCTCTAGAAACCCGAAGGTTAATTCTTGCTTGACACTCACATAGTATTACCAAAGCATACCATTCAGTTGGGATACACCCACTGAAAGAAACATTGACGCTGATAGCAACATTGACATATATGTCTGTATTTTGTGATATTAAGATTATTAAGTCTCTTAGAAATGACTGACAAGAGGCCCCCGAGTATATTCACAGCATGACTCCAAGCACCATCCTCCACTTCCACGGAGGATGGATTCAAGTACACATGGGTGAGGAAAAGCAGATGAGTGAGGGAAATGGGCAAGAAATGGTTTGAGATCAGACCAAAGTCTCATCTTCTGGAAATATTGGCAGTGTTGTCCTCCCTAGAAATGTGGAGGAGCAAAAAACCAAAATACTGTCTTTCAAGAGCTAATTAATACGCAAGCAGCTTCTCAGAAATTGCAAAAGCAGAATTATATTTCTCTTTTGACTACAGTATATCTGTATGTATGAATTACTTACATGTAACATAGGAGTTTATAAAGTATATGAAGAACTTTGTGTTTTGTTTATTTGCTTCTTTTATAACCTGCTTCACATCCGAAAGGATTGTTAAGCGGCTGGCAATGACTCTGTGAAGATGGCAGTTGCAGAAGCATGGTATTTAAATATTCCTGAATCCCCTCATAAAGAACTGGCAGAGCAACTAAACAACAAAACCCAAAAACCGACGGGCAACATGTGCGGCAACCTAGGTGCCAAGATATCTCCACAAAATATGAGGTGCCAGAGCTCCCATAGTTACGAGACCCATGTGGGACCGTATTTAGTGCGGAAGGAAGCAAAAGAAAGTCAGCAAGACATCTGGCCACCCTGAGAATGGGAGAACGCCAACAGGCTCTCAATGAAGGCCCCACAGTCATCTCAGAGAGGGGCTTAGGCTGGAGGTCTCACCAAAGCACTCCTTCAGGACAAAGCCTCACAATGAGAAGAAATTGCTAGGATAAAATCTAATTTGAGCAGGCAGGGGCACAGAAAGGAAAGAAAGAGAAGGTCCTGATAAGTGTCATGAAAAAAACAAGGGGGAGCATAAGATTCATGAAACTAGAAAAGATATCCCAAACTGCTACCACCACTCTAAAAATACTAGAAAATTCATTTCCCTTAAAAATTAGCTTCAGAAAAATATCAGGGTTTGATCCCAAGCAAAGTTGTGAAATGAGAGAGAGAGAGAGAGAGAGAGAGAGAGAGAGAGAGAGAGAAAGAGGGGGGAGCAAAATAAGGTCCTTACAAACAATAAAAATAATGGAAAAGAGATGCCCACCAAAAGATGAAAAATGTAACCTAATATTTAGAAGTGATATAAGTGATATGAACAAAATGATAGAAGATAAAAGAATAACAAGTGAGAACAAGGAAAAACTCAACAATGAAGTGATTGGAGACAAGTAAAGTTTGAAAAGAAAGGTGACAAAAGTTGTTAAATAATAAGAAGTAAAATAAAATTGATATAATTTAAGACTAAACCAGGATGAATGAAAGAGCAAGTAAACACAACAGATAAGATCCTTGATGAATCAGACGACTCAAAAAACTAGAAAACTTCCTCAACCTGATGAAAGGCATCTATGAAAACTCACAGCTAAGATCATACTTACTGGGAAAAACTGACTGGTTTTCCTCTAAAGTGAAAAACAAGGTAAGGATACCTGATCTCACCATTTCTGTTCAAGACTGTGAACAGGGTCTAGCCATGGCAAGTAGGCAAGAAAATGAACTAAAAGCCCTCCAGACTGGAAATGCAGAAACACTATCTCTATTTGCTGATGACATGATCTTTTTCTTTTTAATGCATATTTATTTATTTTGAGAGAGATAGAGAGAGAGAGAGAAAGAGCACACATGTGCGTGCACATGAGCACAAGCTGGGCAGGGGCACAGACAGAGGAAGAGAGAGAATCCCAAGCAGGCTCCAAGCTGTCAGCACAGAGCCCGACACAGGACTCAGTCTCACCAACCATGAGATCATGACTTGAGCCGAAATCAAGAGCTGGACACTTAACTGACTGAGCCACCCAGGTGTGCCGACATGGTCTTGTATAGAGAAAATCCTAAGCAATCCACTTAAAAACCATCAGAACTAATAAACAAGTTCACCAAGGTTTCATGATATAAATCAATATGCAAAAGTCAATAGTATCTCTGTACATTTGCGAGGGACAATCTGAAAATGAAATTAAAAAAACAATTCCATTTACAATAGCATTAAAAGAAATAAATACTTGGGAATAAATTCAACAAAAGTCCAAATTATATACTTTGAAAACTACAAAACACTGATGAAAAAATCAAGGAATACAGACATTAAAATCCCAGATGGTTTCTTTAGAGAAATTGACAAGCTGATTCTAAAATCTTTATGGAAATTCAAGGACCCCAGGATGGAAAAAATTAAAAAACAAAAATAAAAAACCTTGAAAAGGAAGAGTATGGAAGACTCATACTTTCTGATTCAAAACATTCCAGGAAGCTACAATAATCATAAAAACATAGAATCATAAAAACATATATATAGAATCATAATAAAGAGCAATCGAATAGAATAAAGTCCAGAAATAGATCCTCCCATTCAGTCCATTGATTTTCAATCAGGTACTAAAAGAATTCAATGGCAGAAAGAATAGATTTTTCAAAAAGTGATGTTGGGACAACTAGATGTCTGCACTGCAAAAGAATAAAGTTGGACATTCCCTAACTCAATATACAAAAATTAACTCAAAATTGATCAAAGATTTATATGTAAGAGCTAATATTATAAAACCCTTAGGAGAAAACATAGGTATAAATCTTGAAGACCCTGGATTAGGCAATGGTTTCTTAGATATGATGCCAAAAGCAAAAACATCAAAAGAAAAACAGATACATTAAATTTCATCAAAATTAAAACCCATTGTGTTTTAAAGGACACTAGCAAGAAAGTGAAAAGATAGCCACAGATTAAAAGATAATTTGCAAATCATAGATCTGATAAGGAATTTGTATCTAGAATATATAAAGAAATTTTCCAACTCAACACGAAAAAACAAACAACTCAATTTAAAAATAGCAAAGGATCTGAATATGCATTTTTCAGAAGATATACAAATGGGAAAAAAAAAAGCAGACACATGAAAAGATGCTCAGCAGCATTAACCATCAGGGAAATGAAAATCAAAACCACAATAACATATCATTTTGTACCTACTGATATTGCTATAGTCAGAAAGATAATAAAAGTGTAAATTAAATGAGGATGTGGGGAAATTGGAATCCTCATACACTGCTGGTTGGAATGTAAAATGTTGCAGCTACTTTGGAATAACAACTTCGCAAAAGGTTTTGCAAATTTACCATACGACCCAGAAATTCTAGTCCTAGGTATACACCCTAGAATAACAAAACTATATATTTATACAAAAACTAGTACACAGATATTCATAGCAACATTATACATAATGGGAAAAAATGGAGTAAACCCAAATGTTCATCAATTGATGAATGAATGGATCAGCAAAATGTGGTATATCCATACAATGGATTATTCAGCAATAAAACCAATTGAACTGATACCCATTACAACATTATGCTAAGTGAAAGAAGCCAGTGTCAAAACAGCACATATTTTATTATTCCATTTACATGATATGTCCATAATAAGCAAATCTGTAGAAATGGAGAGTAGATTAATGGTTGCCCAGGGGTTAGGTGGGTTGGGGGGATTAAGGAAATTGGGAGGTGACTGCAAATAGGCACTGGGTTTCTTTTTGGGGTGATGGAATGTTCCAAAATTGATTGTGATGTTAATGGCACAACTCTGTAGATATATTTTAAAAACCATTGTACACTTTAAACAGGTGAATTGTGTGGTATATGAATTATATGCCAATAAAACCATTACAAAATATATTTTAAGAGTATTAGATTTTAAGAAGTATTTTAAAATTTAAAAGTAAATGATGGGATAAAAAAAACTCATGAAAATATAATAGGTCTATTATACCTAGATAGAAGCCCCCAAGGGGGGAAAAATCAAGTCATGGGATAGGACAAATGCTAAATTCTATAAGTCAAGAAAGATTTCCCAATAAAAAGAAACTTGAAACTATATATTGAATCATCAACATTGATAATTACTACTGACTTAAAGAAAAATGTCTGAATGGAGATTACCTATGGGGATGGAGATGAAAATGAGTGAGATCTGAAAGGAGCAATCAAGGGCCACCCTGAAATTTAGTAATATTCTGTCTCCAAAGCTTGGTCGTGGAGATACAGATGTTTGTGTTGTCGTTCGTCTTTATGCCTCTCAAATATGCTATTGTGTGTTTGATATTTAGTAAGAGCAATCAAATTGACTAGTGTCACAAGGCAGGATCTAATAAGTGCCTCATAAGGGCAGAATTATCCTGCAATGAGTGTGTGAGCTTTTAAATCGAGTCACATGGCGATATCTAACATCTGTAGAGCTCTTATACACAACAGGCATAAAATACTTTATATTCATTAGTTAATTTGATCTTGTGAACTGCCCTAAGAGGCAGGCACTATTCTTTCCCCATTTGACAGATGAGGAACCTAAGGTACAAAGTTCAGTAACTTGTTTAAAGTTTGCCCAGTGAGTTGGTGGCAGAGCTGGAATCTGAACCCAGGAAGCCTGGCTTGAGGGGCCATAGCCTTCATTTACAATGCTCCACTCTCTGTGGGTTTGCTTAGGCAGAAGTGGTGGTGGTTTAAGATATTGGGAGTCATGCCAGCTATTCACGAGGACAAGAGAGGGAAGGGCAGGCAGCTTCTGAGATTAGTCAGAAGGCTAAAGTGGGGTCAGCTCCAGAAATACCCTTAATGCCATGCAAATCATATATCTGATATCTAGTCTTTATTCTTTAATCAGTGGTAGGTCTTAAACATTCTTGAGCAAGTAGTAATAAGTGGAAGTCATGTTTAAGAAATGATAGTAAGCTAGACTGGAAAGTGGAGGAAAGAACCAAATGAAGATAGAAGATCTGTTTTGAGATTCAGGGGGTGGGAGGGATGGATGAATTTAAAGGGGATGACTTTGAGCCAGGAACCAGAATCCTCAAATACTATTTTTGACCACAGTACTGAGCAGTTCCCAAGTGAAATTGTGTGCAGAGGACCAAGCCAGCAAAAGCATGTCCTTTAATACTTTGGAGTCCTGACTCCCAGCAAAGCATGTCTCCTGCTTGAAGCCTGACAAATGAATTGTGTAGAGAACTCTGTCTGCCTGACTAGGGGCAGGACAAGAGCTCAGACCAAAAAGTGTCAAGAAGTCACATAATTCTTCACCCTAAGCAGCCTACCATTCTCATGGTGAAACAAGAGTAGTCCGAGAAGGGCAGCTCAGACAGGTGAGAGCAAGCAGCTGTGAGAGCAAGAGGGCCCAGAGCATCTCCTGGGACGGGATTAACACATGCCCACTTTCGACAATCCCACCCCTGCTACTGGTGCTCCTCACACTCTCATGGACAGGGACTGGAGAGAGAAGGGTTTCCCGCTGCACCTGCAGGCAGAAAGCACTCCTGCAATAGTCAAGCATAAGTGATCTAAGCACCACTAACGGTGGTGGATATGGGAGCAGAAAGAAGCGATTTGCCATGAGATCACGATGACTGGTTGGTTATGAGATGAAGGGGCGGAGTCATTAAAAATGAGACTTTTGAGCCAAAACAATGACAATAGTGGTACTGAGAGAGCTGTGGGAACCACATCTCTTTCTAGAGATGGTTGCTCAGAGTAGACAATTGTTCTCCCTCTTTCTGAAGCATCACAGTGTAGTGAAACACAAAACTTAAATGAAATTTCAAATTCCTGCTACACTACCTTCACTGCTTGAGTGAAGGCTAAAAATTCAATAGTAACTTCTCCTCAGGTTCATGTTTTTTTAATTTAGAGAGAGACCTTTTTTTTAGGGTAATGTACATACAATCTATTCATATTCCTCTTTATTAAGCATAACAGAAAATGTTATGGGTTTCTTAATAAGAATGTTTCTATTTCTTGAGTACTTATTTTGTTCCAAGCATTATGCTAAGCATTTTATGCACATTGCAGTAATAAACCCTCACAATAGTGCTATAAAGACTGCTACTGTCCTCATTTTGCTGATTAGGAAATTTAAGCACTGAGGAGTTTAGAAAGCTAAGAAACTTATTGCAAAGTACGTGGCTATTAAATAGTCAACCCATACTTCAAACCGGGTTCTAACTTCAACTTGTTTTATCCGTGGTTACAAGTGGTGTTCATACTGGCTCTGATTTCTTTTCCTAGCGTCTAGCATTCTCCTGTCAAAAGTTTTGCTCATGTGGGGGTTCTACAAAATTAACAGGCGTTTTTTTTTAACTAGACCCTAATCATTGGTTGTTTAACTGAATTGCTAGTCAGTTTACTCAGCATCTCTAATTCCTTCTTTATTTGTTAAAGCATGAAGTTGACTGAACTCTCCCATGTGCCCAGCACATCAGTCTGCCGCACAAAGTGAAC
The DNA here is from genome assembly GCF_018350175.1 of Felis catus. Classification (NCBI taxonomy): domain Eukaryota; kingdom Metazoa; phylum Chordata; class Mammalia; order Carnivora; family Felidae; genus Felis; species Felis catus. The sequence goes on along the minus strand of NC_058372.1, from coordinate 112,523,362 downwards.
ACAGAGGCTTTCCTTCTCTGTCTGAAGTTTATCATATGTGGAGAGACATACCCTGAGAAATAAGGTATAGCGTTCCAAAACTATTCAGGGCAACGTTATTCAGAGTCCCAATTAGACTGGCACGATAACAAAGAATTCTATTCTGGAGTCACCAATTTGAGTCCGGTTTGGAGAAAAGTCTGTACCTAGTAGGCAAATAACAGCAATAATTGGTATAATAATCTAATGTAAATTATTTCCATTGCCAGTGCTTGCAAAGTGACTAAGGCAAAAAATAACTTGAAAAACTTAAAAAAAAAAAAACCTATACCTTGATAGATACAAACTGAAATACAAATAATTGAGATCATTTTTCAGAATCAGATGAAACAGCTATCTTTCACTGAATCATTCAGATACTTCCTTTTCCAAAATGTTGCCTGGGCCTGAACGATTCGTAAATTGCTTCAATGATCTGTTTTGCTTTAGCAGCGGAGACTTAGAATGAGAAAAACACTTCAGGCTGAAGGTTTAGAAGATAAGGCCAGAAGGGAAACATCACAGAACTGAGTGACCTCTGCCTGAAGCAGGGGCAATAATAACAAGTCCACAAGTACAGGAGAGATTGATGACCACTGTTGTCTCCTTGCACTGAGCACAGCATGGTGACAGCACAGTGCCTAGAGCACCGCAGCCGTGTAAATAAGTCCTGAGGCATGAACTCCTCCTTCATAACAAGATCCCTTCCCAACAGGCGCAGTGCAGGAAAGGGTAACTCTCTTAGTGAGAGTTGTCTCTAGCATGAAGTCTCAAAACCAAGTTCAGTCCCCCCCTCCCTGACTCTGTGTAAGGAGAGCATCCCCATTGAAACTCTTGTAAGTTGAAATGACATAAAGTTGAAAAGTACTTCTAGTTAACTTCTAGGGAAAATATTTTAAGTGTTCCCAGGCCCAATAAAGAATCTCTCTTAGGCTTTTCTGGTACCTTAATATATATCTTGCTAATAGATGCACAGAATGAATCAAGATAAAGCACAGATGCTCACAGACACAATTCACAGGCCTGGCCTGTTGAGTAGAGTTCCTGGGGGTGGGAGGTGCTGAGCTGTGTGCTGCTTTGTAACAACCTGATACAAAACAAATGCTGAAGGCTATTTTTGCTTTTCACTTTTTTCCCTAAACACTGAAACCCTCTTCAGACTTCTTTTGGTTATCGAAAGCAGGTACTAAAGTAGGTCTTTTGCTAAAGCAAAGTGGCATACTGCAGCCTTCCGGGTCGTGGGGGACACCTGTATTTAGAATGGTTTAGATTGAGGGACGACCTTTCTTGGGACCTTTCTCAAAGAAGAGCCTGTTGTGTTCTCAGCCGTGAGTCCTACACTGCTCGTTCCTCATGAACACTGGCCAGTGTGACATAGCCACCCCCCACCCGCTTCATGCTCTGTGGTCTCAGGAAATGAAGCTCTCCTTCCTAAATCAAACACTAGGAGAGGATTGTAAACCTAGGTGGTACTAAACTCAGGGGAAAGGAGAGAAAGAGGACAGTCATTCTTAACGATCTCCAATATTTTCCTCTCTAGTTTTACCAGTTTTCTCTCCAGTTTTATCTTAAAATCACCTCTCTGATGGGGTGCCTGGGTGGCTCAGTCGGTTAAACATCCAACTTCAGCTCAGGTCATGATCTTGCAGTCTGTGGGTTCAAGCCCCCATCGGGCTCAGTGCTGACAGCTCAGAGCTTGGAGCCTGCTTCAGATTCTGTGTCTCCCTCCCTCTCTGCCCCTCTCCCACTCGCACTCTGTCTGTCTCCATCTCAAGAATAAATAAACATTAATTTTTTTTAAAATCACCTCTCTGAATTATTCAGGATAAAAGTAGAACACCTGGTAAGCCATTTCATGACTGCTGAGGCCTCTGGCATTAAAAAAGTCAAATAGATGAATAAATGACTTGCTTACAAATGCAGTGACTTAGAGGTGGACTCAATAGCTTACATTTGCTTAGTCTCAACCCAAATAATGCTTTAAAAAAGTGTTTCATATTAAGTCACTAGGAGAAGGTATCTTGTGACAATGCTCCATTTATTTATTATTATTATTATTTTACATTTATTTATTTATTTTTTGAGAGACATAGAGAGGCAAAGCACAAGTTGGGGAGGGGCAGAGAGAGAAGGAGACAGAATCCGAAGCAGGTTCCAGGCTCTGAGCTGTCAGCACAGAGCCTGATGCGGGGCTCGAACTCACAGACTGTGAGATCATGACCTGAGCCGAAGTCGGACGCTTAACCGACTGAGCCACCCAGGAGACCCTACAATGCTCCACTTAAATGGGATTTATCATTATTCAGACGCATCACTAAATTAAACTCACATATCACTGTAATATATCCCAAGCAGCCCTCAGATTAGTCACACAGAGAAATACAGTATGTATTGAAATGCAACCATTTTTTGCCTGTGTGGTAGGACACAGAAGCTATCTTGTTTCACAAGTATAACATGATGGTTTTTATGGGGGAAGTAAAGGATAATTTATCCAGTGGGGGAGGAATGTAATTAGCTTGAATATAGAGTATTGGAATTGGGCCAGCACAATAGCCAAGTTACTGAAAAAAAGATTCCATTTTGGATACCAAAAATTAAAATAGTGTCCCCCTAGGGACACCTAGGTGGCTCAGTCGGTTAAGCATCCAACTTTGGCTCAGGACATGATCTCATGGTTCGTGGGTTCAAGCCCCAAGTCGGGGTCTGTGCTGACAGCCCAGAGCCTGAAGCCTGCTTCAGATTCTGTGTGTGTGTGTGTCTCTCTCTCTTTCCCTCCCCTGCTTGCTCTCTCTCTCTCTTTCAAAAATAAATAAACATTAAAAAATAATAATAAAACAAATAGTGTCCCCCTATAGAAGCTTTATTCTCATGGTTATTTTCTTTCTCTCTCTCTCTCTCTCAAAGCAGAAAATATCACGTAATAAGATACTAAGGGATTTGTCAAAAATAACATTTGTCAAGCATCCACTGCATGGTAGGCACTGTGTTAAATAGTTTCCATTTTCACAATGACTCTGTGCCAGTCTGTGCAGCCAAACTCCTTCCACATCCCCCCCCACCAAATGTTTGTCCTTTGCCCCTCTCTGAGCCTGAGAGTGATCCCCTAGTGCTATAATGCACTTTCAGAGAAAAGGACCTGGGAAGAGGCCTGAGCAGACTGGAATTAGGCTTGGGCCCTGAGGCAGAAATTTCTAGGGTTCCTGGAACCTGGATGATGGCCTAAAAGGCAGGGTGGCCACAAAGAGCACAGGTTCTACAGGAATGCGCCCCTTGACCGTGCATACTCCTCAATCCCAACCCCAGCAGCCAGAACAGGGACGTGGAGCCTGGTACGGACCCCCCACGTACTATTCCACCTCCTGCCTGGGTCTGAGGCTAGTGCTACCAAACTGGGTCTGACTCCAAAGCTTATGCTCTTAACCACGAGGCTACCTAGCTTCATAGAACACAAAAGGTATTTGAAATTTGCTAGTTGAATGAGTGATTGTATCAAGAGGCCCAGTACCTGGAGTTTTATGAGTAAGACTTGAATATTACCTATGAAACAAAATTGAAAAAATGCTGGGCTATACAAGCAAAAGAACTCTGATCATCACCAGTTTTCAAACCTGTGACATTCGGTTAGACTTTCCGTGAGGGGTATCTTGCAGCTTAGCTGTCCATGAAGGCAGTTATTTCCTAGCTCACAGGTTCCAGCATGCTGGATTTTTGATCAGAGTTCAGGACTCCACATTCTCCCCATGATAAGCCATCTCAAACAAGCCCAGAGGCAATACTGGGGTAATAGGAGAAGAATAACCCCAGGTTATGTTGCTTAACCTGCTGTATATTTTTACGGGGTGGGGGGGGGAGGTTTCAAGAAGAAAATAAAGGAAGTGAAAGTCAGTCTAATCAGCACCAAAAATAGTCTCAGCAGGACTTCCTGGGAACACGTTGAGGTATTGATTCATTTATATTGTTTTTAAGTAAAATAACCCTTAGATGGATATTTAGAGGTATTGATTCATTTATATTGTTTTTAAGTAAAATAACCCTTAGCTGAATATTTAGAGGTTTTTATTAGTCTTTTTACAACAGAAGAAATTTTTTTAAAAATAAACTTTTTAATGATTCCGAAATATGGCATATGCTCTTTGTCAATAATTTTGAAAATGTGGAAATGTACATTGAAAAATCAACCATAACCCCACCAACAAGACAACGATCATTAGTGTTTATTGCACTTTTCTATGCTAAAACCATAACCAGTCACTCAATGACAGCTTCTCTTTTCTCCTAACGTTTATAAGCATTCTCCCATACTATTAAGAATCTTTGGGTACATCAATTTTATTTTTTTTAAGTTTACTTATTTATTTTTGAGTGTGAGAAAGAGAGAGAGAAAGAGAAAGAAAGAGCATGCCCAAGCAGGGGAGAGGCAGAGAAAGAAGAGAGAAACCCAAGCAGGCTCCTTGCTGTCAGCATGGACCCTCAGGCAGGGCTCTATTCCACGAACCATGAGTTCATGACCTGACCTAAAATCAAGAGTTGGAGACTTAGCCGCTGAACCGAGGGAGCCACCCAGGTGCCCCTGGATACATCAATTTTTAATAGCTACATAGTATCCTATCATGTAGATTTATTTAGGGTTAACAAGGTAATTCTATTTTCATTTTGTTTGGGGGCTTTGTTTCTTTCTGTTTTTGCTTTTATTTTCTCCTTGATGAATAATACTGTATTTGCCTTATTTTGCCTTCAGTATAATATTTTTCACATACGTATGTAATATATAAACACATAAATATATTTTAAGAAGTAGGACAACTGAGTCAAAGGGACAGAGTACTACTAAGATTCTGCTAAATTGCTGTCTAAATCTGTGGATCCAATTTATACACCATATTCTTCTACCTCCACCGTCAGCATGGAGCACACTGTCAGTTGTTTGAATATTTGAAAACTGGTACGTAAATATGGCATCCCGTGACTGGAATCTGTACTTATTTTTAAAAAGGCAATTTAAATAGATAAAATTATGCCACATTGACCATTGAAACATATTAAAAGATCATTTTATCTAATTGTTAAAAATACTTCCTGACCTTTAATCGGTAATAAATACATGATATATATCTCTTGAATTTACACGGTTCTAAAAAATTTTATTTCACTAATTGCTATTTTTAAAACCAGAGTTGGAGACGTCCTTGGCTTGGTCTACAGAAAGGGCAGACTTTGGGGCACATATTCAAAATTCAAAATTGAGTTAAAATGATTCCCCTTTATACCTGAAAACCATATTCTTCTATCTCCAAATTCAACTGCTTAAGATTCACAGTGGCTTGTACCACTAGTTTCTTAACTCAGCAGCAGCCTACCTCAATTTATCTTCTTTACATTTATGACATTTTATTTTTGTTACACTTCCCATTTTCCATACTACTGCGTGCCATATGCTCATTTATCAAAAGTCGAACCTAATTTTTTTGGTAGGGATCAGTGAGAATTATGTTATCACCATTTCAGCTAAATACACTTAAACACAAACAAACAAAAAAGAAAAAGGAAACAGGTATGAGCATCACCAGCCTGGAGGGAGACTCACTCGCTAGAAAAGCATCTGCACAGCAACTTAGCAGGATGTGGGATTTTTGCCACTGACTTTTTTTTTCCATTCATGGTCTCACTTGTGAACAGTAGGAGTGAAGGGAGCTGGTTGGTGGTCTGTGCCTGTCCAGTCAATGCTGGGAAACTGTCAGGATTACAATGCTCCTTTGTTGGCTGGCTTGGCAACTATGCCAAGAGCTGAATGGGCCACAGAGACTGAACTAGTTATGACGACTGCTTGGTCCTCTCAAATGACCAGAGGCCCTCCCACCTCTTTGCCCGGCCACCCTGGGATGACAGTATGGATGTGGAGATGCTCTGATTCCTCCCACAAGTTGGCTAATGGAAAATTTTGACTTCCTCACAATCAATTTCTATCTAATTCAGTTAAGAGTTCCGATCTCACTTTTAAGGAAGGAAGGAAGGAAGGAAGGAAGGAAGGAAGGAAGGAAGGAAAGGAGGGAGGGAGGGAGGAAGAAAGAAAAGCAGATTAATAATATAGAAAGTAAAACATGAAAATGGTATGGTATAATGATGTGCTAATCTCTCTCACTGTGTGGTGATGGTTGGCAATGGAGAGTAAAGGATAAGAAAAATAAACTCAGAACAAAACAGAAAAAGAAGCTCCCCAGGATGATATTCATGGGAAAAATCTGATTTGACCGATTTAGGTCATCATGACTTTTCATGCTTATTTTTGTCATATCGTATTTCCTGGAGCCCCAATTTTCAGATTTAGGTGCAGCCCCCTCCCCCAAGAACACAAAGAAGGAAACTGAAGATTATGAAGCAGGTAGGACAAAAAGATTACTAAACTAAAAGTGCGTTGTTTTTTAACAGCTTTCTGCTAACCCAGACTCCTGGTTTTATTTAAGAAACCCACTGCCTTTGAAAATACACAGGGTCTTTTCAATAGCAAAAGATCAAATGATGTTAATCAGGCAGTGGGGCCTAATCCTTTAATGCAGCTGTCTCTTTACATTATAAACATTCCAGCTATATAAGTGGGAATGATTTTTATCTTAGCTTGTCTTTTCTTCTTCTTCTTCTTCCTCTTTCCCCCCTCTCTCTCTGTCTTTCCCGGCTTCTCTGTAGCTGTCTCTAAATCTTAAGTGGCTCACGGTACAGAATATGCTTTCTTCTACCTGGTTTCTAACCCCCATCAAGGAACAATCTGTTGTGCCTCAGAACGAAAGAAGACAAGAAGATGGGGAACTAAGTGCATCCACTTGCCTTTTCTTCTCCGTGCTCCCCACATTTTTGGTTGGTCACTGTGGACGATGTTCTTCTGGAAAGACCACATCTACAGGGCATCACACAAAGCTCAGGCTTCTCCCTGCTGGTCACCTCTCTTCTCCCTCGGCTGCTGCTTTGGCCTGATGGATTCAGGTTCACTTCTCACAGATTTCTTCTGCCTTTAGAGCTGCTCTCAACAGCTTTTTTTGAGGCCATCTTTTCTTCAGAATAAAATAATCATAGTTTGAATTATGTGGCATGTTTAACTGGAAGAAATGATGATGGAGGGAAGAAAGAAATATGACAGTTTTCTTCAGATATTTGATCTGACATCCTGCTGGAGTAAGATTGGACTTCTGGAGGAATATAAAAGCATTAGAGCAATGACTCTTAAACAGGGCTGTGGTGGTAAATAGAGTCACTTAGGGACCCCTTCAGGTTATAGCCCCTTTCTCTACTGAGATGCTGATGTACCTACAGTAGAGTACCACTGTTGTCCACAGGAGTATGACCTATTTTCTAGAAGAATTAGGATGGAAAAAATGGAGAGATCCATCCAGTTGGATTATAAGTCCCACAAGATCAGCTAAACCATATATAATTTTCTCATCTTTTTATTCCTAAGGACTAACAGGGCCTGACATGTAGCAGATACTACGAAGTGCTTCTTGAATTACTGTTTCGCTGATGGAATAAAAAAAAAGAACTTCGGGTAAGCAAATTTAATTTTAACATAAGTAGAACGATTTAATAAGAAGTACTGTCCAAGGTGGGTCATCATGAGAGACAGTGAGTTCTCCATCTTTGGAGGAATTCAAGCATAAAACGGGGACACTGGTACATAAGCTAGACAGTTGACCATACCTGGGAGGTTAACACAGGGGCAGCCAACTCGGCTAGGAGGCCAAGGAAAATTCCAACGCCTTCTATTTCATGAACACAAAGATATTCATTACTTGAAAGGTATAAAAAGATGCATCCTGTGATACCATCAGTTCAAACCAGGGGACCAAATACTTGTGCCTTGCTTTCTGGGAGTTGTGTGTTACATTTGAACCATAGTTTATTAAATCCTAAGTTTTTAATTTCTATTTGCAATCCTTCAGGTTTTTTTTTTCTAACTAAGAATAGCATTTATACCTTTGAAAGTCTGCAAGAATTTGGTCTGGTACATACAAGCTCAATGCCGTGGCTTAGGGGTCCTAAAAACCCAATTCCTTCTACCTGCAGAATCAAACCTAAGCCTACCTCGTTGGCGCACTAATTTGCAACCCAAATTTTTAAATTAGTTTACAGGTGGCCCACAAGAGAATGCAAACATTTCTTGAAACATTGGAAGTTTTTTCAAGATTTCTCTCCCCTCCCCCACTCTCACCCTTCTTCTTTTTACCCTTTTTCTTCTTTCAGTGCTGAACGAAGTTTATCATCCAAAGGAATGCGATGCTTTGATAATCACTTTTTGGATATTCATGCATTCCACATTCATATATACTGAACATCTGTAGCCCATTAAAATGAAGGAATAAAGTGGTAAGCCTCCCGCCCAACCGTCAGGTTGTGGTGATGATCTTTTGGTGAAGTGCGCCATCTGTCATCAGAAAACAGTATGGCCTCTCTGGGGCCAGAGTCAAAGGAACTGTCAACCAGAGGAGTGAATCTGTGTTCATTAGCATTTCCTCTTTGCACAGCATTTGACCACTTTTTCTACCAACAATGGCAAAGGACCTGAGACTATACATCCATCCTGCCTGTTGCAGTGGAAGCAGCCAGGTGGGTGCTTTGAAAATAAAACCTGAGCTTCCCATGTCAAAATGTTTTTTCACCACCCGTGAATTCACTGGTAAAAAAGAGTAATGGGTGCTCGCTTTGGCGGCACATATATTAACATTGAACAACACAAAGAAGATGAGCATCACCTCGGCATAAGGAAGACATGCAAATTCATGAAGCATTCCATATTTTTAGGAAGCACCTAGAATTTTTCAATTAAAAGAATATGTCCTCTGGGTTCTGCTGTGGCCCAGACAGTGTTAACTTTTTTTTTTCTGTTGTGGGTTTTGATTTTTCTCCCCCAGAAACTGGTTTTATTTGATGTGCCCAAGTCTTAAGTTTTTCAATAAAGAAAAAAAAAATCTCCATAAAAATGAATAAATAATAAAAAATAATTTTAAAAGAATAATGGAAAGTCCACAATCTATTTCTCAGCCCGGACCATTCTTAAAAGTTCTGGATCTTCTGCTGAATAACACAAATATCAAAATATGATTCAGATTAAGAACTATTCTTTAGAAGTATAGGGATCTTAGAGGTCTTCTGGGGTTCTCCTGTTACAGACGAGGAGCCTGGGGTCCAGAGTGGTGTAGTGACTACATCATACACTTCCTTTGTTGACTCCACACCCAACTGATGACTACCCTAGGGTCCTTTCCTTTGGACCACTCTTCCCTCACTTGAGTTCACAGAATTTTGCAGCTTAGAGGGTATTGGAAATATTGGGACTGTATAAAAACTTACTGTAATATCTTAGGCTGTAACTGAACAGCTTTCTTACCTTTAAACTCTACTATGTTCTGCTTGTATTAATAAAGTACAGACCTCTCTATTTATAACACATAAAAAACACAGATGTTGATTGCAAATAGTTTTATAAATCACTGCATATGTCTCCAAAATCATTCATGTATAATATTTGGAAAAGCATTTCCGATTCTTCTTCCTTTGCAGGGAGTTTTAAGTAATTTAAAATATATACCATTATGTATTATTTGATATTCATGCAGTTTTTCCTACATAGCTTGTTTGACTTTTAACAGAAACTCTTGGAGATAATGTATTCTCAGTGCCAATGGCAGAAATTTGACCTAATAATACATTATTTACTATAAAGGGGTGCTGCTATTGGAGGAGAAAGGCAATGGGCTAAGGATGAGAATTTTGGGTTCAAGTATCTGCCACTTAGTAGCTCTGTGACTTAACCTAAGTTACTAAACTCTTTGTTGGAGGCATGTGTATCCATCAGCAGGGGCAGGAAGGACAGTGGAAGGGAAGGGAGCGGTAAGAAAATCTAAACTGTCTTTCTCACTGGATTTCTGCTAGCCTCAAATCCAATAACATCCTTGAAAGCTCTTTCAATCTTATAAATCAAAATCAAGTTAGTATTATGATGGCCAGAGCATTTGCTCACTGCCATATAGCATGCATGTTAAATGGAAGCACTGTATTTAAAGGTTAAAAGCTGGGTTCTTTGATCTGCCAATTTGGATGAAATCTCGGCCTCATCACTCACTAGCTGTGCGCTCTTTGGTGAGTTACATAACCTGCCTAAGCTCGACATTCTGAGGGAATACTAATTTAATAAACATTTTATGGAGTTGGGTTAAGATTAAGTTCAGTGATGCATGCAAGGTACCAGGTGGGATGCCCAGCCTCCAGCAAATAAACATTCATTGATTTTAGTATTATGATATTCCTGGCTCTTGCTGTTCTTATGGTTCTACAGGGTAAAGAATCTGGAATAGTTGGGTTTCTTAACCCTCAAAACGTTTTCCTTAGGTCTCTTCATCTATGTATAGAGCTCTAGCTGAGATATCACCTCCAAGGGCATAGAGAAAATCTGAGTGTCATGAAAAAAAGAAACCCACCATTAACAATAAAGATTCCTGAGTCTGAGAGCCAAACCCAAGAATATCTGCTCTTTTTTCTGCCTTTATCACTCCTGTCTTCAGAACTGTCCCCACAGAAAAATTCTACTCCAAGAGAAGAATCGACTTCAGGACGTCTTCTTGACTCCACACCTAGTAAGTGTTACCAACAATCTCACACTCCTTATAAACTTATGGTCTTATAAATGTCATATATATACATATACATATTTCTTTCATTTGTATTACAAATAATTTGCTCTGTTTCCCTTATTTTTACTTTATATTCTCTTTTAGATTATGAACTTCACAAAGGCTAGACTCCTGTTTTATCTCATTGCAACCAATATTCAACTTCTGTGAATGACCCAAGGATCATTAATACCTTGGCAATTACATAAACTTGGATTCATGCTGTGCCTCTTTACCTCCTTGTTGAGTATCTTTGGGAAATTTGCTTCAGTTCTCTGAACCTTAGTTTCTTTGTTCATAAAACGAAGACAACCTTGCAGAGTTTCTGTGAGTCTTGGAAGTAATACCTAGAAATACATCATAAGTCTTCAATAAAAGGTCACTATCAGTGTCTCTAAGTCATCTGTCATGATTATCACTACCATGGTGGCCATCAACTCTATGCCTATCCCTAGGTTTTGACCCAGATTCCCAAGAACCAAAATAAAATACAGGAAAGTAGAAAGATAGAAATAAGTCACAGAAGTGTGGAGAGAGGTGAAAGCTTTCTGTAAGTCCAAATTAACACAGAACAATAAATTATTTCATGATTCAGAAAGGCCCAGCAGGCTTCAGTCTGCTGATGAAAAGGAACCCTGATTACATGGTGCCACCTAGTGGGAATCTTCTAATACTACAGGCGGTGTCTGTAAACGGCCGGGAAATAATTGCCAAAGGAGCCAAACTCCAAGAAGTTTGTATTTCTTCTTGTCTTTACTGAGAAGGCGAGAACGCACTGCTTATTCTCACACCCTCCTCTCTCACCCATCCTGAACAGGGATGTGGACAGTATACACAGATCTGTTCAACAGCACTTTACTTCTTCATTAATAGATCCTCTCTGTCAACTCAGTAGCAACTAGTTGGCAATGGACCAACATTAATCACAAAGTAACAAAGGATGATGGATTAATTTTTCATTAACTGAGTTAAACTGAGACCTTGATACCCATTCAAAATTTTTTTCTCATCTAAAAAGAAGGAAGAAAATGCTCATTAATAAGGAACGTTTAAAGAATAATATTTTATCTGATAGTGCAGCCTGCAATTATTTACTGACAATTATTATCTTTTAAACACAATGATAAGTAAAAGAAAAAAATAACTAAGGGGGCGCCTAGGTGGCTCAGTCAATTGGGCAGTCAACTCTTGATTTTGGCTCAGGTCATGATCCCAGATGGGGATCCCAGATGTGGGATTGAGCCCTGCGTCAGGGTCCACACTGAGTGTGGAGCCTGTTTAAGGTCTCTCTTCCCTCTGCCCCTCTCCCCGGCTCACACTCTCTATCACATAAAAAAAAATGTATATTTAAACGCAATGTGGAGTCCTATATAGACATTCAATCCTGAATCTCTGGCACAGAGAAAAGGGGCAGATTCAATTATCCCTTTATCATTCATTCACTTGTTTATAGTAGAATCTGTGAAGACAAGCTAACTCCGCTAACAGGGGAGTGTTCCAACCACCCAAGCACAAAACAACATATACCTTGACTTTGAGGAAATGTTGTTTTATAGGTTAGAATTTTAGAATTGGAAGGCACTTTAAAAATTAGATGGTCCAGCTCCTTCTTTTATAGATGAAATTCTATTTATCTTACTCCTATTATATGATTTTGTGTTTTAACCTTGATTACTGTGCTAGGTTTTGTTACAGAACTGTCTGGCTCTATTAACAAGTGGAGCTATAAAACACCTTCTACAATGTGTCATTTACTGGGAGAGAGTGGGCCTGGAAGAGAATTAGAAACAGCTGAAGGCACATACAGGCTCATAGCTGCTCCCATTTGAAAGCAGTTTACAAGCTCAAAAGACAGAATAGGAAGCAGCAGGAGCAGAACAGATGTGGCTGCTGCCGTGGCTGCGGTGGTAGGTGGACCGTGCGTGGGCTTGGAGACAGGAAGGATCTCCTGGAAGTCTGACAGCTTCCTCCCCAACTCCTTGCCACCCCAGCCTCACCCGGGCACAGGAGAAGAGGGGCACACGTGTCTCCCAACCCAGGGTACTCTTGCTTCACACAAAATCTGGAGTCTTTAGATCAATGGCATCTCCTCTGGTAAAAGTTGGCAACCGTCTCCCAGAGACTGGTTTTGTTCATCAAATTAACATTTTAAGCTCCTGATTTGTGCCGCTCTACGAACGCCTTTGGGCAAGAGGATTCTATCCCCAAATGGGTCTGCCTTCTACGTTCCCTTCCCACTTGCCATTTTCTTGTCACCGTATCTAGGGGAATGTCAGGCTAGGCTTTAGGTTCTGTGGATAAAAGATGGTTTGGACAGTGTCTACCTATAAGAATCTTTCTGTCTAGTGTCAGCCGTCATGATAAAACGAAGAAATATTCCATGAGCTCAGATATGGACTTCTTAAGTAAAAGAATTCTTAAAGTCGGGAGACTGTTCCTTATGATAAAGATGGGGTGACAGAGCAGCTAAAGGTACCTGTACAACTATGACTATATTTTAGTCTCTGAAGATGGACATCTACAGAGAAGATGTGAGGGCTTACCAGAAAACTGATGCAAAGGAATTATTTACTCAGCTAATTTAAAATAAAACAAAACAGTAATGTTGTCTTTGTACACGTAGGAATCCTTCACCCTGTAATCCAGATACGTGCAAAGGTGACTATCACACCTCTTGATGGCGGTTGGCCTGGAGCCAAACCGTCCTTGCTCTGCTTAAGGTTAGCTGGAAGAAGGCACCTCGTTCCTGGCAATGTGTTTGCCATCACCCTCAGCCACCACAGGCTTGGAGAGCTCAGCTGCTGCCCATCTCAGCAGCAAGTCTTCCCGAGCTCTTCAGTTGCAGTCTGGTTTTACAGGGGAGGTACACGCTCTGACTTCTCTCCTGCACTGCAGTCCTACGCTGCAGGCAAGAGAAGTGGCAAAAGAGAACAGAGCCCCATCTCCTTCGCGAATAAGCATTCCTCTCGTACACACTTCCTTCGCTCCCACACTTACTATCCCACAGTGACGGTCTGTGGGAGGAGCTGCTCTGCTTTTACCTAGTTACAGAAATGATCAAAACCTTCCTCCAGTTTCCCTGATCTCTGCACGGCGTCCGTCAGGAGCTTTTCTGTGCTGCTGAAGAAAGAGGGGTTACATGTGAAACTTGTTTGTTTTCTTTATTCCCTTACCCATTTTATTTTTTTTTTCAAAGTTTATTTATGTTTGAGGGGGGAGGGGCAGAGAGAGAGAGAGAGAGAGGGAGAGGGAGACAGAGAATCGCAAGCAGGCTCCATGCTGTCAGCGCAGAGCCCAATGCAGGGCTCGAACTCACAAACCACGAGCCAGATCATGACCTAAGCCGAAATCAAGAGTTGGATGCTTAATTGACTGAGCCACCCAGGCGCCTCTATTTCCTTCTTCATTTTAATATAAACCTAACATCAGTTTTCTGCCTCTTATAATTCACCAACAATATAAGGAATTTAATTGTAAGCATTTTCTCCTTGGCCCCACAGACTGTGGCACTGGTGACATTTTGTGCCAGGTAATTCTTTGCTGTGGGAGGTTGTCGTATGCCCGCAGGAATTTTAGCAGCAGCCCTGGCCTCCGCCCACTAGGTGCAACCCCCACTTTATGACAACCCAAAATGTCTCCAAACATTGCAAGTGTTCCCTTGGGGCAAAATCACCTTGAGGTTGAGAACCACTGATGTAGATCAACTATTAACTTTTTTTTTTAATCTATGAAGATACAGCAGGCAGAAGCAATATTTCTTCCTTGAATATCTTAAGGGGGAGAAAAAGAACTTGGATCTCGGTCAGACTTGGTCTCTACTCTGTTCAGTCAGTTGCTAAAGCATACTTATGATCGTTTTCAAGGCAGATTGTCTCAATTGATCTACTGCTCTCTATTCTCTCCCCCAATTCTTTACCTAAGTAGTTACAAAATCTATTTCATGCATAGAGTCTCATTTAATACTTACAATAATAAGAAACAGGTACGGATAGGCAGCCGGCTGGGGAGCAGCAGGATGTCATGTAAAGAAAGAGGTGGAGGAAGGTGGCACCACCGTTCCCTGGCTACAAAACTGAGGCCAGTTCGTCAGCTTCTGTGCAACACAATTTTCTCATGTGAAATGGGGGATTATTAATAGCTAGGATTATTAATAGCTAGGAGGGAGGCTGGGAGGGTTAAAGCGCGGTGGGCTGTGTGACAACACACGTCATAGCAGAGGCTCCATCAGTTGTAGCTTTTTTTTTTACTGTAACACCAAGACCACAGCATTGTGTGCGACACCACAGCTGCATAGCTAGCAACTTTCTGGTCACAGATCTCTGGAAGGATCTGTTCACCAGAAAAGTCCTCAGAAGCAACTCAACTTGTAGACCATTTCAGGATATTCACAGATTCACCTGAAATGTATAGTGAGCCCAAGGGAAGAAGCCGTCTAGAGAGAGCCTGCGAATTTCATCTTTTCTTCCAACTGACTCAAGTAAATGGTGCCAAATAGTTTTCCTTGCCCATTGCTTAACACGGGCGATCCTTCTGGAGAGACAAGTTGATTCATATTTCCTCCAACACTACTGATTAACCAACAGGTCCTTGAAATAAGTCACTGGTTTGGTAGTGATTTGGTAGGGACCAAGGTTTGGGATTGCCAATTTCCCTTCTTTGGGGGAAGATAAAAGGGTCAAGGTCGGTCGTCCAATATGATTAGTCACTCTATTAGCTTCCTATTGCTGCTTTACCACATTACCACAAACTTAGAACACACTTCATCCAGCAAAAATTTATTATCTAACAGTCCTGGGAGTCAGAAGTCCAAAACAGGTCTCCCTGGGCCAACAGAAAGATGTTGGCCAGGCTGCATTCCTTTCTGGAGGTTTGAGAGGAAAATCTAATTTCCTTGCCTTTTCTACCTTTTAGAGATTGCCATTTTCCCTGGCTCATGACCCCCTTCCATCTTCAAAGCCAGCAATGGCCAGTTGAATCTTTTTCACATGGCATCACTATGATACTTACTCTTGTGTCCCCTTCTTCAACCTTCAAGGCCCGTCTAGATAATTCAACATAATCTCCCTATTTTAAATCCAGCTGATTAGCAAACTAAATTTCATGTGCTGCCATTCCCCTTGACCATGAACTATAACATATGCACAGGCTCTGGAGATTAGCAGACAGACGTCCTTGGGAGGCCATTACTCTATGCACCATAGTCACTTCTTGTTGGTGTTTTTGATGACAAGGAAGCAATAAAGCCCTGTTACAAGCCCTGACCAATCTTTACAGTTTATAAAAGTAATAAGGTGACAGTACTTTTTGAATTGTCATAACAATTTATTTTTGGATAATAAAATCCTCTCAGATCCATTATGATCTTTAAAATAGGGCCTCTCAAAAATAATATATGCCCAATTTCTTGTCAACTTAATGTCTTCTGACTCCTGATAATTTAGGCAACTGGAGAAAGTCTTTATAGCTTGCTACACAAAGTAGAGAGCTCACATGTATTTTGTAAAGCAAGTTGCAAATACATGTAGAGGTACCCATGAAGACTAAATGAACCCTGTGTAAGGAAATCAAGGCACTGTTGGCAAAAGAAGCGGGCAGGGCCGCTCAAAAAGAGAACTTACAGGTTGCACTGCACATCCACCATCTGGCTTGCAGTCCCATTGCTCCACGGCACCCATCTCTAGAATGTTCCTCATTATGTACTTCTGCAAATCAAACATCCTCCTCTTTTTTATTCTACTGGACCTTTTGTTTGTTTAGTTTTGTTTTCCTCCACGGGACCTGACCACTTTATCTCTGATCCTTCCTTCATCTGGCACCACCTAGCCCATCACCCTAACCGGTTTTAACATATGCCCCCCCGTCCTTGGCATTCATTCAGTCCTTAGTCATATTTACACCTGTTATCCCACTCTCCAAAACATTATTTTATGCCTTCACTCTCCATAATCGTCCAAGCCTCCTCTTCCACTCACAAATGTTCTGGTTTCCTTTCCTTCCAGAAGCATGGTAAGACTGCACCCATAGCCCCACTTTGAATTAGATATGGCAGTGTTGCTTATTTTGGCCAGTGACACGTAGAAGGGTGACATAACACTTCCAGACAGAGGCTCTAAGTGGCAGTATGCCACTCTTCTCTTTTCAGTGTCAGCCATAGAGGAGCACAGAGAGCCCTCTAGCCCCATGGATGAGTCAGAGCAGCATTCCCAGGCTGATCAGCAATAGACATTTAGCAAGAGAGAAACACGCCTTTGATGTGTTGAACTGCTGCAATACAGAGGGAGGTTGTTTGTTACTACAACATAACCTAGTCTAGATCTTGCTTTTTATTTCAGTGAGAAAACAGAAGCAATCAGAAGAGAATGCTACAATCTCCGATGCCCACATCTGCCATAAATTAGTTACCGTACACTTTCCTTCTTCTTGTATTATGGATGAATTCTCCATATTCCTAAGGTTAATCTTTCAACTTATACACTAGATTGCATCCTCTTTTACCTACTCAAGGCCATCATTACAGCATTTCTCTCCTTTGTCTCTTATATCATGATTTTTTCCCCTGGCTACTTACTAGATTACCTCTATCAGTAAACATACTATAATATCTCTAGTCTTAAAAAAAAAATCCTCCAGTAGCCCCACTCTATTTGAAATGAGTTGAAATACTCACTCCTGTTTTCTCTGGAACGATCTCCAGTTAGGGTTCTGTTTGCCTGTCTACAGTGAAACTGCTCTTACTACCATCACGAATGACATTGAATCTATTAAGTCCAGTAATCAAATCTCAATCCTTATTCGACATAACATTGACTTGGCTGAGCACGGTTTTTTGGGGGGAGGCAAATTAATCCTCAGAGACTGAGTTTGTCTGTCCCAGGAATTTATTTTTCACAGGTTCGCTGTAGGAATTTTATAAAACAATGGCATACAGGATAATGTCTCTTAATAACCCAGTAAAGAATAACATACTCCAAACCCATGACAGATTAATCACACTATTGTTCCAGGCAAGGGAAGATGAAAGAAAGACCATATTTAGTTGAAGTGTTCCTTTATACCAGTTGATACTCAGGAGAGCGGGCTTAGCCAATCAACCGCTGGCAGCGCAAAACTAAAAATCCCCTGTTGCTAGTAGCATGTTACTGCTGATCAGCAAGGTCTCCTTGGTCTGCCATTACTTGGGTTTTGCACTGAGGGTAAGAATTGTCTTTACAGCAGCAGGCGTTAATTGTCCCAAGGTCTTCCGGGAACTGTGGTCAGCGGAGACAGTCACCTTGCACAGAGCAAACACCCTCTGATAGTCCTTACAAACTCTTCGTATTTAGAGTCTTAATGTCCCCCTTGCCATAGCTGCTTCTTCCTTCATACGTTTTTACTGCTAAGCCCCCAGCACCTGAGCTCCTAAGTGCTTATAAACAACAACAGACGCGATGTCCTTAGCCCGTCGCAGCTTACTTCATTCTTAATCAAAACTTGACTCTTAAAAACAATCTCGTTTTTGTCATAAATGCGGAGATTTGGAAATCACAACAAACCAATACACAACAACCACATTCCTTCCTTCTTGAAATATTTTCTTCATTCAGCTTCTAGAACACATCTCTTAGTTCTCTTTCTACCTCACTGATTGCTTCTTCTCCGTCTCCCAAACTCTAAATGTTGGGTACCCCAGGTACCAAACCTCTGATTCCTACCCTTCCCCACAACATACTCTTCTTGCAGTTTTCTCCAGCTCCCTAAATATCAACTCCATCCTTCCAGTTGGTCAGGCCAAATTTTGTGGAGTCATCCTTCTCTTTCTCTCATACTCCATGTCCAGTCTGTCACAAATCTTATTAGTTAGTCCTACCTTCAACTTGTATACAAAATTAACAACCTCTCATCACCTGCATTACCACTCTGGACCAAACCAAAATTATCTCCTCAAAGAATTATTTCAATAGTCTCCTAAATGATCTCCCTACTTCCTCCCTGCCCCATATAGTCTATTCTCCATATTAGCCTCTCCCTGAGTCCTTCTGTATGCATGTCCATTAAATGTCTTTAAAAACTAGTATCATTGGTTGTTGATGAAATTAAGACAGTTGAGACAGACAGACAACTTTTTGGAGTAGGGATTCTTCACACGTTAGGGAGGCTGTAATTGCATCATGGGATTGCTTTCACTCCCTAACCTTTTATGGCTAGTCCCAAGTTCTCCCAGTGTTTTTTTTTTGTGTCTCCTAGTTTACTTCTCCCTTCCAGACTACTTTCCTTGTGCCTCTGTTAAAATGTTCATAGACTGCCCACCTTTTAGTAGAACTCTTATTTCTTCCCCCAATCGGACACTGAGTTGCTAATTTGGGTAAGATTTTCCTGCAATATTGCCTAGCCCTCCTGCTCCAAAGGCACACTACCCTCTGCCTCTCCCCTACCCAAATGCAATCCATTTAAAAATTTGACAGAGTTCAGTTGAGTGGAGATTAGCAAACAAGTAGTGAGTGACTAGTATGCACCGAACACTATGCCTGCCACGGATGGTTCAGTGCCTGAGGCACAGCCATCAAGGCCAGGAAGGTGGAACACTTCTTTTCCATAAGGGTCTGGGAAAACCTGGGTGAGGAGGAAGAGGAGGGCGAGGGAGGTGAAGGAGTCTGGAGAGAAAGAGGAGGATGGGGAGGGAGGAGGAGGGGGGGAAGAGGAGGAGGAAGGAGGAGGCGGAGGACGGGGAGGAGCTTCAGGAGGCGGCCTCGCGGCCTGCTCGGACCTGCCAGACCGGTGGCCGCATGGCTTCGGCCTCCGCTGCGGCGCTATCGGGCCGGGGGGCCCAGAACCTGCTGCAGTTCCTGCGGCTGGTAGGGCAGCTCAAGGTGAACGGGCTCCGGGCCGGGCAGGGCCGTTTGGGGCCGGGCGGGCGGCGCGCGGGGAGAGGCCGGGGTGGCCGCGGGGGCCCTGGAGCTCCTGCTCGCCGCGGGCCGAGGCCTTCACCCTCCCTCCGCCCTCCCGCCTCGCAGGGTTGGGCCCAGAAACTGCCCTGGGAGCGGGGGCGCGTCCGGATGGCGAGCGGAGGAGGCGCGGCCGGGCTGCCAGGCCCAGCCCAGGCCCGGCGGAGTCTGAACCGCGAGAGCCCCGTGTGGGGAGGCAGGCCTGGTGCTCGGCCGGGGACCGGCCCGGGCAGCCACTCGAGCGGTTCCCGGCGAACCGCCGGCGCGCGGATGTTCGGGACCCTCCCCGCTGGCCCGAGGCCGCCCAGGGTACAGGCGGGGCTCACGACCGCTCAGCTGCGCGGTTGAGCGTGGCCCTCCGAGCAGCAGATGGCAAGAGCGGAGCTGCCCCTCAGTCCGGCAGATTTGAAGAGGGGTGCCTTCAATCTCTTAGCTCCTTCTAGAGATAAAAATACTTTTTTTTTTTTTAACAGAATATTTTCTGTAGTACATACTGGAGTTGTATCCTGTGCGTCCTCCCCACTCCATAATTTCTGCAGAATTTCTACAAGTTAAAGGCAGATTACGTTTCCTGCCACCATTGCTACTGTTTATATACAGTCCTTTTAAAATGTGGACTTTTGGGGAGAAAATGCAGTCTCACAAGATCACATCCTGATCTGAACAAAAGGAAGAATTATGACAGGTGGTAGCAGGAACGATTAGAAATGCCTTACTCCTTTCTGCTCCAGAATTTGGAAGTCTGTCACTTGTTCAAGTTGAAAGCTTTCACCACAAGAGTTTCTAGCGTGTGGAATGGTATTGTCTGAAGGCAGAAAGTCCCAACTCTTGTAGTTAGGAAAAACACAGTAATTTACAGCTTTATTTTTCTGTCCAAAGGACTTGTATAAGTTCCTTAATTTACACATTAGTAACACAGAGTAATTTGACTATTGGAATTTTGCATGGTATGCTTGTGAATTATTTCTCCCTCTCTCTCTCTCTCTTTCTCATTCTCTGACCTCCCTGGTTTGAGGTTAGTTGAGAAATTTTTACTACTTTCTGAAACCATGACCCTGCTTCTATACCCTATTCCCTGGACTTGTCTCGAAGAGCATAACAGATAGTTTAAATATTTATTTTTATAAACTTCTTTCTTTTCTTCATTTTCATTAGAGAGTCCCAAGGACTGGCTGGGTATACAGAAATGTTCAGAGTCCAGAGAGCGTATCAGATCACATGTACAGAATGGCAATTATGGCTCTGGTGACCAAGGATGAGCATCTTAACAAAGACCGGTAAGCTGATGTGAACATTGATGCTTGTTAAGATCTCTGGTCTGTGCATATGCACCACTTCCCTTGACTGAGGCCTGTGTCTAATTCTTGCAGGTTAGTTTATCTGTCAAGAGATAAACCATACAGATTCAGGATGTAGGAGGGGGAATTATGGGTGTTGATTGTTTCAATTGTAAACTGCATTCTGGGTTTTCTCTGGCAAGTGATAGAGCCTGCCTTGGTCTCAAGAAAACAAGTGTGATATTAGGATTTCCAGGGCTGGAGAGTGCGTATGGCATGTCTAAAATTCTATTATTGTATTAGTACACCATGTGCTTTAATTTAGCCCCTTTCATAAATACTAGCACCTGTTTGTGAGGTGACTTTTTAGAGAGGTAATGTGCAGGATGTAGCTAAGAAAGGGATATTTTGTCCTTCAATCAGTCAGCAAGTGTTTTAAAATGCTTTTTGAACACGGGACAAAGTTTCGTAGCTAAGACAGTAAAATAAGTCTCCCATGAGTTACCCGGGCCCCAACTGGCTTCTATAAAAGGAACAAAATAAGTTATGCTAAAAAATTAGCAAGGTTGGGGCTCCTGGCTGGCTCAGTTGGCAGAGCATGTGACTCTTGATCTTGGGGTCATGAGTTTGAGCCCCACGTCGGGTGTAGGGATTACTTTAAAAATAAATAAATACAAAGTTTAAGAAAAAACTAGCAAGTTATTCTGACAGACGAGATCACGTGTTCTTGGGGAAGTGGAAGAAGTGGAATGTGAGGTGAGCTCTGAAGAGTTGATGAGGTAGAGGAGTAGATGGCACAGTGTGCAGAGAGAACAGCTTAGCAACCGAGGCCCTGATGGTAGGAACGTAAAGGTACATTTTGGAAACAATAAGTAAATCAAAGTGTAGCAAAGGTCCATTAGAGAGCGTTCATTAGCCCTGTTATTCTGTAGATGGTGTGGAAGTGGGATTTTCTGGCAAAAAGTACAAGATGAACATGGTGTCGAATAGAGATAAACCTAAGTGTAGTCTGAGATTTGAACTGGATGACAGAGAGAGACTGTGGATGGGACACCCCTGAGGAGGTTGTTAGGCCTTGTGCCACCTTGGAGATAGTGGGTACGTGAAACAGATGGCCCTCTGGGGCATTTATATTATGACCTGCCTTTATTATTTTGACAGTGATTATCTTCATCACTAATCATTATCAGGAACATAAATTACCAAATTTAGTTTTTAGACCAACCTTATGATGTATTATTATCCTTTTGTGCAGATGATAAAATGAAGGCTGACAGAATTGAGCATTTAAAGAAATTAAGGTCACACAGCTAATAAATGATTGCTGGATTTGAACCTAGATCTGTCCAACTCCACCATTTCTTTATAAAGCAACTCATTTTGACATCTAACTAGTATATCAGGGGATGATTGTTTCTGAATTTTGTATCAGTAAGTAAATACTATAACCAGATCATCTCCTCTTGGCGTTGTATTCTGAAGTTATCAACCTTTTAAAGTGAAATTTGAAAAACCAGCCATTAAAAAAAAAATCCATATTAACCGTTTCCTCTGCAATCATGTATTATTATGTTGAATATTAGCTAGCAGTTTTGAATCAGAAACTGTTGTGGGCTGGTAGAATATAATTACCTTAGAAAATACTGCATTTAAATGCCCTGTGAGGGTGGAGAAAAAAAATATGCAACTTCAAAATAGTATAGAGAAGGAACTTGTAGTGAATCTAATTTTGTGTAATTATTCACCATTTTTTGCCTGGTCAGATGTATTCGTCTAGCCCTGGTTCACGATATGGCAGAATGCATCGTTGGGGACATAGCACCAGCAGATAACATCCCCAAAGAAGAAAAACATAGGCGAGAAGAGGTCAGTGTTGACTGTTGACTCCACAAGAGACTACCAGAGAAACCTGTTGCTGAAGCAAAGCTAAGTTTATTAGACCTGTTGCAGTAAGGGAGAGTACCTGGGCAGTGTTTTAGTAGTGTCTCAGGAAAGGGAAGTCAGGAGGGAATATTTATCGAGTTTTAGGGCCGGGGCTGGAGGATGCTTAGATGGATCTTAACGAGATGGGCAGCTAGTTAGATTGCACAAGGTTTAGGGCAAAACAGCCTTGGATTGGTAGGACTGGTGTGGCAAAGTCTTAAATTCTTGAGGAGTAAGCTGTTAGTGTTTACTCTGTTTTGGGTGGTTTACAGTCTTCTCTTCCAGAAGCAAGGATTCCGTGGAATAAGCAGTGCATTGGTTTTTGGTTGTTCTCAACCTTGTTTAACACAAGATCAGAAAAGTATGCCTATTCTCAGCCTTGTTTAACACAGGAACAGGAAACTGTTGGTTTCTGTTCTCATTAGTATGTGGACATAGATGGTATGGCTTTCATTAGAACAATGGAAGTAGCTAGATCTTGAAGGAATTCTCCATGCTGGTTAAGCTCTTTGGAGAAAAGTTCTGTAAATCACAAATATAATCAATATTATAGTAATTTGTGAATTTTCCATTAGCATTTTAATTTATTGGTCAGAAGTGAAGAAAAATACTTGGCAATAGTAAGAAATGAACAGCAATAAAATATTAAATCTGTATTAATTTGGACTCTAAATCCAAAGTGCAGGACCAAAGAAGGACACATATTTGAGGCAGAGGTTGGAAAATCCAGGATTTTTTTTTTTTTTTTTTTTTTTTTATTGAACAGCTGTTTCTCCACTCAGGGATTATTGCAAGCTACTTTTATTACAGGAGTTTGGTCATAAATTCCTAAGTGGATGGATCCTCATCAACATGGTTTAACAGAGTAGGTGGGCCTGAATATCTGTTCTCAGAGCTGAGGGAGACTGGAGTTCAGTAGCCAACAGTATTTTTATCCTTCCAGAAACAAGAAGATCCACAAGGAATCCTAGTTTAGGAGTTCTAACATTATGGGAACAAGGAAAATCACGTAAGGAATGTTTTCTTCCTGCCAAAATACAGATCCAGAATACAGGCTCAGCATCATGACAGCTTGTGAAAAAGGGAGGAAACTGAGGAGATGTCTCTCTGTAGGAGTCTAGACTGTTGGGAATAAAGAATTCCTAGATTGATTGGCAGAATTTATAGAAAAAGAAACCAATTAGTTCAAGAGACAGAGTCGCAGAGAGGAATGAACCCTGAACCAGATCATGTTGAGTAATGACATAAAGGAGAGGGGATAGGGAAAAATCTCCCTAATTATGCAGTTCATTTCAGGATGATAAATTTGGACTTTGTGGAGGAGAAATGGTATATTGAAGTACCAGAGGGTCATCAGAGACTATAAAGTGACACAGAACAAGGAGAAAAGACAAACTGTCCCCATGAAGGTACATAATGAATTTGAGGCTTCCTCCACAGAGGAGCAAACCAGAGCCTTTTGGAAGAAAAAAAGAACCCATCAGAGGCTCTCTAGCCACTGAAGATGAGAGAAAACGTGCTACTGTTTTGACACGAGTGAGGCCTGGCTGGTGACACCTTGTGGAGGGGCCTGGTGGAGAGGTGAACCATCAGTGCCGCTGCCTTTCTGGACGTCCTGTCCTGGCAATGATGAGAATTTTTCTGGTTTCCTTGTACTTCTTGGCTGCTGCCACTCCAGTGTTCTCCAGGGGACTCAGTGCCATAATCAGAAGGGACAGGGGAAGCATCTTGAAGAACCACAAGTTCTTGGACAAGAAACCAAAGGCTTGGAAGAGTGCTGATATTCCATTACCTCTTCCTGCTGCTGGTTAGGATTTGGGAACAGAGAGAAAGATCTGGAAGGTGAACAATTCTTTATGCAGATGGTGTTTATGAACAAGATTTAGATGTCTGAACCATGCATTAAGATAATTAAATGAGGGTTTCTTGGCTCAAGGTGGAATGCACATAATGAGAAGCAGGCAGTGTTATTCGCCCAGAGGCTAGCCAACTGCATCAGGAAGGCTTAAACTGAAGTAGGAGGGAGAGAACATATTTGACAAACTTGGAAGGCTGATTGCTTTGAGGGAGAGTAGGTATTAAGATGAAAAGGAAAATGAGGGCATGGAAGAGAAAATTTAGGGCCAAAAGCAATATGTGTTGTCTGATCCTCTTCCTAAACAAGATAAAACAGACTTTATTTCATAACCCCAGTTGGTGAATGATGCCTAGTAAGGATCATCGGGAACTGGTGGGATGGAAATTGAGGCTGGAATACAGCAATAGCAGGTTATATTCTTTTGCAAAGAGAAAACATTAAGTTAGAAGGCAGAATCATGGTATGTATGTATCTTCTAGGGTTAAAGTTGCTAAAAGTTGCTTGAGAATGGGGACGTTCAAAGGGGAAGAACCAAACTTTATGATGGAAATGAACACGGCAAAATAGTGAAACTGAAAAGTAGTGAACGTTTTATAGAGTGCTCCTTATGTGCCAGATACTTGAAGCTTCACATATATTACCTACTTAATCGTCACAACGATTAAGGTGGATGCCGTTATTAACCCCCATTTTACAGATGAGAAACCTGAAGGACAAAGAGGTTAATAACCTTTAACCTCAGGGTTCCACAGTCAGTGATGGGCGAGTTAAGTGTCAAACCCTGTTCAAACCCCAGTGAACTTTTGTACTGTTCAGCCTTACCAGTGATGTGTGAAGATGCGAATGCTTTCTAGGTACGGTCACAAAACTGACCTAAGACATTTGCTAGAAGCTTATTCAGGTCAGGACTTTAGGCAAATTCTTTTGACATGCTTTACTCACAGGAAGAAGCATGTCAAGTTAGGACAAATATCACTCTGGGGGCGCCTGGGTGGCTCAGTCAGTTAAGTGTCTGACTGGTTCAGGTCATGATCTCACAGCTTGTGAGTTCGAGCCCTGCATCGGGCTCTGTGCTGACAGCTCAGAGCCTGGAGCCTGCTTCAGATTTTGTGACTCCGTGCCTCTCTGCCCCTTCTCTGCTCGCGCTCTCTCTCTCTCAAAAATAAATAAACATTAAAAAAAAAAAAAAAAAGGAAAATTATCACTCTAAATCTGTGTGTGAACAAGGCAAAACTCAGTATAGAAGTGGGAGTGGCAGAGCTCACCACCGGGAGGGTAAGTCTGGCCTTTGGAGCCATGTACCCTTTGAGTTTAGCAAAGGTGGTTTTGGAGGGTTCACTTAAAAAGTTAGGCATGATTCTTTGGCATATGTTGCCGAACAAGGAATATTGACCACCTAAAAGGTCTCAAAATACAGATTTTGATTGTGTAATAACATGATATCAATGAGTTTTAGATCCAGAAAATCTTTGTTCAATTTCAAGAAGCGAGCAACAACATATTTGTTATCTGTTTGTTTTTTAAAGGACAGGGCGATTTTAATCAACTGGAAGTTTATTGGATTTGATCTCCAAAAAGCTGATTCAGTCTCAGGCTACCTTTATAGAAATACAGCATCCAGCACGATGGAGGCAATGGCCCCATTCTCTCCCACCTTGGTCAGACCACACCTCATTCACTATGTTCGGTGCTGGGTATGTCACCATAAAGGGAATATATTAATCCAAGAGTTTAGATATTTATATACCTGTAAATACATATTACTCAGTTCATTCTTTTCAAACAAAGACAGTGGACAAACGTGTGTTTTTGGAATAGTGTAGAGAAAGGTGATCTATTTGTAAAGACGCCTTTAATTTTTGAAAATGCAAAGATTTTTCAGGCATTTTCTGCAGTTTATGAAAAAGAAACAAGTGAGGATGCAGATACACAATACCCTAAATTTGATACCACTGAGGGTGGTATGACGCTACGGGCCGTTCAGGATGGTGATGTTACTTACGAGAGCACACTGTTGACACTGGCATATGCCGTTCGCTCTGCCAGTGGTTGTGTTCTGTAACATTTTCCTCCCATTTTTATTTTTAATGCTTTTTCCCAGCTCACTATTTGATTTTATATGGGGCCTTTGCCACTTGGCCAAGGACCCTCACCTCCGGTTAGAAGAACTTAAGTGAATTAAGAGGTGTAGGATGAGGAGGGTGAAGGGATCTGAAGCCATTTGAGAGTAAGCTGTAGACCTCATGCCCCCCAAGATGTGATTTTTTTTTAATTTTTTTTTATATTTTAGAGAGAGCGTGAGTGGGGGAGAAGGGCAAAGGGAGAGAGCAAGAGAGATCACCTTAAAGCGGGTGTCATGCTCAGCGTGGAGCCCAACAGAGGGCTTGATCCCACGATCCTGGGATCATGACCTGAGCCCAGATCAAGAGTCGGCCGCCCAACTGACTGAGCCACCCAGGTGTCCCAAGACATGATGTTTTAGAAAGACACTGGAACAACACAGAAATGAAGGAGGAAGGAATGAGGGTGGCTCCGGGGACTTCAGAGAGTAGTGCCTTCTCTCTCCTACCCTCTGCTGGACAGATCATGCAGATGTCCCTCAAGTGGCTGGTTTGGGTACATGGCCTTCCCTTGGACCGGTCACTCTGGCCGCAGTGATTCTGGCCCAGCTGGGTCACTGCCCACGTATTCGATGCTGTGTTTGCGAGGGGTGAGGTGAGGCCTGGTGGAAGACCTGCAGGGATAGCTTTCAACTTGGTACAAGAAGGTATTTTCTGTCAGTGCTGCCTAAAGCCCATTTGGGCAGCCTCTGGAGGAGCTAGAGTCCCAGGCCTGGACATGTTTATGAAGGGAGGGCAAGAAGTGATTGGTGATGCTGTCGAATGGCTCAGATACTACACGGGTGGTATGGCTGATTATGCTTTAATATCCCTTTCTTTCATCCTGTGCGTATGACCCCACAAAATACTATCCTGTAGTTTCCTTTATGTTAATGACAATAACTGCCCATGTGTGTAGTGCTTTATGTTATGCAATAAAAATATTAACAGTGGGAAATGAATATAATAATACACAGGAAATTTCTTTGAGCTTTGTTATTCAGCGTTACTTTCCTGTTCTTGTTCTCAGGTTAGTTTTGAACTCCAGGATGCTTATGATTGAAATCACAAGATGTGATTCATCCACAAGATGTAAAACCTTGGCCTCGCTTCTGATATCTCTGTAATCATCTCACACCTTCCTTATTGTCTTTTTTTTTTTTTTTTTTTTTTTTTTTTTTTTTGGTGTCTGGTGTGCTTCAGGCCACAAAATAAGTGCTTGCTGAACCCCATATGAATAAGTACCCATGTTTCTTTAAAGTATACAACTGCCCTCCTTGTAATCTATAAATATTGTCCAACATTTGGCTGTCCTTTGGGGAGTTGTTTGTAAGAGTTTGAGCCCACTATTTGGCTTTTGTAGTTGAATTGTTAATTAGATAAATGTGATCATGAGTAAAATAACAGTTTGGTATTTCAGGAAGCTATGAAGCAGCTAACACAGCTCCTCCCAGAAGATCTCAGGAAGGAACTTTATGGGCTTTGGGAAGTAAGTATATGTGATGAGTTGCTTTTTATTTACTGTGATTGAGTTTATATGGATCTTCAATGTTGTAGTTGCCTTAGATTATCTTAACAAGCTGTCTCTAACTTATTATTTTCTTGTTTGTGTCTGTTTCTCACCTCCTGGTTGCTGCAGGGGTTTCTCATGGCTAATAGAAATTTTTCTTCCCTCCAATCTCCCCATTTCCCTTGACACCATAATGCCTGGTGCAGATCTTGACTCAGCCCCTGGATTTCCTCTTGCGCTGCTCTCACCCCCACCCTGCCAGCCTGCACTCGCCCAGCCTTCTGGTCCTTGAAAAGAATGTGGGCCCTCACCACCTCCTGCCTCTGACCTTGGGCTTCTTCCCCTCCCTGAGCCTGTTGCCCACCTGTGAAACCTGGAAGGGCTGTTAAGGGCTGAGTGAGGTCAAAGTGAAGTGGTGCCATGATGCCCGGCACAGAATGGAGGCCCTGTAGGTGCTCACTGCCTTCCCGGTGCTTGATGGCAAGGTGGGAGGCAGAATGGCTGGCGGCATAGGGCAGGAAGAATGGAAAGAGCAAAGAAAGCCCACGCGCTCCTGTTTCTCCCCCCTCCTAGTGCTGGTTTTCATTTGTGAAGAGAAAGCAACAGCAGACAAATCCTTGCCTACTGCAGTTTCTCACTTCCCTGCAGTCTGTACTGGCCCTTCCTTGCGTGAGCCCTGAGACGCCCCCCTCCCCTCTCCCACTGTCAGAGGACGATCTTCCCCCTTTCACAACCACAGCCCCCCCCCCCCCCAGCTCTCCCAGGAGCCTCAGGGCTGGCGGACTTCCCTTCCCAGTGCCCACTGCCTAGCGTGCTGGGTCAGGTCTTTCCTTGACTTGGGAAGACTAGGGGTCAGGTTGGGAAGTGACCAGGTTGAACCCTGATTAGATGTTTCTCCTATAAATGCCATTTTCCTCAGTGGTCAGGTTCTGTAGTATGATGTCATTTCTGTGGGTTAGCTGGATTATGGGATGAAATGAGCATCCTTCCCTTGTGAGGCAGTACACTATGATGCAGAGAGCAAGGCTTGCCTCCAGAGACCTGGATTTGAGTCCCACCTCCCTTGGGTGAGTTACTTGGTTCTAGTTGGCCTATTTCTCCTAGAACGTGAAAGTAATACAGCTCCACAGGCCCTAAATCCTCAGTTAGGAAATCTACAAAGTTCAGGGAGCCCGTTTTTAAAAAACCTGACCTAACTTCACCTCATACGGCAAAATTTACCTGAATCAACATGAGGCTGTTTAGAGTCCTCACTCATTTCCCTTGATGTGAAAATTAATATGCTTTGATGTAGGAATATTCATTCATCTGTTTAGCAGCTGAGTCTGCCCTAGACCCCACTAGAGGTTTTCTGTAATGTGTACAATATATATACCATATTGTTTTCTAAGTTAAAAATATGCTGAAAACTGAAACAGTTTTGTCCTTGGGATTGAAGGTGAAAGATTGTGGCTGTTAATGCCTACCTTGCCAAATAATTGTGAAAATTCAATCTGGCAAGATATGCATGGTATGTAGCCGGAGCCTGGCTCGGGTGGTATCTGTCACTAGGTGTAACAGGGTTTCTTTAGGAAAAAGAGTCCTTTGTGCCAAAGTAGGTCCTTTCAAGTGAACTTCTGGAACACTGTGAGTTGAGGAATAATGGAATAGAGTTCATTATAGAAAGAGATTTCATACATAGAAAGAGAAAAAAAGTGGCCCCTGAGCTTATGAAACTAATCTCAAGTATTGTTTTTACAAAGGAAAGACTCCTTTAATTTAAAACTTTTCTACTTCTGAAATCGTTGTTGCACTATATGCTAACTAATTTGGATGTAAATTAAAAAACAAAAACAAAAAACAAACAACAACAAAAAAAAACCAAAAAACTTTTCATAAGAATTGGTACCCTTGTGTCTCCTAGTTATTATAAACACAGTGGCAGTATCTGTTAAATTATTTTCTCAGCCATCAGCTACTGGCTAAAAAAGCTTACAGCAAAATTTACTTACAAAAATTACTTTACATTTACTGAAATTTTCCTTTTATTTAAGTAGGTTCCAAATGAAAACATCACCATAAAGACTTTGGGTTTGGAAAAATATAAAATACAGAGCATAAAGGACTCGATAACCCCTAAATAGGTGACAGTTTTATGATCTCATGAAAGTCAGTGGTTGAATCAATTAAGCTTGTTAAAGAAGGTCCCAGGACAGGTACACAGTGGCCACCTTGGAATGTGACAGTCCTTCTTTAGAATTGTTGGAGCTGTGCCGGCAGACAGCTTAAAAGAAGAGAACATGGGATTCGGTTACTTTGTTGGTGACACTGTGGGATATTGATGGATGTGGAGGAGGAACATTTGCACTTTCTTACTTTCTGACATGAACCCCATCTTTGCATGCTATGAAAGGGTTGGGCTCGTTTTTCTGTTAAGAGCCCGAGGGGGAAAAAATGAGGACCATATAAAGAAATAGGCAGCAACAAATTTTTCAGACAGAATTGTAGAAATGTATTTATAGAGAATATTATTCATGGCTCTTAAACTTTCCTTAACCAATTCATACACCCCTATGAATGAAGTAGCTGCTTCAGGTCAAGAGAGGCCCCTGAGGTACAGGCTGGGCATACATGTTTAAGTCTCAGTGTTTATTCTCTGTGCAAGGGGGCGAGTGTGTACGTATGTGCTGATGCTGGGGGCCACAGATACATTTAAGTTTATTTAAATATCATGAAAACAAAGCAGGAAAACGTACCTCTCTAGTATCTAGTATTATTCTTTAAAGAGAGTTTTAGACATTAGAATTGTTCCTAATTTCTTTGACTATTTCTCCCCATCCTGTGTCTATTAAAGCCTGTATTTCAGGAACTAGAGTATCACTGTCCTTCCGTCCACAACACATGTTTCTTCACAGCTCACAGGATCTTATGACAAAAAAACCTAGCTCTAGGCAGTACATCAGAAGAAGATATTCCTCTCCCCTCTTCTCTTTCTGATATGGATTGAATTGTGTCCCACTAAAATTCAGAGGTATCTCCAAATAAGACGTTATTTGGAGATACGATTTTTTTTCTCCTCCATTCAGTAGTTTATTCTCAGTGCCTAGTAAAATATAAAATAGATGGTGGGCAATGAATATTTGAATTTTTGTTGAATGAATTGATAGGACTTTTTATTGTTAGTGTGAAGGAGGTCTTTTTTTTTTTATAATTGTATTTCAGATTTTTATTGTTCATGTCAAAATATAATTATATCATTTCAGGTGTTCTTCAAAGAGGAAGTGATTACTGGAGGATTTTTTTTTTTCCTTGAGATAGGATTTAAAAAGTGTTTTGGGAGATGGGATGTTTATAGATGTAATCAAATTAATATGGGGTTATTCAGGTGGGTCCTCATGCAATATGACTGTTATCCTTATACAAAGGGGAACTTGGACACAAAGATGCATATTGGGGAAGTGCTATGTGAACATGAGAGAGGCCATCTATAAGCCCAGGAGAAGGGCCTGGAGTGGATTCTTCCTCACAGCCCTCCGAAGGAACCAGTCCTGCCAGCAGCTAGCTTTCCAACTTCTAGCTCCAGAGTTATGAGACCATAAATTTCTGTAACCTAAGCCCCAGTTTGTGGTTCTTTTTATAGCAGCCCTAGGAAACTAATTCATTCCTTCTCTCTCTCTTTTTCTCTCTTTCTCTGTATCTCTCTGTGTTTTTCCTCCTTCTGAGACCTTTGGTACTATGTAGTGGCTACTTTACCATATTCTTACGTATTTTAAAATTATTTCTGGATCCCATCTCTATGACTCTTTACTGTACATGTTAGAATTTTGTAAATTTAAAACTGGAAGAAAAACCATGCCCAACTCCTTTATTTTACGCATAAGAAAACGGGGCTGAGGAGCAGTATGTTGCCCAGGGTCTCTTAGCTAGTGGGTGACAAAGCCTGCCTCCTAGTTCAGCATTGTCTTTAGGTTATGATGCAGCACAGGGGTTGATTGAACAAGCATTTATAGTTCTGTTGTATTTAGGACACCATGTCAGTTACTTACTAGTAATAAGATACTCTGTTACTGTCCTAGGGCTGCTGTAACAAATTGCTGGAAATTTGGATGGCTTTAAACAACAGAAATGTATTGTTTCACGGTTCTGGAGGCTGGAAGTCCAAAATCAAGGTGTTGGCAGGGCTGTGCTCTGAAGGCTCCAGGGGAGGATCCTTTCTTGACTCTGCCTGGCTTCTGATAGATGCTGCTTCTAGCTTTTGGCATCCCTTGCCTTACAGACACATCACTCCAATGTAGGCCTCCGTAGTCAGATGCTGTTCTCCCTGGGTCTGTATCTGTGCCCAAATCTCCCTCTTCTTGTAAGGACACCAGCCATTGGACTAGGGTCCATCCCAATCCAGTGTGACTTTATCTCAATTTGATTACATCTGCAGTCTTCCAGATATTCCATTATTTGGAAATAAGGTCACATCCACAGGTTCCAGGTAGACTTGAATTTTTGGAAAACACTATGCAACCCATATACACTCTCATGTTAACTTAAGCATTTTTATAATTCATGTCCTGTGTTAGTACATGGATTTCGATATCCAATTTCCAGGGTTCAGATGCCCTGTTTACTAGCATTGTGATCTTGGGCAACTTATTGAACCTCTGTGTGCTTCAATATCCTTATTTATAAAATGGCAATAACAGTAGAATGCCTATCTTATAGTGTTGTATGGCAATCAGATTAATTACTATATGTAAAGTGCTTGGAATATTGCCTGGCACACGGTAAGCTCTATCTCTCTTCTGTCTCCATTTCATGTGTTCTGATTTTGGTTTAAGAAGATACGGTCATTCTGTACCCAGGGAACTTAGAATAGTACAGTTACATAGAAAATGCCAGTTGAGGGGCACCTGGGTGGCCCAGTCTATTAAGTGTCAGACTTCAGCTCAGGTCATGATCTCATGATTCATGGGTTTGAGCCCCTCATCGGGTTCTGTGCTGACAGCTCAGAGCCTGGATCCTGCTTCGGATTCTGTGTCTCCCTCTGTCTCTGCCTCTCTCTTTCTCTCAAAAATAAATTAAACATTAAAAAATTTTTTTAATTAAAAAAAGAAAATGCCAGTTGATTGATTTCTGAAATGTTAATCATAGCTGCTCACCACTATAAATAGCTGTGAACCCAGAGGGTCACATCTATTTAATGCAGTTCAACATCCTTGATTATAATTTATCTTTGCCATAGAAGTGTGAAACCAAATATCAGTAAGTCAAGAGCAAACATTTTCATTTTTCTCAAAGCATCACCGAAAGATGTTCACCCCACCACCTGCCTTTCACTTTAAAGAAATATCCCCATGAATCCCAAGGCATAACAGGAGCTGCCCCTCATGCAGTTGCCATTGCCGGAAGTCCAATCAGTTGGAGACATGGTGGGTTAATGGGTACCCTTTTAAAAAGTCTCCCTACAAAGGATACTTTGTAGTTCAGGTGCAGTATTTTATTGGGGAGTTTGATGCAGAGCAACATGAGTGTGCTGGGTCCCAGAGGGAGAGTCACAGAAAGTAGGGAGTCAGAGGTGCAAGAGAGAGACTTCAAGTAACTCTTCAGTCGGGGCCGACCCCTCCCCAAGGAAGAGGGAGGAGACTTGTGGCCTCGTCCCCTTTCGTCCCCTTCTCTTCCCTTTCACGACCTAGACTTGTATCTCTTTGCAGCTTGAACTCCTTCTTGAACTTCTTCTGTTGCTCCACAGAACCCCAGTCTGAGTCATTTCAGTCAACTTGTCTTCCCGAGTCCTACCTGGAGGCTGCAGAGTGCTGATGCAGGGACCTTCCCACCCCCCTGCCTTGGGGACCGGGATCACTCACAACCCATCTAGGTCTCCAGGCTCTGCTGAGCCTCAGGGCTGCAGGACTCCTCGTTGGCAACAGTCTCTCTGTCTCTGGCCCCACATCAGCTGTCCATCCCTCTCTTTGCTCACCTGCTTTGCACTTCTCTCCCAACTTTATAGCAAATAATCTTGCCTCCTTCACCGAGAACATAGAAGTTTCCAGATGGGAACTTTTTCAGGTTTTTGTAAGCCTTGTAAATAATGTTTACACACCGTATTTTGAAATAAACTTCCTAGATACTACATCTCTCTACTTCCCTTCACCACCAAATAGGTCGGACATGGTCCCCACTCCCTGCCTCTGCCTCCCCACAGCCCGCCAGTGTGACTCAGCCTCACCATGCGCCGCTCTTGCAGCGACCACAGACTGCCTCTGTGTGACTCTGTCTGACAAGTCCTGCTCTGCCCAGGTGCCACCTGACACCTTGGCTGCCTAGAAGATGTTGCCTCTCGTCCCTCAGGTCTGCGACATGGCTCCCTCCTGATTTTCTTTGTACCTTTCTGGCTCTTTCTGAGTTTCTTCAGGTGTTCCTCTTCTTCAGCCGACTTTGTCAGAGCCGATGTTGTCTTCCCAGGGCTGTGTCCTTGGCTTGTCCTTTCTGCACACTCTTCCAAGGCTTCAGTGTTCACATTCTGATTATTCCATATGTTCTGAAAATCTTCCTTCGAAGCTCCAAACATACAAATCCAACAGCCTAATGGAGCTCCACTTAAGTATCCTGTTCAGCAGGTTCACAGCATCCTCCTTTTCTTCAGCCATTTTTGTTACTTTAAAAACTATTGTATTGAAAAACAAAACACAGAAAAAAATTCAAAAACCTTTGTATAGCATGAGTTCCTGGAGGGATGACATCCTGGTAACTACCACCTACATCAAGATTTGGAACTTGACCATTTCACCGCAAGAAGCCCCGTCCTAGGCCCTGACCGAAGCCAGCCCCTCCCTTCCTCCAAAAGAACCCACTGTCCTGATTTTCAGTGATCACCCGAATTTCTTTATGTTTTTTTCACCAAAGTGTTCATCCTTAGACATTTTAGCTTAATCTTGCGCATTTTTTAAGGCTTAATATGTCTTTTAAATCTCCTTTAATCTATAGTTTGTCCCTGACCCCCACCCCGTCTCTTTCTTTTTCTTGCAAGTTATCTGTTGAAGAATTCAGACCATGTGGCTTGCAGAGTTTTCCATAGTTTTGCCATGGGTTTTGCCAGTTGCACACTCATGATGCAGTTCATGTTCCTCTGTTCTCCTGTTTTCTGCAGAGTGGCAGCTGGATCCAGAGGCTGGATCAGACTTACGTTGGATCTTTTTGGCAAAACTGTAGGTGGTGTTGGATTCTTTCATCACGAGGCGCATGATGTCTGGGTTCTCTTTTTCTTCTTCAAAATTCTATTTAAATTCTAGTCAGTTAACAGATAGTGTAATAATGGTTTCAGGAGTAGAATTTAGTGATTCATTGCTTACCTATAACACCCAGTGCTTATCATCACAAGTGCCCCTCTTAAGTCACCCATCTAGCCCTTCCTCCATCCTTTTTCTTGATGCTTCTATCCCTTAATCCCTTTGGGTTGCAGAATTGTAAGACACTATTGTTTTTATTTTATTTTCATTTAGTAGTTGAAGTAATTATATTAGCAGAGGCTTCTTCCTCATCTGCTCTTTGGTTGCAGTTCACAAAGGAAAGGTGGGTTAACACTTGACTTTGGTTGTTTCCTTGATGGCAGGAATGGCAGGATATTGTAGCCTCACTTATCTCGAACGCGCTTCAGCTAGACCTCCTTCCTGTTTTTTGTTTGTTTGTTTGGTTTTGTTTAAATGGGTTATGTTGTTTCAAGACCACAATATGTGCACTAGGGTGCTTCCTGCTACTGAGTTGGTTATGGTTTTCATGTTTTTAATGGACAGGGCTAGGATATATATGTGTGTGTGCCTCCTGAGTTCATGGTGATGTTTTCAATTCAGATACAGTACTATACGGTTTTCACATAACCTCTTATGTTATGTCTTAACCTCTTCTATATTATACTTTCTTCCACATAAGAAACCCTGATTATACAGGCTTTATCCTTCTCTACACATGTACCTGTCTCAGAATAACAATTGTATGTCCTACCATCATCAATTCCGATTATTAAAAACAGTTTAAAAAATTGTTTTGCCTATGCTGTTTTTATTTTCCCTTTATTTTTTTATAGTTGAATTCCATCTAGACTGTCAAAACATTTAACCATTACATGCTGTCTCTCACACCTCATTTAATCTTAGTTCTGGGACGCCTGGGTGGCTCAGTCCGTTAAGTGTCTGACTCTTGATCTCAGCTCAGGTCTTGATCTCAGGGTCCTGAGTCTGAGCCCCATGTTAGGCTCCACAAGCAGTATGGAACCTACTTAAAAAAAAAAAAAAAGTTCTATGAGTCCCTGTTGATGCTCACCACCAGTCCTTATGTCAATTTCTCCTGGTCATTTTGTGTGTCTGAAGCTTGTTCTCTTGTAAGTTCTCCAACAAGGACTCACAGGAGCAATATTCTCTAAATCTTGCCTGTTTTTAATTGTTCCTCTGTGTTCTTTACTCTGGAAGGTCCGTTTTGCTTGATATAAAAATCCCATGGTTCCCAGTTTCTTTCCTTGAATATCTTAAATACATTCCTCCATTCTCTTTGGTTGTAAAGCATTGTTGTTAGATAATAATTTTATTTTCCTTATGTGTCAGATGCTCCTTTTGCATAGGTGTACAAATGACTTTTTTAAATATATATATGGTAATTTCATTAGAATGTGCTTTGGTATTGGTCCTTCTGGGTCAATATCCTTAGCTATTTAGTATGGGCTTTTAATTTCAAGAACGTTTTTTTGAATATAATTTTTCTTTTACTTTAGTTTCCTTCCCCCCCCCCCCCCGCCCAAGACTCCTACGTATCTGTCTGTTGATTCTTCTTTAACTCAGTATTTGTCACCTTCTCTCTCAGATCCTTTACATCATGTTCGTTTCTTTTTGACTTTTAAGCCTAACTTCCTTTTCAATTTCTGTTTCTCTTAAGGCGTTATTTATCGTGTTAAAATATCCCAGTGTTCCTGTTTGCTGCTTAGCCTTTGCTGAGAAAATGACTTTTTCTTTCATCTCTATCTCTAATTTTTTTTAATGTGGTTCTTTCATGTCTTACCATTTTCTTAGCATCTTTTAATTCTTTTTGAAGTAGTTTCTTACAGATTTGATCCTTTAAAAAAATGAAGAATGTCTTTCTGAGGTGAATTATCTGTAGAGATGTCATTTTGCTCCTTGCTCTCTGTATCTTCTGGTAGCCTCGTAGGGGATTTGATCTCTGTGTTTTTTACATTGCTCATTTTGATATGCACTTCATTTTCCTTAACTTTTGGAAGGAAACTTGGTCCAGATAACTTTTTTTTTGACTTCACAGAACTTCCTCTTCTGTTTCAGTTTGTGTTTTAATGGGATGTTAAAATGTTCGGTGGCTTATGTTCAGATATTCCCTGGCTTTGTGCTCTTTCCCCACTTTTATCTGGACTTTTTCTTCGCTTCGTCTTGTTATCTTACCCAACTCAATTGTATTATTTTTTTAAGTTTATTTATTTTAAGGGGGGGGTGGGGCGCAGAGAGAATCCCAAACAGGCTCTGCACTGTCCACACAGAGCCCGATGTGGGCCTCGAACCCAGGAACTGTGAGATTATGACCTGAGCCAAAATCATGAGTCAGAGGCTTAACTGACTGAGCCACCCAGGCGCCCCATTTTACCTCACTCGGTTTTAATTCCACCCCAGCAGCTTCTGTTTATGTGGGGTCCTGTCCTGGAGGATCCCCAGGAGGTCAGACTGGTGAATCCACCTTGGCTGGGATTGTGTCAGGTGCTGTTGGAGCACACCTGTTGGCTGTCCTGAGCTTCTCCAGCTCTCAGGTGCATCAGATGCCCTGTTGCTCTTGCTGATTGAAAGTAGGGCTTATGGCGCCCTACTGATTGAAAGTAGGGTGGCTCAGTCGGTTAAGTGTCCGACTTCGGCTCAGGTCATGATCTCGCGGTCCATGAGTTCGAGTCCCGCATCGGGCTCTGTGCTGAC
This sequence comes from Felis catus, assembly GCF_018350175.1. NCBI lineage: Eukaryota > Metazoa > Chordata > Mammalia > Carnivora > Felidae > Felis > Felis catus. The sequence continues at coordinate 112,485,172 of NC_058372.1, read as the reverse complement.
AGCTCAGAGCCCAGAGCCTGTTTCAGATTCTGTGTCTCCCTCTGTCTCTGACCCTCCCCCCCGTTCATGCTCTGTCTCAAAAATAAATAAACGTTAAAAAATGTAAAAAGAAAGTGGGGCTTATGGCTGGGGGCGGTTTGTCTGTCCCCACTTATGTATATTTTGTGATACATGGTAATGCTATGTACCTTAGTTTTTTTATAAATGTTGCTCATTAGGTTTCGGTTTTGCTGTTTCTTTGTTCTGTCAGTCTTTTGGGTCTGTTTCTTCTCTTTTGCACCCTCTTGAGTTACGCATGCCAGGAACTAGGAAGTCATTCTCAGCTCTGTCTTTTGTTCACATTCATATTTTGGTTCCCTTCTTCATCCTTAGCATTTCTCAAATTTGCACTCTTGTCCCATCTTCGTTGCCATGAGATTAAGCCAGACCAGATTCTCCAAACTTCTCTGCTGGTACTACAGTCTCAGAGCCTGATTTCTCTGCTTCCCATCTAGCCATTTTCCACACCGCAGGGAGAATGATCTTTCTAAAACGCAAATCTGATCGTGACCCTTCTGGCCTGAAATCTCTCGGTGATGTCCAGTAGCTGCAGGGTAAGCCGAAACCACTTCTCACAACCACAAGGCCTTTTGGGAGTTGGCCCTCCTCCTCCTTCAGCGTCTTCTCTCCCTTCCTCCTGCAATTAATTCTGCATTCTGTCGTGAGAAACTACGTTCCCAAAGATGCCTTGTCTTCTGTACTTCTAGAGCTTTGTGGCCACACTGTTCTTACCCTGCCTCCTTGTTGGAAAGTGAAATTGAAGAATGTCTGTACCATTATTTTTTGACCAAAAAAACTCAACAGTTTACATTTTTAAGAGAAATGGAATTTCACCAGAATTTGTTATACAGTATGTGGTATTTCCTAGTGGTCTCGAAATCTTTTTCTTCTCACTTTCAATAGAGAAAAATCCTGGACTGCTATACTTTGAGTATATTCCATTTCTTTTTCATTAAATAATGAACTTGAATTTGTTAAATATATATATTATATTTTATAATATTTTATAATTATTTATAATTATATTTATATATAATTGTAAATGTGAATCAGCATTAAGTAAAAGGAGTTATTTTTAAGTGCTTTTGAATTAAAACAAAATGTATTTGGTCTCGTATTAAAATGGTTTTTCCGTGTACAATTTTCAGCTCTATCAAAATCCAAATAGCTGCCTTTATAAGAATAAGGCATCTGATAGAAACTGAGAAACCTTAAGTGATTCACATCACATCACCCGCCAAGAAGGCATGACAGGTTCATTATCCAGACACATCTGAGGTGGAGTTACAAATGAGAACTTTGCAGGGAAATCAGTTGGGAACACTTTGGTCTTAATAGAAGAACGATTCTATACAGTATTAATTAGGACTTGTGTGGCATGTGTCATGCTATAAGAGGCAGCCCTCCTGTAGCTTTTTGGTTCAGTTTTGCAGTAAGGAGGGAGACAGACCCAAGGGAGGAAGATAGAAAAAACAAAAACAAAACCCTGCTCCCCATCCGCTGCCTTCACCACCTCCTTGTCACCAATACCACACACACACCATTGCATGAAGAACTCCCAGACCCTGATTGTATCCTCAGGAGTTATAACCCAGGGGGACTCGATTGAATCCTCCCTGTATGGATAGCAAGGACAGAGATTTCCACTGGAAAGGGACAGCGAAAATTAAACGAGAAAGCCAGAAATTCACTTAAAAAGGAAAAGGAAGGGGCGCCTGGGTGGCTTGGTCGGTTAAGCGTCCGACTTTGGCTCAGGTTATGATCTCACGGTCCGTGAGTTCGAGCCCCGCATCAGGCTCTGTGCTGACAGCTCAGAGCCTGGAGCCTGTTTCAGATTCTGTGTCTCCCTCTCTCTCTGCTCCTCCCCTGTTCATGCTCTCTCTCTGTCTCAAAAATAAATAAACATTAAAAAAAAATTAAAAAAAAAAAAAAGGAAAAGGAAGCTGACTGTTTTTTAAATGGGCAGGGAAATCATTTGAGAAACGTGAGATGAAATATTAGCTTGAAGTTAAAAAGGCCTCCAGCACTCGGGTGGGTTAAAGAGTAACGATCTTGGGGCGCCTGGGTGGCTCAGTCGGTTGAGCGTCCGACTTCGGCTCAGGTCACGATCTCGCGGTCCGTGAGTTCGAGCCCCACGTCGGGCTCTGGGCTGATGGCTCAGAGCCTGGAGCCTGCTTCTGATTCTGTGTCTCCCTCTCTCTCTGCCCTTCCCCCGTTCATGCTCTGTCTCTCTCTGTCTCAAAAATAAATAAATGCTAAAAAAAAAAAATTAAAAAAAAAAAAAAAAAGAGTAACGATCTTGACATGCAGACAGGGTACCAGACAGGAAGAGAAATGCTTGGAGCGTCGATGTGAACGAATGGGCCTCCTGAGGCCTCCGGTGCAATGCATGGACTGGCACACACACCCTTCTCGAAAGGAGTGCTGATGGTGAGCCGTGAAATTACAGCCGAAGCCTCTCTGGGAAGGGTTTGTACGTGGTCGAGAAGGGCGGCCAGTTCACAGTGTGCTTTTACATGTGGCTCTGATGTCAGTACCAGAGTCTGAATTTTCCTGGAGGACCCTGTCCTGCGGCTCTCATCATGCTGCTTTAATTGTCCGTTCACTTAGGAGTATGAGACCCAGTCTAGTGCAGAAGCCAAATTTGTGAAGCAGCTGGACCAGTGTGAGATGATTCTTCAGGCATCCGAGTATGAAGACCTTGAGAACACACCGGGGAGGCTGCAGGACTTCTATGATTCCACAGCAGGTACTCGGTGCTCTTTTCAGTAAACACCATTTTAGTTTGGCTTTTACCCCTCGCGTAGTGACTGACATGACGTTAGCGAAATCTGCTGTTGTTACCTTCTTCTGACACTTTCACCTGGGGCACGTAAATAGGAAAGGGTGGGATTCATGGTGAGAGGTGGTCTGTTGTGGGAGAGCGTTGGCGCCTTGGATCTGAGCACCAAGCCAGGTTCACGTCCACACCTGCCTGTGTGCCCCCCCCCCCCCGGGCAGTCTCCTGGCTTTTCTGTGTCCTCCCAGAAAAATGGAAAGCACAGAACTGACCCTGCTTGAGTCATAGGTGGGTTTTGAGATTCAAGAGAGAGAATATATGTGAAAGTACATTGTAATCTGAAGGTCTTCATAGGAGTAAAGTCATATGAGATGAAGGTAGAAAAAGAGATGTAAAAATAGGAAACCCCAGGCAGTTGAAGTCACCAGTGTCATTATAGTGCTCCATTGCACAGGCCGGGAGCTTGATTTGTTCTGGTTCTGCCACCTACAGTCCATGTAACCTCCAGCAAATTACTCAACGTAGCTCTGGGCCTTAGTTTCTGTATTTTTAAAATAAGGATAATTATAGAAGCGCCTGGCTGACTCAGTAGAGTGTGCAGCTCTTGATCTCAGAGTTGTGAGTTTGAGCCCCACGTTGGGTGTAGAGATTACTTAAGTCTTTAAAATCAACCTTATAGGGCTACTTGAAGACATGGCAGGTTAGTTCAGTGAAGTGCTTAGAATGATACCTGGCAAGAAGCCTTCACTATCTTCATTTTGATAACAGTGTTTAGTGAAGCTGCATAGGCTATGGCTGGTGTTCATGAGGTTGGTTCCTCTTTTCCAGCCCCACTCTCTCTGCCTCTCTCTCTCTGCCTCTCTCTGCTTGTTATTTCTGTATCATAGCCTCCTCACTCGGCCAGCCAGGCTCACTAGTTCATCCTGCAGGTCTCAACGTTTTCCTCCTTTGTAGACCTAGATACTATCGCATCTTCCTTTTTGAAATTTTGTGGCTTTCCTCTTCCTAAAAAGTAAGATCTTGACACTTTGGAGTGGCCTAAAGAGCTCTGCAGTCTGAGGCCACTTATATCCCTAGTCTCCTTTCTGAATCCTCCCTGTCAACATGAGGTATTCCCTTCTTTTTGCTCAGTCTGCATTTGCCATAATGTTGTGACCGTGTGATTTGCATTTTCCTTAAGGATGTTTCTTACTGGGTCTTGTCCCAAAACCCCCAGTTGCTCAGCCTATCCCGTACTAAGCTGTGTGAGGGCCAAGACCAGGTTTGTCTCATCTATCTTTGATATAGACGGTGCTCAGAAATGGTTGACTTCAGCTAAATAGAGTAGCATTGTACACTAGGGATCAGCAAACTCTGGCTCATCGGCCAAGCTGGACTGGTGCTGGTTTGTATAAATAAATTTTATTGAAACAGCCACACTCATTCTCTATGTATTGTCTATACTGCTTTTACACCACAGTGGCAGAATTGAGTAGTCGGCAAGAAGCCACATAGTTCACAAAGCCTAAAGTATGTACTGTCTTACTCTTTACGGAAAAGGTTTGCCAACCCGCTGTGAGCAATGATCGGTCTCCAAGATAGCCTGCGTCACCAATAACGTAACTCTAAAATACAAGTCATGTTTATGTAGTGCTTTGCATTTTCACACTATCATCTTCTATTTTGATACACTCACAATGAAAAGTAGAAAATGAAACATCAGACTACTAGTAGAATCAAAAAATGTGGGAACTGGAAGGGTCATCTAGTTTAAACTCCAGATTTCACTGAGGAAGAAATGAGGTGAGAAAGAGGGTGACGTGCCCGCAGCTGAGTTGAGATTAAAATTCACTTCACTTTCCACTCTGGTGCACTACGCTTAAAAAAGTTAAGAATTTTAAGTAATATAAGTGATGTAAGGAGTGGTTTCTTTTCTCAAAAATGCTTAAAGAAAACAACAGGCTTAGTTCGGGAGCAATGAAGATGTACATGGCAAACCTCATGAGGATTTTAAGTAAACTGTACCCCGAATGTGGGGCTCGAATTCATGACCCCAAGATTAAGGGTCTCATGCTTACCAACTGAGCCAGCCGGGTGCCAGTCCCCCCTTTATTAGGATTTTGAAGGGGACTTAAAGGCTTTAGTTTGATAACATTTACAATTTTATTTCTCTAATTCAGTCAATACTTAGGGCTCTCTTTTTCTCTTCTCTTTTTGAAACTTTGTGTGTGAGGAGCAGCATGAAGGCCATTGTGGCTCGTGGGGGTGGATGAGAGGAGAGGGTGGCAGGTGAGGCCCACCGAGCAGCCTAAGAGGTTGGCTTGTGCTGTGAGCAAGATGGGGACCCCTTCGCGGAGATGGATCGTGGGGCGAGTGGGATCTGTCTTGGGTTTTGAAAGGGGCACTTGGGCTGGAAGCAGGGAGACCAGCTGGTGGCTATTGCAGTATCTGAGTGAGAAATGATAGTGGTTTGAGCCAGGTTGGTAGCGATAGAAAAAGAAAGGAATGGCCAGATTCTGGATATATTCTGAATATAAAGGCCAACAGAATTTGTGTAGGGGTGTTTATGAGAGAAATCCAAGGACTTTGGTCTGAGCAACCATAGAAGAATGGAGTTGCCACTAGATGGGGAAGGTGGGGAAAAGATGGGTTTCAAAGGAGAAAGTCAGGAGTCCCAGAAGCCACGGGAAGAAAATGCTTCAAGAGGGGTAGTGATCAGATTCAGCAACGTGTTGCTAATTGGTGTGTCCTAAGTAAGAGCTGTTTTGGTGGAATTGCGGTAATAGTGTGACAGCGTGACCTTTACACAGTGGGGCAGACGGTGGCCTGGAGGCAACGGGGAGCATAGAGGGCAGACCCAGGCCCAGTGAAAAGAGCCATGTGAGAGAGAAAACATCCACCGTGTGACAAGGCTACAGGGAAAGCCATATCCTCAGGACAAGCCAGACATCAGGGCCAGAAAGTGAAGGGCACGTTCAGAGAAGAGGTTGATGATAGGGAATAAATGGAATCAAATTTGGACTGAACCGTAAACAACAAAGGCACTGGCAAGAAAAAAACAGGGAAGAAGTGGTGGGTTTGATAATCCTGCACACCGACCACCTTCAACTAAGAAAGCTTATAGGTAGGTTGCTGCCCAGGGCAGAAGTCTGGGAGGGTTGAGGAGCAGGGAAGACAGATCAGTGGGTTTTAGTGTAGTTGTGTACAAGAGACACATTTGCATCCTGGGACTGCCTAGACCTTCTGCTCTTCCTATTAGTCTTTTTATATGTATGTGCTTTGTGCCTGTGAGTTCCGGTTTCAGAATGGGCAGAGATTGTGTCCAGCTCTCTACCTGGTGAAGTTTTCCCTAACTCTGCCTGATGAACAGTTCTTTGCCCGACTGTCATCCCCAATGCTTGGTGGCATCCAGGGTGATGGAGGATAAGCTCCTAGTGGTCCTCTGTCCGGGACCTGGAGTTGTATTCTGTCTTGGAGTCGATCACAGAACCCAGGCCCTGACAAGCCTAGGATCAAGCTGGAGAAACTGATGTATCCTCTTGTCAACCTCTTTCCCGGTCTTCTTGCCTTGCAGGAAAATTCAGTCACCCGGAGATAGTCCAACTTGTCTCTGAACTTGAGGCAGAAAGAAACGCTAACATAGCTGCCGCCACCAGTGAGCCCCGCTCCTGATGTGCTCTCTGGGTTGCTGCACTCCTGTGACAGACATTGTGTTTTTCCCTTTCATGGTGTTGTTTGGCCACTGTTGCTTCGTTGATTCCCCAGATGCAAGTCTGTTTATTTTCCGTTGCCTGGACTCCAGTAAGAAACCTGATACAATCTGGATAATAAAAGGAGCTACAGAACAGGATGTGGTCCTGAAAATGCCATGGATGAAGCCTGAGGGTAGTGGGGGGAGTTTTTTAATGAACTAACCTAAATAAATTTTTAAAACCTTAAACTTTGGACTATTTATTGGAGATTTTGAATCATTTTATTCTAAATTAATAACCTACAGCCCTGAAGGCCAGATTCATGCAATGATGGAAAATTGTTACGATTGCTTTTAAGAACAGATTCTTCAGCTGACTTAGTGGTGAGGATCCAAGAAAAGGAAGGTATTATAATGCATTTATGAAATGCTGCTTTGTTCAGATGATCACTCCGTGGAGCCACATTGTTCATTTCACTGTGACCTGCCTTAGGCCTCTGATCATAGACTTGTAAACAGGCTAACAGGTTCTGCCTCTCCCCCTAATCCTTTTTGTCATTTGGGGATATAAATTCAGGCATACGGTTTCAAATGCCATCTTGTCTTCCTCTGTGTATTTTTCCCTGTCTGATTTATAAATATTCAGACCTTGATTATGAGAACATTTATCACCAGCTAAGAAATCTGTAATCAGAAGAATGTTACTGAGGGCACTGCACCTTATGTTGGGAACACATCAGACCAGGTTTCTTCCCCTGTTTCCTTTCATTGGACAAGTAACCTACCCTGCTTGCCTCTGAATGAGGCACAACCATGGAATGGTCAGGAAAAGAAGACCATCTGTGCAAACTTGCCCAGTATTTTCGTGAGAAGCAATGATGCCTGCCCCTTTAATTCAAACGTCAGTTTCCATTTGAAGAAGGCCCGCTACTCTGGCATGATGAGAGTATTCTAGGAAGCGTTTCTTTGGAAACTCTTGGCAGTATCCATGGATACCCAGTCTGCAGGAAGCAAAGTGCATGATCTCTTCAGAAGCAACACACGTGTACATATAACTGCTCCGCGTTGAAAAGAGCAACGCGGTTTGCTTCAAAATACTGATGCATCATAGCAACGGTATTTAAAAAGTGGTAAATGGTTGAAAATTCCAAGTCTGCTCGTTACTAGAGATATGGTTAGTAGGAAAACAGAACTCCATCTATCAGTATTTTGGAGTTTTTTCTCCTGGCATGAAAATATGCACATAAAATAATCACAGATAAAAGTTCAAATATTTATAACCAGAAGATTTTCTGTGGTCATGAAGTTTTACTTGTGATGTTTTTTGCCTGCTGCAATTTTCATAAATCCAGCCTGTATTGGGTCAGACTTCATACTGGTCACCTAATCATTATTTCAGTTTCCCATCTACCTACCAAGTTCACACTTGTCCTAAACCTTACTCGCTGGAGTAACGGGTTTAAAAAGAGAGCTATAAATATCATTTAATAAAGAACACAACGAAGATCAATAGGAAGAGATAGCTATTGAATTCATCAGCCAACTCTACAAATATTTGGGCATCATTGCTTAATTTTTTTTTTCTCTTAGAACTGTAATCGATCTTCTGAATAAGAGAACCTATAATTAAAATGTGGTACCAAAAAATTATTGTTGAGTTGAATTCAACAAAAGAGAATTTGTTACCTCCTTGTAATTAGGAAGAGAGACTACCCCCACTCAAAAGGAGGACAGGGTGGAAAGGCAGGGCTGCAGGGGAAGACAGACGGGGCTCTTCTCAGCCTGGCTCTCCCTACCTAGATCCTGGGGGCGTGGAGGCGTGGGTGAGGGGGGCTTTTTTCAAAAATAGTTCCTTTGTTTTTCCCTGGTGGACTGGAATTTCACCAGCTGTTACATAATTCTATTTGAAAACTGTCAGTTCTACCAGAATGTCCAACCTGTTCATCTCAGTCTCGTGGTGATGTGTGCTTGGAGATGCATGGCTGATAAAGTGCCTTGTGGAAGAGCATCCTCTGTACCCAGCATTTCTACCTGAGTAATTTGCCAGTCTTCATACTCAAAGTGACATTGGGATGATTTCTGGGGGGGAGATTTATGATTGATTATGTTATTTTTGGATTGCCTTGATACCTACTCTTTATGGTATGAGCTAAAAGACATGTAAAGAATTTTTACCATTCTTAGATATTATTAAAAGTAACCATAAGAGGGGCACCTGGGTGGCACAGTTGGTCAAGCAACTGGCTCTTGATTTCGGCTCAGGTCTTGATCTCACAGTTTGTGGGTTTGAGCCCCGCGTTGGGCTCCGTGCTGACAGTGTGGAGCCTGCTTGCCATCCTCTCTCTCCCTCTCTCTGCCCCTCCCCTGCTTGTGCTTTCTCTCTCAAAAAATAAACTTAAAACACACACACACACACACACATAAGATTTTGCCACATATGATAGTCTGAAGTTCTCTGAACACCAGGTTTGAAGCAGTCTTATTACATCTCATGTTTCAATCACTTTTTCATCTTCCCACCATCTTCCTTTCCCACACCCATCCACACTCCAACTTGATAATAAGTGCACAAGCTTATGCACCGTTTTGTGGTGAAGTTCTACAAATTTCAAGCTGTCAGATACTTTTGGAACAATGAACAGTGACAGAGCAGCAGTCTAGGCTTCCAGTGTTTTCTTCACGTTGACCACCATGAATGGTGTGGCCTATTAAGACGTTCCATAATAAAGCATGCAGCTCTGCTTTCTATAGTTCAAGAACAGCGTTATAAGAAAATGTATAATTTAGAGTAAGATGCAGATTGCTTTGTTGACATTACCTACCAATGGTCATAGTCTTTATGAGATGTGAGTTGTAAGATAAATTTGCACAGTAAATTCATGAATATTTTCCATCAAGCAACAGCATTTTAAAAAGTGGCAAATGGTTAGTTTATAGAACTGCATACTTTTTTGAAGAGACAGTTTATTTTGTAACCACACTCATATTGGAATTCCAGGTTATTGAGAATTTTTTTGTTGTACTATAATTTTGTATACATGGTGTTGACCTGAAGTCATTTTGATTTTTTTGTAAAAGATGACGTCCATCGTGTGTGAATACCTTTTAGCACTTGTGGAAACACTTTACCGCATGTGAACATAATAGGGAAACTCCAGGGCCAGTCAAGTCGGGATGACCTTGCACGTGCAAAGTGAGGCAGAAACAGGCAGCTCTTGAGTGATTAGGAAATGAAACCTCTACGCTAAGACTACCCACCTACCAACAACTGGTTTATTTCAGTTGGAGTGATGTGACTTATTCACACATCACAAAATGATACTCGTGTCATTGTCTCTTATATCACTCCCAGATCAGAGTGAATAGTAATCAAAGAAAACCTTTCAATTAGTAGACATGACATGAATATAGTTTTTATAAAATGGGTGAAATCCAAAGTTTTGAAGAATGGTTTAAAAGAAGCAGCTAAAATATATTTGAAGCTTCAAGACATTAATACTAATTTTCTTGATTGTTTTTCTATCCACTTTTAATATGGTTTTCAGATTTTAAGGCTGAGACCTGTGTGTGCAGAAATTAGTTGGTGAATGAAGATATTTGTTTATGCACCATAACTCTTTTTTCTAATACAGTGCAGTGTGCTGAATGCAGTCAAAGGGAGTATGGTCGAGAAGTGAGTTTATAAAAGGTGACCATTTCAAACACACCAGGCAACTGCAGATTGAGCACAGGAAGATTGATACCCACATGCAGCAGTGGGTGAGCAAGTCACAAGGCAGCTGGACAGGGTTTAGTTTCAACCAACATGCTGGAAGCTTAAAATTAGGGAAAATGCCAATGATCCTACCGGCAGGGCTTCTTTGTCCACATTTGTCCACTCTGGTTCAAATTTATAGCCCCATACCTACCTCTGCTAATATTCCAAACCTCAGAGATTATATGGCTTTGAACTAGCTTGATTTTCAGTTGGCTGTATGCATTGTCCTGCCCCATTCATTTGAATAGGATTTTTCAGACTGGCTTTATTTCCCTATGTCACATATATCCACTTCTCTCTAATAGTAAATTTAAAAATGAATAAACACTAACAAATATTATATAATATATATTGCATGGATAATATATATATATTAAATTGTGAATTTTCTTAGTAGGTCAATTCTGTGTTCACTTAAAAATTGCATCTGTAGCATGTGTGTCTACTTAGTAACAAATGTATGTTCCCATTTAGAAGGAAAGAGAAGCATATGATGTGGAAGGTAAAAATTCCTGCAGAAATCCGATTGTATTAATACAATGCTTTTTTTCATTCATGTGCGCAATTTGCAAAATGGAAGGGGTTGAAGAACTATTTCTCCCAGTTTCTAGCTACTCCCTTTTCAGATCTCCTTTACCTGAGTTAAATACTACTCTATGTAAAAAAAAAACAAACAAAAAACAAAACAAAACAAAAAAACCTACTCTATGTAGATTAGAGAGAATTTTAGAATTGGTAGGGTCGCTGGGTAATTACCCACACACCCTCTTATGTACACCAAATTAGCAGAAGTTGATTTAAAATAGCATCTGCAGATTCATAGCTACCACCTTTTAAAGTTTGTACTAGCTTGAAAACTTAAATTAAGAATTCAAAGTCATCATTAAAATCGATTTTAATTGCTTAAATAAACATACATAATTGATGCAAGTGAGGGCGATCACAAGCAGTTTGATGAAACTTGCAGTGAGTCCATCCTGTTGCTGCAGACTTCTCAGAAAGAGCTCCATTCCGCCCATGTGACTGAACTGAAAGGGGGTGCTCACCCTCAGCCTTCAAAAACATGCACATCATAAGTCCAAGCAAAAATCAAAGCAGGTCATTAATAGCTACGGGAAATACACGTTGAATTACACAAAGACAAAGGTATGGCCAATTGTGTACCTGCTGAAGTGGGGATATTTTAAATTATGACAATCTACGAATACTTAAGTGTGATGGTCAAGTGGTTCATCATTAGCACACATACAAAATGGAAATCATTTTATGAAACTCCGCGGTGGGGCCATTCGAAGAACAGGTCAAGGCCTGGGTTTTTCGCAGTGGGTGTTTGGTCGCCGCATCCGAGGGCGCGCTGGGCGGGGGCGGGGCTCGGCGGCGGCTGCAGGGGGCGGCCCTAGCACTGCAGCTCCTCCTCCTCGGCCCGCCGGGGCCCGCCCCCCGAGCTCTGCGCGCTGGCGTGCGCCGTGGAGCTGAGCACCTCTTCAAAGCTGCCTCCGCCGTGGTTCGCCCCGCCTACTTTCGTCTGAAATGGGCAGAGACGCAAGCGTGCCGTTAGTTCATCGGGTCTGCAATGTTCCTGTAAGACGGATTACTCTCAAGCTCAGAAATACATTTTTTTCTTGCGAAGGGACGTAAAGGGTGTAGAGTAATTTCCTTTAAGAGTGCTAGAATGCCATTTATACTTGGGTTCTGGGATAGGATCCAAAACTCCACAATTTTGTACAATTTTAGCAGTGCCCTCTTTATCCCGTCTACATCTAAGAATCTCAATCCCTTCAGGAGCATATCCAGATCTGTGGATTTACACTGTCTACACATTCACCCTGAGAACAGATGTAATCAAAATGTAACCGGATTTTAGATAAATTCCCTCAATTAAAAAAATGTATGAACAACAAAAAAAAATGTATGAACATCTTTAAGTGACTTCAGTTTAGGATTTCTACTGGGATTTAGCAAGGCGATCTGGACTCCTGACAAATGTGTTTTGAAAAACGGCTGCATTGAACATGCTTTCTGGTCTCTGCTCTGAGAGGTAGACAGGACTGGCCCCTTCACATCTTTCTAGGCAGTTGCCCTTATAGGAGGAATATCCCTTGAAATGCAAAGTTATGATGCTTTAGGAGGCTCCCTTTTCATGTACTTGTTACTGGTAATAAGAATAGACACAGGAAGAAATCAATTTACAAGAAATATGGTTAAAGTATTTTGAAAAATTCCTCATAAAAAGTCCTTTGAAAGAATATTTAATGCTTAATGCAAGCCTTATTGATGGTCACATTGTTTCCTTTATTAACAATATGGAAAAACACGTTAAGAAAAGAAAGGTACAGAATAGAAAATGTTGCTTTTCCCAAAATGCTGACTACTCCTCACTGCCACCAAAGTGATCACTCACTCACAGGAACATAAGCCACACTGGGGGATGTATCCGCTTCCTGCCTGGTCTGCCCTTTAAAAAACTTAACCAGGTTTTAAAAGCTGCTTAATCATTGCAGAACAAGCACACACTTTTCTCCAATTGTCACTAAAATCCCTCTCTGCCTCTTTAAATTCAGTTCCTAAGTTGAATTTACCACCACGCTTGGGGTCAGAAAACTCATTCCAGAAAGTGACAGATAATAAATATTTCAAGCTTAGGAATCACATCGTCTCTGTCACAAATACTCAAATCAACCATTGTACAAAGCAGCCAAAAACAACACATAAATGAATGAGCATGGCTGCTTTCCCAGAAAACTGTATGTATGGACACTGAAATGTGAATTTCATGTAATTTTAACACATCACAAAATAGCATTCTTCCTTTGATTTTTTTCAACCATTAAGAAAGATAAAAACCATTCTTAGCTTACAGGCCATTCAAAAATAGGCAACCAGTTGGATTTGGCCCACAGGCCTTCATTTGCAGACCTCTGGCACTGAGCATGGATTCCTCCCCCACTCTGGGTCATCTCAGCACTGGGAAGAAGCAGGCGTTCTTTCAACTTGGTACTTTTTCACTATGTTTATTTCTTTCCAGAGAGAAACAAGAGTAATCTACTCTCTTAATAGTTCCCATTCTCCTCTTTATTGTATTTGTATTCAGTTTTGCAACAGAAGTCACACACAGTTTTGAATCAGGTGAATACCAAGTACTGATATTTTCTGTTGGGTTTTGTTGCATTCTCTCCTCTCCTCTCCTCTCCTCTCCTCTCCTCTCCTCTGCTCTCCTCTCCTCTCCTCTCCTCTCTTCTTGATATTCTCAAATCAAAATAGAAAAATAAAGGAGGGAATCGTTTTGAAATAAAGCAAATTTGGCAAAAAGGGGAATGAAATAAAGGGGTTTTCTAACCATGTGGGTTGAGTGGAATAAAGGGGTGTCCTAACCATGTGGGTTGAATGAGTGCACACAGCAATACTTTAGGTGAGGAGTTGCTTCAGCAAAGATGTGAACAATAAACGTCTTCTGGACTCTTAATCCAAGCATTTGTCACTTTGTCCCCAAAACTATGATTGCTGTTTGCATACAATTCTATTTGAATTATGGTGTTGGGCCTCCTAATCTCTAATAATAAAATGGCTGGTTAAGAGGACACCAAGAAGTAATAAGTATATGTTGCCTTTTTTTTTTAAGGTTTTAAATCAGGCCATGCAATGTATTCATCAAAAAGAGGCGTGCTAAAAATATGGTGTGGTTGACATAGTTTGAAGAATGATTGGAAGGCTACGTGATTAGAATGGTTGGAAGGGATGTGCTTATTCACTGGAACATGGCAGAATATAACAAATATGATTTCACAGGAGCTGGGTTTTGGTCTGCTTGCTTGTTTGTTTTAGATGAAATACAAAGTGTACAGGTGAGATCAGCTGATATGTCATCAAGTAATGCCATCAATGATGTAGGCAAAAAGGACTAAATTTTACATAATTATGAGGCATTGGGAAAATTTTCATGGAAAATCAAACTATCTACAGAACTTGGTAAAAAAAAAAAAGGGAAGAACAATCAATTGGATACAAATGCCACCTGGTGTGTGACAGATTGTGCTGGAAGATGCAAGAACGGACCTCTCTTCACAGCAGAACATTATTTCTAACAGAACACAAACATGAACATGACTCCTTTCGTGTGGTGTTTTACAAATCAAGCCCAAAGCACTGTGTGTGAATGAAACTGCAGACTATAAACCTGCAAGGAATGCCCTTACTGATTCATCCTTACTGATTTGTGAGTCAGCTGAAACAGCCTCACGATCCATAACTGAAGAAAGTTACAGAAGTTTTGAAGAAAATCTAGAACACAAAAGTAAACTATACAGCAAAGAAACTAGATAAAGAAGGGTTAAACCTGTATTATTTAGTCTGGAGGAAAAAAAGAATGAGCAATTTGCAATTACTGAATATGAGTGGGAAGTTTTACACAAAGCACAATTATTAGCTGCTTATTCTCCATTGCCTGGGTGGGCAGAAAAAGAGGAAGTAGGCACTGACTGTGACATAGGAAGTGGGTGGCATGTGAGTCTTGTTAAACCCGGGGACAATCATGCAGACACAGAATCCACTTTAAGAAAGTCTTGACACAGGCTAGTATCTAGTCGGCTGAGTTAGTTCTGTGCTTGTCTGAAGGAGGAGGCAGGCTCTCCACTTTCCATCCCCATGAAGTGAGAAAAGTGAGAAGCTCGGAGTGTGGACCAAACAAATGATATGTGAGCTGCGAGCTTACCAGAGTTTCCTAAAAGCAAATGGAAATAGGTTGTTCTTTATTCTTCTTTTGCTTCTTCATATCTCCTTCTTCTAAAGAAAACCTAAAAAGTACAACTTCTCCTGTGTCAGAACTTATCTAACAAGTAACAGAATCCATCTCCCTTTGATTGTCTGAGGCTGAGAACCAAATGCCGAGAAATTAACTCCTAGGATTTTCTGAACATTTTGTTCTGAAACTTGATATCTTAGCAAGAGAAATGTTCAAGGAACCACACTGGCCCTCCTTATCAAAAGTTTTCTCTACCCATGGGGGCAATTGTAATAGCTCCTACGGGTCCCTATACACTCAATAAGCAATGATGTTGACAAGAGGGGTAGTGAATTACACAACTACAAACTGCTGGTAAATGCTGAGTAACAATCTCATTCTTGGGTCATAAACATCTAATCACAGGCTAAATAAAGTAGAAGTAGAAGACTGTGTGGAAGATCCTTCCCTAAGAGGAAAGACTCTTCGAGATCCTATAGGAGGAAGACCTTCCAGCCTCACAGGCTTATCAGGCAGCACATGGTGGCAGAGAATTCAGAGGCAGCTGGATAATCAGCATGTGCATATACCTGCTTTTGATCTGGTTAAAGATCATCTGCATCCTTCATTTTCCCAGCTTGGGAAATACAGAAATGGATGGTCTACAAAACAGTGATAATAACATCAAGATGTATTTAAGTCATTGTTTAAATAAACAATCTTAGTAGTTTCAATGATTTTTCCTGTTTTGAAAGTTCTCTGTCTTTTAAGCCTAGATTGATTTTATTTGTGCTTTCTTCCTCTGTAGACTAACCTACCTATGCTCAGACAATATATTCAAATGAAATTTTTTAGCCCCTCCCATGAAACAGACATATTTTCAGTTTAAACCTGGAAATCAAATGCATTATTACAAAGTTATGCATTTTGTGACTCAGCTTTATTTTCCCTCCATGATAATCCTGCTGTGCTGTGCTCAGTGTGTGAATGGAGGAAACAAGTCTAGGTGTCTGACAGGAGGTGGAAGGCAGCATAACACGTGGAGTCAAGTTTGCTATTGCTAGCCCGTGTGTAAACTGGAGGGGCTCTGAGTTGTTACTAACCTTCCACTTGCATTCTAAATCCAGAATTCACATATCCTTTATCCTATCCACAATCCTCTCTCACATACCTGTTTTCGAGGGGTACCACTAAGTTCTAATTTAGTAATCTTAGTTCTAATCTTAGTTCAAGACGTGAACACAAATCCCAGTTCACTTCCAAAAGTAATCACCCCTGAACGGCTTACATGAACAACTCTGTGAGGGCACAGCAACACCGTTCAGTACTGGTTTTATTGACAGATTCATATGGAAAGAAAAAGATGGACTCTGTGCAAGTTTGCCTTCCTGGCTGCGCCAAATGCTGGCGGCCCTGACTTCGGAACTAACCATAGCAGTGACTAATGCTGTCCTGATTCACGGACCCAACGACACAAAATTCACTTCATCTGTACCTTAAGGCTTGTGACAGTTGTCTCAACCCTCTCCTCAAATGATTTGAAAGTAGGAGAATTCCTAAAATAACAAAAAAAGAAGAGAGGTCAGCCCCAAAGACTCACTGTCTTAGCAACTGTGCTGGTTGCAGAAACCGTGGCTTTCTGTTCTTATTGGTAAACATCATCTCTGCACCACAGCCATGTCCTGACATGGACATTTTCTAGATAAAATATTCAGATAATCAACTGTAGAATAAATAGTACAGCATTTTGTTAATGACACAACTGTAATAATTTCAAGGGGCACCGGAAATCATTTCCAATGAGTCAAAGGAGTGATAGCTTAATTTGTCATTTACTAATTAATTGTTTCTATCACAGTACTCCTTTTTCCAACTATTTCTTTTTTTTTTTTGGTAAGCAATGGAAAGTCTATCTGAAGAATGTTGTGTTAGAGTTGTCTACCCTGGAATTTTAAAGTTATTTATTTCAGTAAATGTGAGAGAAGACAGAAATAGCTCCAGGAAAAAAAAAAAAAGGTTCATAAATTTTTCTTTTCCATGCCTCAAAAGGTAATCACTTCGTCAATTTTCATGAAGTGGTGTTTCTGAACGTCAATGCTTTCATTGTTTTTCCTCATAAAGAGGATATACTTTTTGTTCTCTTACCAAACAGAATCTTTTCAGTTATTGACATTTTATTTGTGACTCATTCATTGTGTTAAATAATCTCTATACACCATCTTGTTACTTTAAGTGTTAGATACTTCATTTGGTGCTTTTTGGTTTCCTATATTGGATTTGGCCACATGACATCATGATTTAATGACACCATGACCGTTGAAAATGATATCCCTAACTAAAGAAACAGGAACTAAGAAGGAACTAAAAATGTATCTGAATTCTTGTATCCATGTAAGCACTCAGCCACAAGGACTGTCATCATTTTCAAGTCAAATAACTCAACTGAATGATACTAACTTTAATAAGCTGCCCGTTATTCTGTCTTGAGTGCAAAAGAACTGAAATAAAAGGAATGGCCTAGAGGAATTTTATAAGGGAGAATGGCTATAATATATGGGCTTCTTTGTATGGTGTGGAGTGAAGCATGGCTCTAATACTATCAAGAGGAAACTAATGTACATAATATGTTTTTGGAGTGCATTTGGCTTTGTTAGAGATTATCTCCGGAAACTGTGACACTCCAGATGGTCAGAAATGCATCTGCATTCATACTGTATGAATTAAGAACAGTGAGTTTACAGGGCCTTATGATCTCACATCTTATCTATAATGCAAGTATAAGTCAAATTCTTGGGTAATCCTCCATAATATTGCTGTTTCATTACGAAATATTAACAAATTTATATCTGAATGACTCAAGAGTATACATTCACTGGCACTTTACTTCCACTGTGGGTTTTATTTGGGCAAGCCTGCTTACATGCCTGCCTATCACTGATCAGTTAACAGGCCTGCGGTGGTCAGACAATTCAGCCTAATGCCTCATGGGTACATGTTAGATGAGTAAAAAAAATTTTTAAGTTAATTTCAGGCAAGATCATGAGGACTACATCTGCATAAGCCAATAAGACTACATCTGCATGAGGACTACATAAGCCACTAGATGGGTTCATAGAGCAAAACCATGTTAATTTTTGGCAAGCCCTTCTTTGGACACCTACACTTAGAATTGGACATGTAAAAGAGCTCAGGGCTGCAGGATGTGCTACTCAATTTGAGTGTTTTTATGCCACAGGGAGCAAGTCATTCAAAGATAGACTAGGCAATCTTGAATCTATGCTTTCTATTTACCACCAAATTAGGGAAATCAAATACTGCGGCTGAATTTCTCAAGTAACTATACAACCCCAGTGTGGAAGAAACATCATCAGGATAATAAAACAGACATTCCTGTAATTAAATTACACTAGGATGTGTGCTAGAGAACAGGGAGAAGCTATTTCCTCAGATTTAATCAGGTCATATACAGCTACAAATGACCCCAAAAGAATTTGGCTTCGGTGGTCTCAAACTTTGCAGATTTGGTATGAATATACACTATTAAGCAGGGAGCATGGGGATAGTTCAGACTGTAGTGGGGGAGGGTCCTGGAGGCCTGATCTCCCACAACCCACCCCCCCACCATGCCAGCCTAGCCCACGGCAGCCCTCCCACGGCAAGCACCGTGGGGGAAGCAGTAATCTGGTTTTAGCCTCTTCCTTTAAATATGAAGAAACTGCTATCACTGAGGTGACTTTCCCAGGGCTGCCAAGTTCATTTATGGCAGAAGGGGGCTACAATCTGCATCTTCTGACCCCCAGTCTGACATTCGTTCTTCCATGCCCTATTACTATTAGTGTGCTTTTATCTAATTAAGCCATGCAAACTCAAAGTGGGGAATGTCTTTCTCGGAGGTTTCCATCCAGTTAGTAATTTTAATGACTTTTATTATTTTATTATTCAACAGACACCTCACCTTAGTATCTACCTTAAACAATCCTGTTAATATCCTCTCTACAACCGTAGCCCTCTGGTCTCCTATTCCTTTCATTTAAACTGTCACCCAGGCTTGCATTTAATTCTGTTGAAATAAAGAATGTCCTTCCGCCTTTGCAGGTGTGTTCATCCAGGCCAGTGCTAAGAATGTGCTTTACACAGGTTACTTGGTTTGTGTCACACAACATGTGCAGTGGGTCTTATTCCTCCCAATGAACAGATAAGAGAATGGAAGTTGAGAAGGTTAAGTGACTTGTCTCACATTACACAAATGAGAAGAGGCTGGATTTAAGCCAGTGTGGTCAAAAGCAGAAGCCCATTATACCCTCCTTCTGTAGAACCCTCAGCCTTTTCTCCTGAAGGCCATCAGAAAAGAGAATACAGGAGGTCATGGGATTTCCTTTCATATTGAGAGGGGGGAAAAACTCCACAAAGTAAATATCAATAAAGTCACACTTCATACATTTTGCATTGATATTATATAAAGTAATTGACACACATTACCTCATAGCAGGCATACTTATGGAATGGCGAATGGAGTAGCTTCAGGGCAAAAGCAGATTAAAAGAAAAAAAAAGAGAGAAAAGATAGCACAACATAAGTACACGAGAAACTCCCTCTTCACAGTTCTTAAAACAGCAATTTCAACTGTCTGAAGTATTCCTTGCCCACCCCACCAAGATGACATTTGTTTTCGTTGGGTAGGAAGGACCACGGTCAGCTTTCAAGGGCATAAAGAAGAGTACACTGTTCAAGTTGCATGTTATTTTACTTCCTGTGGGTTCTCTGTGGGCTGGGAACTTTGAGGATGAGGAGAATGTCTGGTTTCCTCAGGTGCGCCCAGGAGCCCGTGGACACCCTCTCTAGGTCCAGCTCCCTCTCCCCTCCCTTCTGTTCAGGAAGAGAGGAAGGGCTGTACTGAGGAAGTAGAGCCCAGCAGGTAAAAGCTAATCGTTCCATTGTAGAGAAACTCTCTAGAGGAATACATGTAGTTAACATAAGACATTCAAGGAAACACATGGCAGGCGAACACCATCAGCACAGTTCAACATGGGAGCAAGGACTTCAGTATCCATTCCAGGACATCTGGTACAAATACCAATATTTCTGAGAATTCTAAGGGTTTCGGCCTTCTCTATTAATCCTATGGTAGCTGAGTCATCTTTTCTCTGATCGCCTGTAATTCCTTTGTTAGTTCCACTCAGAAATCAGGCTGGGCAGAGAGAGGGAGCACTACAGGGTCACACTACCTGGGATGGCGCTCCCCCTTCACACTTTCCAACACTATCCCTGCTTCTCTCCTCCCAAGAAGATAAGAGTAAGCCATCAAACTCCTCACCCTTCCCCAACAATATCCACTGAAGTCATTAGTATGGGCAGCACTTTACTCGAACTCAGAAAGAAAAGGACAAAGAAATTCAGGGGTACTTATGATCTTACTTACACGCTCCACTTAGAAACCATAGGCAAAACATTTCCTCAGAAGTGATGTTTAAAAAAGAATTACTAAAAGAAATTCATCAGTGTTATTAATCTAATTCACCTCTTTAAATACAGGCAGTTTACTTAGGAAAAAAAATCCCCCCCTCAAAAGTATATCCTACCTCAAAAGTGTGTAATAAGATTTCACCTAACAGAAGGCTTAACTGGACAACTGCACATTTCCTATCATAAGTGGTCTTCTGGTAACCTTTCCCCTCTTCAGAAGGAACAGAAAGTTGAAGGTAAACCATCCACATAAGAAACAGTTATAAGAATTTCAGAAAAACAACAATCTAGAGAAAATAATTTTGTTTCTCAATTTTACTTTTTAAAGTCTCATAAAACCACACAACTCTTGGTGACTGGGTGGCTCAGTGGGTTAGTTGTCTGACTCTTGATCTCTCAACTCAGGTCATAATCTCATGGTTCGTGAGATTGAGCCCTGAGTTGGGCTCCTTGCTGACAGCATGGAGGCTGTTTGGGATTCTCTCTTCCTCTCTCTCTGACCCTCCCCTGCTCTCACTCTATTTCCCTCTAAATAAATAAATAAACATTTAAAACACACACACACACACACACACACACACACACACCTCAATTTGTGCTTTTTTTTTTTTTTTTTAATTCTTTCAATTTTAAGGACCCCTGCCAACGCAGGAACGATTGGGAATGTAGGAAGGGATTCCTAAGAGATTGCTCAGCAAGCGAAACTGGTGTAAATGACTCAGAAATGATACAAATATGTGCTTAAATAAATTCAAACCCATCAGATGCCCTGTACTCTGTAATTTCTTGGTCATGAACACTCTCAGGAAAAGAGATCTAGTGTTTTGGCTGAAGCACACCCACGGTGTGAGGGAAGCAGTGGGCTCTGGGAAAGAAGGGAACAGCCAAGGAGCTGGCAGGGACCCAGAGGCGGCGCTTACCCGATGGAGTGAGACCTGCAGCCCAGGCAGCACAGGAGAGAGCAGGAGCAGAGTTAGCATATCAGGATGCAAAGACAGGACCACAGTGCCCTTTGTCCCCTCTCTCAGCCCCAAAGCAAAGACTATGCGACTCCATATATTACTCTTTTGGAGTATACTTTTTAATGTGTCTTCACAATTACTTTACCAACCTGTTATAAGTTGTGCTTCTGTTGTTCTCACAGCTATCTATAGAGATGGTTGGACTCTATTAAGGTATATACCTCCTCCAGAGATTTCACCTCCACTAGTTCACACACCATTTGAATAAACAACTGTGAAGTTCCAAGAAGATGCCAGTGTTACTATCAAAATGATTCCAAGAGCTTGCATTTCTTCAGAGTACTTTCATAAATGTGTCCTCATTTTCACTTTGCAGAAAGCATTTTAGTTAGGTAGCCATCTATTAACAATGTTATTTTACAGGTGGAGAAGGGGGGGCAGTTCCATTGATGGGGCTATGGGGACTTCAGGCAATGTCAATCACGATAAAAGGAGAATCTTAGCTTGAAAAATATGACTTGTTTTTAGAAAACATATCAATTTAAGGGGAGCTTAGGTTGGTTAAGGTCCAACTCTTGATTCTGGCTCAGGTCATGATCTCACGCTTCCTCAGATGGAGCCCCACATTGGATGCTGTGCTTTTAGCACTTGAGATTCTCTCCCCCACCATCCCCTCCCCTGCCACCTCTACCCCACTCACACTCTCTCTCTCTCCCTCTCAAAATAAATAAATAAACTAAAAAAAAAATTGAGAGGTACTCTTTTTCTTTCCAGGATCTGAATATTGCTGGCAATCTTTTTGAACAAGTTCAGAAGCTTTTTCCCAGAACACACAAGAAAATTTTACGGTGTAACTAACAAGAATATAGGATAATATGATATTTAAAAATTTTTTTTAATGTTTTATTTATTTCTGAGAGAGAGAGTGAGTGTGAGTGGGGAAGGAGCAGAGAGAGGGAGACACAGAATCCAAAGCAGGCTCCAGGCTCTGAGCTGTCATTACAGAGCCCAACAGGGGGCTTGAACTCCCAAACCTTGAGATCATGACCTGAGCCAAAGTCAGACACTTAACTGACTGAGCCACCCAGGAGCCCCAGAAAATACGATGTTTTAAATTAAAAAGGTATTCAAAGTAAAATGTGATAAATTTTTAAAATTTATCTACTATTATTTTATAAATTAGCAAATTAATTTAAACGAAAAATAAAATCTTATTAATTTCTCATTTAAGAATCTTTATTACACTAAATTTAAGTACTTTTCAAATATGACTTTCACATATATTATTTGTTCTAGCATAATTTAAGACTAAAAATTTTTCATAAAACTTGTTGATTTCACAGGGACTTATCTGCAATTATATTTAATGTTAGAGTTATAGTTTGGGAAAAATATAGGTCCTAAGTTTGCAAAGTCTACAACATATTACAGGACCACATTTGAGTCTCCACTAACATAGGCTACATTAACTAACATTTTTAGCCACAGTTTAGAATGAAAGTGTTGTATCCTCTATGTAGAGAAACAATTAATGAAAAGTTTGGGAACTTCTGGGAAATAGACTATCCATTACCCTAAAACAAATCTACACTGAAACAGAAGAAAAACAAGTTAACACAACCTTGATGTCATACCCAATTAGCGTATGAACATGAATAGGTTAACATATTACGTATGTGAAACAGTCTTCATTCTTTTCTACTTAGGAAAACTACCAAAATACAGTGCACTCCTGTTAATGTACATTTCCTAACTGCCATCTTGTGGGGGTCACTTGTAACTGAGACAGTCACTTAGTAAGGATAAAAACTAGCAGGGGTGGCTCAGTCGGTTAAGCATCCGACTCTTGATTTCGGTTCAGGTCATGGGTTCAAGCCCTGCATCAGGCTCTGCTCTAGCAGCATGGAGCTTGCTTGGGATTTTCTCTCTCTCCTTCTCTCTGCCCCTCCTCCACTCACCCTGGCTGTCTCTCTCAAAGTAAATAAATAAACTAAAACAAAAAACAAACAAAAAACCCCCTAACATTTATTGAGTGCTTAATACATGGCAGACTCTCTTCTACAACTTTTATAATGACCTGATGATATTGTCACTCTTACCCCCTTTCATAGCAGAACACCTGGGTACAGGTGAGCTAAGTGAATGTGGCTTCCTCATAACCTGACCACCTAAAGTTGAACCATTTAAGAGCTTGTTATAAATGCAGATCCCTAAAGTCCACCCAAGACCAACTGAGGCATAATCTCCAAGAGGCGGAATATGGAAATATGCACTTTAAACAGGCATCAGAGGTGTTCATAAAGTCCTCTCAAGTTGGAGAAAATAACACTCCAGCGGTCCTAGTGTTCCAGTGAAAGTTTTCAACTAAGTATGTGGAGAACAAATTTTATAAAAGTGGCACAATGTATTTTCCTGGCTATAACAGGTAATAGGGTATTTTCTGTTTAGAAAAATTATTTAATTAGTTTAGATAAATGTTTTAATGCCATTAACAAGACAACAAATTTTATTTGTAATAATGGGGTTAATTAATAATCCAGAAGGTTTATCCATTCATCACATGCAGCCTCTGAAAAATTTCAGTTGCTTTTCATTACTGCATTATTAATAAATATGAATATAAAACAATGTACTCAGATTCATGCTATGTACTTAACTCTAGCCTCATGAATGCCAACTTGTTAAGATAGCACATGAATACTTGGCACAATCCAGTAAAGTTTATTTCTGAACAAAATAAACACAAAGATATAAATATTCGTCTGCAAGTAGCAAAGTTGCAGAGTAATAAAGAAAGTAATAGTTTAAAGAATCCAGTGAAATAATATGCATAGTTTTTTTTAAAGAAATTTAAAATGTATACTTCAAAAGTTTTTTAAAAATGAATTTGATTTCTAAGGAGAAAAATAAAATTGATTTATAAAGAAAAATTTCTTAAGCATATTGCCAAATTCAAAATAAACTGATAGGTATTTAAACAAGCAAAAAAAAAATGAAAGTAACAACACTGTATGAGATAACTTACGAAAACATAAAAAATTAGAATGGTCAATACTACATTGTTTTTCTGGTGCCTATAGTGAGGACATTTATTTCTTAGTTCAAAATCTTGATGTTCACCCTAACTTTATATGATAATGACATACTGAGAATAACCAAATTATGCAAGGACTATCTACCATGGTACCTTTTGGGAAAAACAGAATAAATATGTAATATTTAGCATAGAAAAAATATACTAGATGAATGAATGTATACAAAAATGAAACCTAGAATAGTTTATCAAAGCATACTCCATTGAATACATATTTAACTTACTGTTTAAATTTTAATGAATAAAATTCTGTGTGTGCTGCATTCTTCTGAAATCCTCCCTAATTACTAATTATTACTAATTACTAATCATTAAAGGAACCCTGTATCTTCCATTTTTACTAGGTCATGTCCTAATGGAGAGGGCATCTTTGGGACCAGGCTCACTAACCCGACTTTGGGGCAGAAGACTTTCCATTAAAAATTTTATCTTAGTCACTATCACTATCAGCCACATAAAAATTTTAATCCAGTTAAAAAAGAATGAATTAGGAAGACCGGCCAATGAGAAAGTTTCCCTTCCCTCAGAAGGCCAAAGGCTTTAGCGTCATTCCCAAGGTTCTTTCCCATGGTACCTCATGTCTCCAAACTTCTTGCTGATGGCCGTCCCAACATTGCTGAAAGCCGCAGTTGCCTTCTGCCCTGCGTGACTCAGGGTTTCATGTGTTTTCTTGTAGCTAGAAGTAAAACAGAACAATAGAAATACAGTTTATATGTCATGATCACCTACAGAACAGTCACCACCCTTCTGCTTCCTTACTTTGAAATTTTCCTTTTCTAGGGGCACCTGAGTGGCTCAGTTAGTTAGGCATTTGACTCTTGGTCTTGGCTCAGATCATGATTTCAGGGTTTGTGAGTTAGAGCCCCGCATCAGGCTTTGCACTGACAGCTCCGAGCCTGCCTGGGATTCTCTCCCCCAGCACTCCCACCCCCCTGCCATTTGCATGTGCTCTCACTCTCTCTCTCAAAATAAATAAATAAACATTAAAAAAAAGAAGAAGAAATTTTCCTTTTCTAAACAGATTTAGGAAGATGATCCACAGCAGTTACTGATTCTATTCATTGTTTGGGGATGATGGGTTGGCTGCTACTTATCAATGGAAAAGTCAGACCATTAAATCTGAATTCAGGAAAAATATTCATATTCAAGTACAGATCTGAATGTGCAGATCAGATGTGTGATCACAAGCAGTAGACGTGCTCCGAGAGTACAGAGTTATTCTTAAAGAAGTGTGTGTTTTAACTCTGCAAAAAGAGACCCTTGCAAGTAAACAGCCACCAAAAATAACACAGAAATTAGAAAATGTATATTTCAACGTGAAGACTTAGCTTTTATTGTTCAAGTGGGTAAAATTAATCAGAAAAGGGCAAAATACAACTAGTATTTAGCTTATTTTTCTAATACTCATAGCTGGGAATAAGGAGGACACATGATCTTAGGATACTGTAGTGACTTTTTCTAAACAGTTTTAGAAATATAATACTGCAATTATCTGTTCATAATAAGCCTATGTTCCCACTTGACTGATAAGCCTATGTTCCCACTTGACTGATACCTCGAGGACTCAGAGTCAAAATCAAAGTCCATGCAACAGGCTCACGATGATTGCACCCAAGCTGGTCCTCTTTCTATCTGCTCATTCTGCTCCATCACTGACTTCCTCGCCAGTCCTTGAACTTACCAGGCCAAATCTTGCCTTAAAACCTCTGCTCTAGCCACTCTGCCATGTGATCCCATCAAATTTTCCAAGAAAAAGGATTTTGTTGTATTGTACATGCCCCACTTTGAAGAATTAAAAGGACCAAAACCTGCATCTTTAGGAAGACTGTGAGTCTGTAAGGCCTGAAAGGTGACACAAGAGAAAAGTGAAGAAATACCCTGCACGACCTGTGACCTTTGCATGAGGCTGGGACTGGGTATTAGTTAGAGAATTCCTTCTTGCATTGCTTCTGCATTTCCACAGGAGTTTCTTGCAGTTAGAGCAAATATTTAATTTTCTTGTAAACTGTTCCATGAAGTTTAACTTGATATATTTGAGAATGCTTTGAATTTAGAGATGAGGTGACTTTTGAACACTTGTGTATCATATTCTGAATTTGAGGGCTTATTTTAAACATAAAAGACCTAGTCAGAGAGAAGTGCATATAGTAAGCAGTAAGTGCTAGCTACTTTATGCTTTAAACACTTCTGTAGCAAAATATATGGTGGGTATATACAGGAATCTGAGTACTTCAGTGAAATACAAGTGGCATTTAAGTCTTCATCATGAAAAAATGCAACTCTATACCTATGTGCAATTTCAGTTTAAATTCAAACATATGGAGAGCTCAAAGGAGTGTTGAAGAGAGATTTTTAAGACTGTTAACTCTTTATTCCTGAGAATTATATAATGTTAAATCTGAAAGGCATTGGAGCCCAATTTCTTCAGACTACAGATGATGGGATCAGGGCCTAGAACAACTGCGTGACTTTTTAAAGACAGAGATAAGGCTAGGACCAGGGCGCCTTCCTTCCTTCAGAATGTCTTCTTGCTTTGGAGACGTCACACATTCGAAGGTGAGTTATATCAGCTCCAGTATTTGTGGAGACAAATGGTAATGCATTTCAAAAATTCTAAGATGTGCCTCTTTTCCCACATTTTTATACCTCTCCTCCCCAGACTAACTACCACATTTCTTGAAAACAATTACTAGCCATCCCACATACATTACATAGAGACCAATAATTGAGGGAAAGAGATGTAGAGGGGGTGGGCAATGTCAGGGGGTTCTATGTGAAGAAGTGGTTTCCCAGAACAAAGGAACCAGGGACCCCATGAGAAATAGGCCATTGGGCTCAGAGCACTTAAAAGCTCTAAGAAGTACCACTCACAGTGTAAGAGAAAGGTCCCTCCGGAACTTCGCACTGCACAGATCCTGTAACCTTACACTGCATCCTGATTGGGCTCCATCTTAAGATTGAATGAAGTAACATACATCCCTATCTAGATGCGAGGCACCCACGTCTTGAAAAAAGACCCTCCTGTCAGGCCACTAAAAACTCCCAAGGATGTCGTTATACTTACAATTTACTCCCTTTATTGTGGCATGGAATTTGGCACACAGTTTGCACTACTAATACTTAAAACTGATTTTCAACCCTATCACATAAAATTACATTCACTAATATGCAAATAATGAAAAACAACTTAAACACCAACCTTATAATTGACTTGACAACCTTGTAATTTAAATGGAAATGGGTATTTAGCATTTTAGATTATGTCTCTTATTTTAAGCTAAACAGAAGTTACACATTGCTGAGTTATATAACTGATGAAATAGGAGACTAATATATTTTCCTTAAATAAAAGTCAAAATGGGGCGCCTGAGTAGTTCAGTTGGTTATGTGTCCTCTTCTTGATTTCGGCTCAGGTCATGATCTCACGGTTTGTGGGATAGACCCCGTATTGGGCTGATAATGTGGAACCTGCTTGGGATTCTCGCTCTCCCTCTCTCTCTCTGCCCCTCCCCCACATTCTCGTGTGTGTGTGTGTGTGTGTGTGTGTGTGTGTGTGTGTGTGTGTATGTGTGCTCTCTCTCTCTCAAAAATAAATAAATAAACTTTAAAAAAAAAGTCAAAATATTAAGGTACCCTCAGCTTGTTGTCAATGATGTGCCAGGAGGCAGAAAAATTGGGAATACATGCTCCAAGAAGTCTGTGTTATGTGCCCTTCCTCTGTGTTCCTATGACCCCTTCGCACAGCTCTTTCCGAACGTTTTTTCTACCATGTTGCAATTATGGTTTTGAAATCTGTCTCTGTGACCTGCCTGAACTTCCTGAGGGCAGGGACCACATCTTGTCCATCACTGCTGTGTCCCCAGTGCCTGAATACACTAGAGCAAGAACCACACGGGGCCAACGGAAGGAAATAGAGTCCAGGCTGATTCCCAGACTTCAGCTACAGATGCAGAGTCAGTACTTCCCACTGTGAAGCTCTTGACTCTGGGGGAGGGCACTTGGAAGCCTTAAGATGCGGGAAGGGAAATGTGTCCTCCTGTGCTCTAAAGCCATTCTGACAAACATCAGCCTTATAGGAACCTGCAGTTCCCAACAAGGCTGGAATCTGGTCCAGTGCTGAACCTTTCTTTGACAAAAGTGTAGATAGCACAGAGCAGCTCACACTTTAACTCACCGAAGACTTCTTACTGGGAGATTTTTTATTTAGTGTACAAGTAAAATTTCTATTTCTCAGTGAAAGTCAACAGGAACACAGGCTTTACTTTGCAGAGACTGGCTGGGATGGGTAGGTTTTTTTTGTTTTCAGCTTTACTAAGGTATAACTGACAAATAAAATTGTAAGATATTTAACGCGTACACCGTGATGATTTGATATACATACACATTGTGAAAGAATTCCTCCCACTTAGTTAATTAACACATCCATCACCTCACATGTTTATATATATATTTTGGTGAGAATATTGAAGTCCTACTCTCTTTGCAAATTTCAGTCGTACCATACAGTTATCAAGTAGAGTCACTCTTTTATACATCAGATCCTCAGAATTTTAGTCATCTTATAACTGGAAGTCTGTGTTCTTTTACCAAACGTTCTCTATTTTCCCCACACCATTGTGCCTAGCCACCACCCTTCCACTCTCTGCTTCCAAAAATTTGACTTAAAAAAAAAAGATTTTTAGATTCCATGTACAACTGATACCATGCAGTATCTGTCCTTCTCTGTCTGACTTATTTCACTTAGCATAATGCCCTCAAGGTTTGTCTGTAGTGTCTCAAGGCAGGATTTCCTTCCTGGTCATGGCTGAATGATATTCCTTTGTATATGTATATATGCCACATTTTCTTTAAGGAATGGATAGCAGTTAATGCCAGGACAGGTTAACTGTTTGGCTGGTGCACTGACCAGGAGGTTATCAGTAGTGAGGAGTAAGGTTCTCTGCAAGCCAGCCAAAAGGGATTCTGCTGACTTTTCACACAGTTCATCTTGTCATGTCTTACTGATTTGAAAGTAGTGTTAATCAAAAGAAGAAAGCAGGTGTTCTACAATGTTTTGATTTAAAGTATTTTTTTACACACAAATAGAAGTAAATTTTAAAAATTCAACAGTCTTTTGGGGTGCCTCGGTGGCTCAGTCGGTTAAGCATCCGACTTTGGCTCAGGTCATGATCTCGCAGTTCATGAGTTCGAGCCCCTCTTTGGGCTCTGTGCTGACAGCTCAGGGCTTGGAGCCAGCTTCAGATTCTGTGTCTCCCTCTTTCTCTGCCCCTCCCGTGCTTCTGCTCTCTCTTTCTCTTTCTCTCTCTCTCAAAAATAAACATTAATTTTTTTTTAATTCAACAGTCTTTTTACAAGAAGATATTTTATAGCACAGGTATACTTTCTGTTATGGGATTTTAAAAAGATTATTATTTTAACAGTGGCCCATGCACGTCTCCCCAAAGACACCAAAGTTTTGAGGCTTATTTTCTTTGGAAGGTTCCCTAAACACTACCAAAATATAGTTATCACTTAAACCTGAAAGAGTCTACTTCCTGCCTTCTGTGATAAGATAAAAGCCGAAAGGTAAGCAGAATAAACAGCTGTCTAAGACATTGACTATGTGTATCTTTTGAAATGAGGTCTTTAATCTTCTCTGGCACTTCCAAACTCCACGGTGCTACAACAGCTTCTCATAAAAAAGAGGGAATGATCATTATTGACTATAATGGTTTGGAAGTCTTAGAAGCACAAAAATCAAAGAGCAAGTAAATCACATGCTCAATTCAAGTTTTCTTAATGCTGAATTTTACTCCTCTTTATGTAGAATGGAGTTATTAATTGTTCCAAAAGGATTTCCTTCCCCAAACCTTCTCCTCTTGGCAGCCCCACCATTTGGTCTGTGGTACAACTCAGAAGGGTTTATTAGTGGGGAAATGTCAGGGGTTAGCAAAGGCTGAACACTCACTGAAATGAAGCTTATCAGCTTGAATAGCCCACAAGAACGTCACATGTCTGAATCCCTACTCCTTCTACCTAAGAAGAGATTCAATTTTTCCTCTGGTCGCCTCCCTACCTCTAACACTCCAAAACCACCCACCTCCCCCATCCGTGCCTCTTTAAAGTCTAAAGACAACACAAAAAAGCAGCAGAGAACAAACAACAACAAAAACCCCAGCGGCAGCAACAACAACAACAAAAGGAGGTGGCGGGAATTTTTGGTGTATGTTCTTAGATTCCAAATCAAAGCCATACAAACTATGACAAAAACAACAGCAACAATAAACCCCAGTTTACAGATGATCTTTTTACTTGCTGCTGCATGGTTATCTTTCTATAAAGGAGATCATTTCAGTCTGCTATATAATTATTTCTATCATTCAGTCCTATTCCTCTTTGAATCCTACCACAGGCTAAAATATGCCAAGATCCTTCATTAACATATCATAGATCTTCTTTCCAGTATAAATCAAACTAAATAGGTCATGATTGCTTAATCAGTATGCAAAGTATTGCCTCTGGGAATCACCTTCAATCCTCTGACAGCTAAAATTCTCTTTAGTGCTTTGAAATTTAATTTTACTCAACCTCACCTTACCCCAGCTTCTCATTCTCTCACATCAAAATTTTCATCCTATGAGGTGTAGATCTTGTCCCAGAATGGGTAACATGGCACTAACAGCAGGGATTTAATTAATTCAAGGGGAAAATAGATTGTTACCAAGCCCTGCCCCCCATTCCCCCACCCCCCACCATGTGATTAAGACTTTTCCCCCTCTATCAGCAGCCAAGAAAAGAGGGCAGGAGAAAGGTGCTTTCCTGGAATCGTGTTACTGATATACTCATGCCTTCCACTTAAGGATTGATTCTTCTGTACAAAGTAAGGTTCATACCATGAACCATGATCATCCAGATTTATTAAATAATCTCTGAATAACTGTCATCTAGTCCTGCAGCTTTCAATGACATCAACATGCAGATGACTCTGCATGTCCATTTCCATCCTTGACTCTTCCTCTGAGTTGCCTTCTAGATGTATGCACTTGTTTGTCTATTGGGTATTTCAGTCAGCACACATCAAAACAAAATTCTTGGGTCTCCCTCCTCCCCCAGACTTGTTTTCTAGAACAGCAAATAGGCCTATAAAGCATCAGAAACTGTCCTGCCTGTTAACAAATATTAACTCCTTGAATTCTTAGTACCTATGAGATAGGTACTAATATGATCTCATTTCATGGATGCAGGGGACCTAGACTGCAATGCAAGCAATTGGAGTCCATAGTCCACGGGCTTGGCCACAATGCTACATGCCCATTGCTGCAAACAGTCCCCATGCTCAACCAGCTGCCCGTGTCAAAGACCTGACAGTCATATTTGATCCCTTTACCTCCTGCATGTCTCAGCCCCAAACCACTGAGAAGTCCCATTGGCCTGGCCTCCAATTCTGTCTCCTTTCTGCTCCTCACTAGCTTCACTGACCTGGATTACTACAACAGTCTCTGAAATGATTTTCCAGTCTCCACAATCTGTATAACACAAAGTTACCAGAGTGATTTTTTTTTTAAAGGTGAATTCGAACAGATCACTTGCTGCTTCAAATCCTCCAGTGGCATCCAAAACCTTGCAATAAGATCCCCCCCTTCTCCACATGGGCTGCGAGGCCCCCGAGACTCCCACCTCAGCCCCTCTCACTACCACACTTTCTTTGGGCTCCTGACATGTACAAAACCGCTTCTTGCCCCAAGGTCTTTGCAGCAAATTTTGTCTCAACCCCAAAGCTCTCCCCTACATCATCACAAGACTAGATCCTTCTAGTCATTCAGGTATTAGCTCAGAGTAACCTCCCAGGACAGGACATCCCTGACCGGGACTCAATCACAGTGCCTCTGCCCTCTCCTCTGGCCCATCACCCTGTGCTGTTTTCATCATAGTACTTCCTGACAGCATCTCCTGTGTTTGCTTGTTGCTGGTTTCATGCTCTTTTCCATTTCAACACTCTAAGAAGGTTGGAACTTTGTCCATCTTGTTGAATCCTACGTCCCGAGAGCTTAGATTAGCTCCTGGGTAATAATGACTAATAGCAGGCACACGTTAAGACATGTTGGGTAAATGAACTGTCACAACCCCTTTAATGGCTTTCTAGTGGCAGTGGAATAAGAATAGCTCTATTAACAGACACCACAAGGCCCTGTGCCCCCCTCTGCCACTTCTCCCTGCTGTGTCAACAACACTAATTAACCAGACTGCTTTCCCAGGGGAGAGGGAGCCTTCTCTCCTTCTGGCCATCACCAGGCTGTGCCTCCCCCAGGAGCTCTTCCTGCCTCTCCCGGCCTGATTAATTTCCCACTCATCCTTCAGAGCTCTGCTGAAGCATCCACCTCTTGCCTTGAAAAACCTTCCTGAGTCCCCAGGCAAGGCTCAAACTCCTGCTCCATACATCCCCCTAACACTCTTTTCCTTCATGTCGCTTCTCATAACTTACTGTTTAACTGGTTATCTGGAATCACTTGTAAAGTAAACAAACACAAAAACCAAACTGTGTTTCCCTGATAGTCTTTCAACTCCAGAATCCTTGGGAATAAATCTATTCATGCAACAAAAAGCTCGATACTAAGTGTACCGCCTGACTATAAAACTAATTTGTTTTTCAAACGTGAGAAAATTAGAGACTATATATTCTCCAATGTGGGAAAGGGCTACCCACCCTCCTTGAACTTGCTCACTCTAATTCCATGCCTCAGGACTATTTATTCCCACCCTGCCCCCATCAGAACTAGGGCAGACTTGATGTACCCTCTGGCCAGATATCCACGGCTCCATTCCTCCCTTCGGCAACAGAATGGCCAGAGTTGTCCCATCCCCCGTGAGGTTAGCCCACCCTACAGCATAGTTAGGGAGGCCAAGCAGAAAGATCTTACCTGGGTCTTAAACCCCAGAGGGAAGTTCAGATCAGTGTGACAAGAGGGCCCACAATCAGGAAAATGGAGATTGTTCAGGCTCACTCTGTCAGGGCCATTAACTGGTATAGTGCTACTGAGGGGCAAAGATGGAAGTCAAAACTACTGACAGAGAAGCTCATTTAATTTAGTGCCTAAAATCCATCTATCCTTTACAAGAGACTGTTCATATAGTGTTGCAATATATATTTTAAATTGATAAGCACCAATATGTGGTCTCTTATCTTCTTCCATAATTGTCACCATCAGGTTGGGGAAGGTTAATTTGCCTCTGGAGATAACCTGATGGGCTCCCTGGCTCTATCCTGCCCTACTCTGGGCTGTGCCCTGACGCTGTCTGGATGAGCCCTTGGGGTGCACTAGCATAGGAGTAGATCCTACGCTGTGATAGGGGAAAAAAATTTGCCTTTACATGGAAACTAGGGGAAGCAGAGTGGAGACTCATCAAGTTCCTTTTAGATGGAACTCTTTATACAAAGGCACTTGCACTAAGGTCTTAGGTCTTAGTTTTCAGTAACCAGCAGACAAAGCTGCCCCCAGCAAAACTGAAGTATCTGTTGTCCATCACTGGTACCTTTTCCTACTGTAGGGCCTATCTCTGTCCAGGAGAAAAGTATCTGCAAAGAAAAAAAAATTGATTCCCACTAAAATACTAGGAATGTAATATCTTTACCATGCAATGGATAATGCTATGGAAGAAAATGCATTACATGCAGGCACCAATTTGGGGCTAACATTAGGGATAGGGATAAGAACTGTCTCCACCAGCGTCTACCCCCAACTCACAAAAAGGAGAAAAATTACATCATGAGGTGGGCACTTACTTCCCTTTGATTCAAGAACACCTGGCAAACAAAATATTTTAAATCATTAGAAAAGCACCCAGTAGTTGGATATTTCATGTAATTTTAAAAGTAATCCAATAAAAAGCATGGCTGTAGAATGCCTAAATTATTCTGTATCTTGCCTAATATCAGACAAAAAGATAATGGGAAAGCCAAAAACATTTCTGGTGGTCTAGCAGCAGGAGAAACCCACTTCTCCTGTGTGTCTCCTTTGCTCTCAATGACCACCACACTCACAACACATCTGACACCAGATGCATGGTTTTTCCCTCCCCAAGCAATTCTGTGACAAGAGCTGGGTGTCCTAAAGTTAAGACACTACCTACCCGAAGATGGTGTCAGATCCCATAGGTTAAGGGCTCAGTGTCACAACACTGCCTTCTCACTCCCCCATCAGATGCCAATCTAAGTCCATGATATCACCTGTGTGCTTGTGACTGATGGGCTATAAATTGGAGGTTCCCATGACCTCAAGTTTAATTAATTTGCTAGAGTGGTTTACAGAATTCAGGAAAATGGTTTACCTACTAGATTATTGGTTTATTATAGAAGGATATGGGGGAGGCCGGGGTGGCTCAGTCAGTTAAGCGTCTCTTTGATTTCAGCTCAGGTCATGATCTCACAGTGAGATCGGGCCCTGAGTTGGACCTGCTTGGGATTCTCTCTCTCCCTCTCTCTGCCCCTCCCCCACTCGTGCTCGCTCTCTCTCTCAAAATAAATAAATAAACTTAAAAAAATAAGAGGATATGATAAAGGATATACACAGGGCGAGGTACATGGGGAGGGATGTGTGGCTTCCATGCTCTCTCCTGGTGCACCTCTCCCAGCACCTCCATGTGTTCACCAACCCAGAAGCTCTCTGGATGCTATGTTTTGGGGATTTTTATGGAGGCGCCATCATACAATCATTAACTCCATTTCCACCCCCTTCTCCCCTCTCTGGAGGATAGTGGATAGCGGATAGCACTGCAAGTCCAAACCTCTAATCATGGCTTGATCTTTGTAGTGACCAGCTCCCTATCCCAGAGCCACCAGGGGTCATCTCATTAGAACAAAGGATACTGCTACCACCATGGAAATTCCAAAGGATTTGGGGACCCTGTGTCAGGAACCAGGGACAGAGAGCAATATGTATATATATATGCACGTGTATATATATATATATATATATATATATATATATATATGTATATATATATACATGCATAAAATATATATATATATATACATATATATGCATATTTATATACATGCATATATATTTTTTTTCTATTATTCTACATGGCCTTAGCCCTCTAAATTTTCCCTAGAGTTAGTAGAGATGAAAAGCACATCCCTAAAATATGAAAAGTACAAGCTTTTCTCTTTAAATTAATGGGCAACAAGTCTGTACTAAAACTGCCAACCATTTGTCACAGAATGCCAAGTATTCTGGGGAAAAGTCACCTGTCCACTTAGAATTTTTGGAGAAAACATAAAGAAAAAAATGCATTTAACAAATGCTTAAAATATATAAAATAAAGAGAAAAATACAAACCCAAAGAAGTCATCTGAGTAAAAATGGAGTTAGGTGAACAGTTTAATTTCATGAAGCTAACTATAGAGTCTGCATCATGCAACATATTTAATGATTATTCATATCTATTTTACTTCTAGAGAAAATATTTTTCCTAGTCATAAGTACCAAATCAGCTGCATAGGAAAAAAAAAACAACAGAAGAGATAAGAGACAGTAAGCTAAGTGATTTCTTAAAAATTCTGTTGATACACTTACGCAGTAGAGGTCTGCACGTCATGCCAGCTTTTGCTGAAGTTCTGTTTTAATTCATTCATCAGGTTCATGCCCAGCTTTTGTTTTATTTCAACCAGATGCCTTTCTTTTGCTGATAAAACTTGCCGTAATGTTGTAATTTCGTCTTCTAGCTATACATAACAGGGGAAATGGTATGGAAAGACATGAGACCAGCTGAAACATATACATGCAAAAGCTCTTGATGCTCCAGATCAACCCTCTGCACCCTCTTGTTACCAGGCCCATGTTGTCTGGACCAAACACATCTCATAGAGATGACAGTTAGATATCTTAAAATAGAAATAGATCTTTTTCGTTTTAATGATTATAAAAGTTGTAAAAAAGTCATTTGTACGGCAAAATATAAACAAGAAAATAAAAATTACCTGTCATCCACTAAGAAATAGCTGACACTCAGTAGATTGGCTTCTCGTCTTCCAAATGTTTTTTTTAATATTGTACATAGATATAATTTTTGAACAAAAAACTGGCTTTGTACTGTATGCCTTTTTCTTATAAGCAACTTCTTTTCAACTGTCACTAGTCAGTATTATGTTTATTTTTTGCCAACTACACATAGCTGCATTGGTGCAGGCACAGATTGGACAGGCATTGTGGTCTGGCCAAACTAGTGCCTCAGAAAGGGAGGAACGAGGGAGGACAGGATGTAGGTAAGAGAGTGATTTGTCTTTTATTTTTTTCAGATAATCTCAGCCCTTTATTTATTTTTTATTTTTATTTAAATTCTAGTTAGTTAACATACAGTGCAGTACTGGCTTCAGGAGTAGAATTCAGTGATTCATCACTTATATACAACACCCAGTGCTCATAACAAGTGCCCTCTTTAATACCCATCACCCATCTAGCCCATCCCCCACCAACATCCCTCCATCAACTGTCAGTTTGTTCTCTATCATTACGAGTCTTTTATGGTTTGTTTCCCTCTTTCTTTTTTCCCCCTTCCCATATGTTCATTTGTTTTGTTAAATTTCACATGAGTGAAATCATATGGTATTTGTCTTTCTCCGACTGACTTATTTCGCTCAGTATAATACATTCTAGTTCTGCTCATGTTGTTGCAAATGGTAAGATTTCATTCTTTTTGATTGCCAAGTAATATTCCATTTTATTACACACACACACACACACACACATATGTATATATCACATCTTCTTTATCCATTCATCAATCTATGGACATTTGGGCTCTTTCCATACTTTGGCTATTGTTGATAGTGCTGCTATAAACATCGGGGTACATGTACCCCTTTGAATCTGTATTTTTGTATCGTTTGGGTAAACACCTAGCAGTGCAATTGTTGGATTGTAAGGTAGTTCTATTTTTAACTTTTTGAGGAAACTCCATACTGTTTTCCAGAGTGGCTGCATTCCCACCAGCAGTGCAAAAGGGTTCCCCTTTAACCACATCCGCACCAATACCTGTTGTTTCTTATGTTGTTAATTTTAGCCATTCTGACAGGTGTGAGGTGGTGTCTCATCATGGTTTTGATTTGTATTTCCCTGATGATGAGTGATGTTGAGCATCTTTTCATGTGTCTCTTAGCCATCTAGATGTCTTCTTTGGAAAAGTGTGTATTCATGTCTTCTGCCCATTTCTTAACTGGATTATTTGTTTTTTGGGTGCTGAGTTTGATAAGTTCTTTAGAGATTTTGGTTACTAACCCTTTATCAGATATGTCATGTGCAAAATGTCCTCCCATTCTGTAGGCTGCCTTTTAGCTTTGTTGATTGTTTCCTACATTGTGCAGAAGGTTTTATCTTGATGAAGTCCCAATAGTTCATTTTTGCTTTTGTTTCCCTTGCCTCCAGCGACATGTCTAGTAAGAAGTTGCTGCGGTTGAGGTCAAAGAGGTTGCTGCCTGCATTCTCCTTTAGGATTTTGATGGTTTCCTGTCTTTCATCTATTTTGAATTTATTTTTGTGTATGGTGTAAGAAAGTGATCCAGTTTCATTCTTCTGAATGTCGGTGTCCAATTTTCCCAGCACCATTTGTTGAGGAGACAGTTTTCTTCCATTGGATATTCTTTCCTGTTTTGTCGAAGATTTGTTGACCATATAATTGTGGGTCCATTTGTGGGTTTTCTATTCCGTTCCATCAATCTACGTGTCCTTTTTTTTGTGCTGTCTTGATAACTACAGCTTTGTAATACAGCTTAAAGTCTGGAATCGTGATGCCTCCGGCTTTGCTTTTGTTTTTCAGCACTGCTTTGGCTATTTTGGGTCTTTGGTGGTTCCATACATATTTTAGAACTGTTTGCTCTAGCTTTGTGAAAAATGTTGGTGGTATTTTGTTAGAGATTGCATTAAATGTATAGATTGCTTTGGGTAGTATAGACATTTTAACAATGTTTGTGTTGCTTTTCCTTTTTCACAATCTAGTGACATATAATTGACGTATAATAAACCACCCGTCTGTAAGTTTCGACATGTGTGTTACTCTTGTGAACATATCCATCACCACCAAAAGTTTTCTAGGTCCTCTTTGTAATTTCTCCCTCCCCCTTTTTCCTGTTCCTCCAGGAAGCCACCAGTCTTCCTTTTACTCCACAGTATATACTCATTTTGGCTTTGTTCACTCACTCAATCTATTACTTGAGATTTTTGAGATTTATCCATGTTGCTGCCTTATCAATGGTTCTCTTTTTATTGAAGAGTAGTATTCAATTGTATGGATATACCACAGTTTGTTACTTATTCACCTGGTGAAGGACATTTGGGTTTGGCCAATGCAAATAAAGCTGCTATGAACATTCACGTACAAGGTTATGTATGGACACATTCCCTCTTTCCCCTGTGTTAGCAGAAGAGCAAATCTGTTCAGCATCATAAAATTGCTCTTGTATACTATGTAAAACATATGGAGATCCTTCAAAAAATTAAAAATAGGACTACCATATGATCCAGCAATTTTACATCTGGGTATTCATCCAAAGAAAATGAAAACATTAACTTAAAAAGATACATACTCATTGCAGCATTATTTACAATAGCCAAGATATGGAAACAGGCTAAGTGTCCACTGATAGATGAGTGGATAAAGAAAATGTTATTGTCACACACAAACACACACACACACACACACACACACACACACACACATACACACACACAAGAATATTATTCAGCTATAAAAAGGAAAGAAAGGGATCCCGGTGTGCAGTCGGTTAAGCATCCTACTCTCGATTTTGGCTCCGGTTCTGATCTCATGGTATGGAGTTTGAGTCTGCTCTGTCAGCACAAAGCCTATTTGGGATTTTCTCTCTCCCTCTCTCTTTGCCCTGACTCTGCACATGCTCTGCTCTCTCAAAATAAACAAATAAACTTAAAAAAAAAAAAAAAGGAAATGTTGCCATTTGTGTCACGGATGGACCTTGAGGGCATTATGCTAAGTGAAATGTATCAGACAGAAAAAGATAAATACCATATGATCTCATTTATATGAGGAATCTAAAAAAATAAACAAAAACAAGCTCATTGATACAGAGAAGAGACTGGTAGTTGCCAGAGGTGAAGGGGGTGGGGGGTGAAATGGGTGAAGAAGGACAAAAGGTACAAACTTACAGTTATAAAATGTGTAAGTCACATACAAAAAACTGCTCCTGCAAATGTAATTTCTAACAGAGCAGTTCTTTAAAATGTCCAGATTTTATTTAAAAAAAAATTTTTTTTTAATGTTTATTTATTTTTGAGACAGAGACAGAGCATGAATGGGGGAGGGTCAGAGAGAGGGAGACACAGAATCTGAAACAGGCTCCAGGCTCTGAGCTGTCAGCACAGAGCCCGACGCGGGGCTCAAACTCATGGACTGCAAGATCATGACCTGAGCTGAAGTCGGCCGCTTAACCGACTGAGCCACCCAGGCGCCCCTGAAATGCCCAGATTTTAGACAGTGTTGCTATAACCTGTGAAAATCAACTTGAAACCCCATATAGTCTTTGATTCCAATTGTCGTATTTTATTCCAGTGTCATATTTGATAATGTATTGCCTTGGTAATATTGCTTCAATTTACATCATTGTTTTCTGAAAAGTATAAATAATTGTGACTTTCTTTGTGAAACCAGAAGAGAACTATTAGTACTTCCTTAGTGTCCCACATGTACATAGGTCCTAAAAAGCCTGACATTTTTACTAGATTTCTTATTTTGAAAAAATGTGGCAGCTGTGCCCCATTTACATTCAAAGTCTAGTTCCGCTTCTGACCACAAACCACATCACTGACACGATCAGTCATCTTGCAAATGTGTTCCTTGGGTTACCAAAGACATAGCTGCTAGAAAAGAATCTCAAAAAAGAAAAGTAGTTTCGCAAATATTAGTCTTTTTTCTAGTGCAAAGGAAGACTTTACCCCAATAGTGGACAGACTGGAATAGCGTTGTGACGCTTCTTAGACACTAGTAATCGCTTAAGCAAAATAGGCAAAATTCTAAGAAGCATCTTTTTTTTTTTTATTTAAAAAAAAAATTTTTTTTTTCAACGTTTATTTATTTTTGGGACAGAGAGAGACAGAGCATGAACGGGGGAGGGGCAGAGAGAGAGGGAGACACAGAATCAGAAACAGGCTCCAGGCTCTGAGCCATCAGCCCAGAGCCTGACGCGGGGCTCGAACTCACGGACCACGAGATCGTGACCTGGCTGAAGTCGGACGCTTAACCGACTGCGCCACCCAGGCACCCCTGAAGCATCTTAAATACAATAGTAGAAAAGAACAATCTCTTGGGGTTTTTAATATTAGCAAATGCCCTAGTAACCCAGTACTATTCGTTTTTTATGTTTACGGAACAGTTTTCTAATGCTCATGGAAATCTTCCTAAAATGAATTACACATTCTGTAAACATGTTATAATCAGTAGCACCCTGTCTTTTCTTGATGAGCAGGTCTTCAGTATGCAGATCTAATACTCATTACGGCAAAAGAAATCTATTCAGGGACCAGAAAGGGGGGTCATGTTTTTAGTCTTACCATTAAATGAGAACATATGGTTATTTTAAAATTAAACCCTCTATTCTTTTGCTATCATGTCATATTTTACTTTGTCATTTTTGTCAGTGTATCCTCCTGCATTTAATCTGTGGCCTAATATTTCCCAAGGCTGTATCTCTAGCTCCCTTTCCATAGAAAATGCCTGGGTTTCATGTCAGTCTTTTATTCTGTTAAAAGACCTGCTTTCTTTTGCATAAATAATGTTTTGAATGACTGAAATTATTGGGAGTCTTGTGCTTTTTTTGATGCACTGGGTATTACCATAGTTTCCTATGTGATAAAAATAATGGGACAATTTTTAACTGGCAGAATAAAATGACAGATGTAGAGAAACCTCCTATCTATGGGACCCTAGAAATTTATTCAAAATTGGGGGCGGGGGGCAGTAGGAGACTCATTAGTTATTTGGGAGAGGGAAGTAAGGGATTCATAGTTTTCTAATGAAATCCTTGATCCCAAAAAAGGGATAGGGAGAAATACGGAAGTGACCAATTTACCAAGCACCAACCTAAAGAAAGAACAATGAAGTCCCATGCCTAATATTTTAAACATGGAAGTACACATTAAAAGGCATTTGTAAGATAGAGACTCCTAATGATGGAGACACGGACTTGGTTACTCAGGTCTACTCTCAGGTTCTTTAATTAAATTCTCATAATTTCAATAAAATGCTAAGATTCACACTGCTTGGAACTTTCAGTATATTTATCAGTGATTAAATGTATGCCAAAAACTCTATAAGCAAATCCAGAAATTGAAAAAATACATAATCTTAAATTGTATTAGCTTGCAAGAATGAAAAATGAGAACCACATCTCTTTCCACAGAGCAGAGTTCTGCCCCACGACAAAGCCTTTAATCACAAATATTTTAAATGATGCTCAGGGTGAGATTCTACCCTTCCTTCCTTGGTCTAGTTACACCAATGTTTCTCAATTTCAGTTTACATTAAAGTCACTCATAGGGAATATTTAAAATGCAGATTCTAGATGTATGCCCCTTTTAATGTCCTAAGACCCTGATATCTTCAATTTGGTAGGGCCAGGCTACACCCACATGCATTATTTAATAAGCACTCCCAGATACTCTGATGAGGTAGTATGGAAACCCTATAGGTACCTCTGTAAGTCCTGTCAAATTCCTTTTGGAATGAGGTGGAGTGCAGGTAAATCATTAATTACAGTACTTATTAATTTTAAATTAATCATTTTTATTAGAAACTAATAGTCTGGTTCATTGGTTTCTTCACTTCCTAGAAGATCTCCTTGTAGGACAAATATTTATGCTTAGATATTTAAACTTGATTCTTTAAGAATTAACAGGCACACAACAAGTGTTGGTGAGGATGTAGCAAAATTGGAACCCTGTACATTGCTGGTGGGGATGTAAAATGGCTCAGCCACTGTGGAAAACAGTCTGGTAGTATCTTAAAAAGTTAAACATAATCTAAACAAATACATGTATACACCTGTTCATAATAGCACCATTCACAATAGCCAGATATGAAAACAGCCGAGATACCCATCAAAGGATGAATAGATAAATTGCAGTATACACAAAAAATGGAATATTATTCTGCCATGAAAAGGAATGAAGTATTGACACATGCTACAACATGGGTGGAACCTCAGAAACATTAGGCTAAGTGAAAGAAGCCAGACCCAAAGTAGGTATGTGAAATATACAGAATAGTAAATCCACAGATATAGAATGCAGATGGGGAAACGGGAAACAACTGCTTAATGAGCATGGGGTTTCTTTTTTGCAGTGTTAAAAATGTCCTGGAACTAGATAGAGGTGGTAGTTACACAACATCATAAGTATACTAAATGCATTGAACTGTTCACTTTAAAACAGTTAATTTTATATTAAAATAGTGAATTTTATACCTCGATAAAATTTGCAAAAAAATACAAATTAATCTGAATTAGCTAATGAATTACTTCAATATGAAATTTATGTTAGAAGACTGAAAATTTACCTTCCTATTTTATTTGCTAGATTACATAAAATATCTAACTTACATCGAGACAAAGAAATATTTTCATAAACTATTGAATCATCAGTATGATGTTTAGGAATAACAGTTTCTGATCTCTTGCATATACTGTTTGAAGGCCAGCCTCCTCTCCTCTCTTGGCCAGTCCTGCCTTTGGCTAACGGTCTTAAAGAATTAAGATTAAAATCCAGATACTACTTGAGAGAGTGCAAAGGTTATTTTTATATGTCAACTTGACTGGCCATGGGGTGCCCAGACATTTGGTCAAACATTATGCTGAGTGTGCCCGTGAGGGTGTTGCTGCATAAGATTAACTACTGAACTGGTAGACTGAGTAGAGGAGACTGCCTTCTCAGAGTGGGTGGGCCTCATCAAATCAGTGGAAGGCCTAAATAAAACAAAAAGCCTGACCCTCCCTCAGTTAACAGGGATTCTCTTTGCCTGACTGCATTTGAGTTGGGACATTTTTTTTTTCTTCCTTCAGATTTAAACTGGTATATTGGCTTATCAGCTCTTGTTAGGCCTCAAGCCTTGAGACTGAACTACACCATCTGCTCCCCTAGGTCTCTAGCTTGTTGACGGTAGATCCTGTGACTTGTCAGATTCCATAATCACATCAGCCAATTCCTTGTAACAAATCTCTTTCCATATACATATATACATCCTATTGGCTCAGTTTCTCTGGAGGACTCTGACTAATACAGAAAGGTATTACAATAAGACATTACTGATGATGAACACTTTAGTTGTTCACTACTCGGTCCAGAAAGAAAGAACGAAGGTCTTGAAGGAAGGAACCAAGAGAAAAAGGCCAAGAGCCTAACGCACTTCTTTCTAAGTCTATAAGCCAGATGGCGTGAGGGTGCCATGTGTTCTTCTTGAGGAACCACACACCAAAGGAAGGGAGAAGAGCCCAAAGCGATGAAGGGAGCCCGAATAGGCTTTGCCTTGAAAATAGGCTTTGCCTACTTGATAATGTTGCGTGGTGTTTTTCCTACTCTTATTACTGCCTATTTTTCTTGAGTCTTTTTATCAGGAGGACACTGGCAGTACTTGCTGGCTATATAGTCATAAATTTACACTATTAATGCCAACACTCCATCCCTTTCAAAAGCCAAATCACACTGTGGAATACGAAGCCTAACACGCAGCTTGGTGATAGGAAGGCAGAGCAGGATGGAAGCGGCACAGAAATACTGAGCATGTTTATTCGAAAAGGGAGAGGAAGGTAAAAAACCCCACAGAATAGATATGTAAAGACCTCAGAAAAGATGCCAGGAGCAGCTTATGAGAATGAATAGCTGAAACAAAATAGTATTTCTTTATATGTTGATTAGGTTTGTATAAAAGCATATTCAACTTCTGGTATTTAAAAATGTAAATATTGGGGTGCCGGGGAGGCTCAGT
Organism: Felis catus; assembly: GCF_018350175.1. NCBI lineage: Eukaryota > Metazoa > Chordata > Mammalia > Carnivora > Felidae > Felis > Felis catus. The sequence continues at coordinate 112,440,708 of NC_058372.1, read as the reverse complement.
TGGTTAAGTGTCCGACTTCTGCTCAGGTCATGGTCTCAACGGTTTGTGAGTTCAAGCCCTAAGTCACGCGCGCTGCTTTCAACGCAGAACCCACTTGGGATCCTCTGTCCCCCTCTCTCTCTGCCCACCCCCGACTCTTGCAGGCTCTATCTATCTTGCTCTCAAAAATAAACAAACAAAAAGTGTAAATATTTTGGGGTGCCTGGCTGGCTTAGTCAGTAGAGCATGCAATCTTGATCTTGGGGTCATGGGTTCAAGCCCCATGTCTGGTGTAGAGGTTACTAAAAAAATAATAATAAACTTTAAAAGATGCAAGTATTCTTTAACCTACAAAATAATTCAAGTTAATTACAAATCTTAATTGCATGTCTTCTATACACAGACCACTGCACAAGATCAGAGGCGATACTGGCCTCACAACGAAGAAACTTTTAAAAACACACATATGTACTGCATGATGACAATAATAAACTAAAGACTAAATTGTGTTAACAACAGATTCCTCTTTCAAAATGAAGACTCCATCTAAGATGTAGCCTTTTGGAAAATATTGGCTTATTTTATGTCTCCCGACATAAGGACGGATCTTCCTGTTGTCTACACTTGGTAAGCACACAACCATATGCTGGCTGTGTGGATGAGTGGAGTTATGAGTTTGCCCAAAGTATAAAGGCATCCTCATAGGAATATAAACAACCAAACAGCCTAGATAAAGCAGTGGGGAAGGATCCAGCGCAGTCACAAGACAGTGAGAGAATCTGAGGACACTAGGGACAGGAGCACATCGAAGAGGAGACTGAATCCCTGGCACCCCCAAGACCCCTCTTAAGCAACGGAGTCAGAGATAAGAAGTCCGTTTACACAAAGCTTTTGCTTTGGGTCTTGGCCACAAATGACTGCCTTACTCAAAGGCAATCTAACAGGCTGGCCTGCGAGATGTTCTGTTAACCAAGTAGAGAACAGATCCAGTAGGATCTTCCCTCACACAGAAAGGGATTGCTTTCAACCAGGGGCCCAGGAAGAACATCTGTGGAGAGCTGAGGCCGGGAAGCTGGGCTGTCTGAAAGAGGTCCCAGGTCTTCGGAGGGCCAGTTGTGGGACAGCCGAGATTGTTCTTTGCGTGTTCTTGTTGTAATTAACCCCTAGCCTCTGAGCTAATCTGAATGTGATCTGAAAGAACCTGGTCTGGGGTGGGTGTGTGAGTGTGCATGCACATGTGCGTGAGCAAGAGTGTGCACACGCACATACACACCAGATTGCATTTGTGGAAGGGCAGGGAAAGAAGACTTAAGAAAAGGATGAGCATTAAGCAGAGGTGGTCTGAGGTGGAGGCAGAAGAAATGGAGATGTGGAAAGAAAAATAGCAAAGACACATTTCCTTTGCTTGTCACTGGGCCTGGGGCATACGGCTGTGCCCACCTGCCTCTGGAAGTCACTATGCCTCTTTGGCAATATGAAGTTCTTCATTTCTGAGGAATCCAGAAATAAGAAGCAGGAAGCATTCTAAAGGATGAAAACATGGATCCTGGTAACTTGAACACAGTAACAAGGAGTCTGGTGTTATTACCAGAAGTCAGGCTCAAAGAGTCTTAGGAACGAGATGTGCTGCAAGTTTATTAATGTGGCCAAATAAGACAGGAATTTCTGAAAACACTGTTGGCTTTTTTCATTACGGGGGCATCCACTTAGAACAAAGGCTTGCTTTTTCTTGATTATAAAAATAATGCATGCTCACTGTTGAACATTTAGAAAATAAAGAATGCACACAAAAATACACTGACATATGTGATGTGTATGTATAACCCAATAGTCCCAGAACTTTTATAAAAGTTGGTCTGCTACAGTGGTTTTGTCTAAACTTAAATATGGACTATAACAGGAATTATTTTAGTTTAGAATCGGTTATCTTACACCAGTTTGCAAAATACAACTTTTGGACACCACAATCGACATGAGACAACAGGTCATGAACCAGAATTCCAGGCTTTAAGAAAACATGGCGCTAGTCCATTTTCCGTGACAGCTGACTTCGGTCTGTGCATGCTGGCATGTGTGGCCAATCTGAAGTCAACTGTGTTGTTCTGGATCAGTGGCCACAGACAGACCTAGCTAAAGAAACAGGCTGTTTGATTTGAGGCACTGTGCTTACGGAAATAATTTCTGCTGTACCAAGAACAAGCTGCTCTTTCATGTTATAATGAAGTCATTGTCAAGTGTGTTTTGGGAAAACACCTAAAAAGTCTTTAATATTATTATAACCTGTCATAAACAGACACCACCAGAACATTAGAGCGTAGAGTCTAGAGCAGACCCAGCTGGGTGAGGGTAAGGTGGAGTTCAAAGCTGTGTCCTCAGCCTGCATAGAGCCCACAGTCCTGCTTCCAGCTAGGCTAGGAGCTTTCTCCCCTATGATGCAGGGACACAAAATGGGGAGGAATATGGGCTTCTTCCCTCTTGCCCTATTGTTTATTCTACCTGAGAAGCTCCCTTTCTCCAGGGCTTTCCTCCTCCAGTGTAAATGCTCCTTAGCAAAGCATTGAAGGGTTAGTGGGTGCTGCAAACAAATGGCTTGAACAAAACTTGTATCCCCAATGAGCCAGGCACTCTCCCCACCTCTACGTCCAGAGGCCCACAGCAACTATGCAGGAGCTAAGGAAACCTGAATTCATCATAGTTTTCCTTTCTGCCCCCAGAGCTTTATTCTTCTGCAAAAGAGTACACAACAAATTCAGTCGCTTCTATGACTGGCTTTTGCATTACAAAAATAAGTCACTTCAAAGTATCTGTTGAGCTAAGCTGCTGACCTAAAGCAAGAACTGCTCTTAAAAAGGAGCTTGCACCTGTACCCATCAGTAAGTGATTATTGTTCCCATAATATTGTGAACTTTAAAAGAATAAGAGGTGCATATTTACAACTATTCATCACTGTTGCTTAATCATTCCTTTTTCTACTATAACCAAAGTGTAATGGACAACTGGTATTACAAAAACACCTTAGAAAAAAGTAATCACCTTGTACTATATCATTTATTAAATGTTATTAAATGAGGGGCGCCTGGGTGGCTCAGTCGGTTGAGTGCCCAACTCTTGACTTTGGCTCAGGTCATGATCTCGCAGTTTGTGAGATTGAGCCCCAGGTTGGGCTCCGCGCGGAGAGCGTGGAGCCTGCTTGGGATTCTCTCTCTTCTCTTTCTCTCTCTGCCCTTCTCTCTCTCTCTCTCTCTCTCTCTCTCTCAAAATAAATAAGCTTAATTTTTTAAAAATCTTATTAAATGAAAGACAACATAATTATAATATGGGACGTATACAAAACTAACAATAAATAGCTCCTAAGATACTGAGATAGAACAACAATAAGATTACTGAACATACCTGAACTAATTCTGCCTTTAACTCTTCTTTTTCCTCCTCAGACAGCATGCTAGAGAAGTCCGCACTGGCTACTGCGTCTTCATCTCGCCCTTGCAATGGTTCCGTCTCCAACAACCCTTTAGGCAAGATTGATAAAAACAGAATGCAATTAAAATATAAATTTAGCCAACTTCTGTTTTCAGTCTGGAGAACTAGATGCCCTGACTGACCCTCCTGCTGAAAAACAACTAAATATTCCAAGAAAAAAAATCTTTATAAATGTGTGATGAACTTCCAAGAAAGTAAAGAATAATATGAAGCCAAAGAACTAAGGGAAAGTGGGAAGCCAGAGGTGTAAACAAAAGAAGTTTTCATTAGTTCCACATTTGCCACCCAGATGAATTCCAGCTTTGGCTTTCACTCTCCCCTAGGGTGCAGGGGGCAGAGGACAAAGCCTAGGGCCACCCAGGGAGAGGGGTTTAAGGTGAGACTTGTCCATAAATCCGCATCCCCTTAGAGCTGCACCCTGAGAGTAAGGTGAACTGGAAATAAATATCATTGCTCCCCACAGGGATCTGGAAAGGCAAGTAGCCTGCCTTGACACTCAGCATTAAATGGATGGCAAAAATGCCTCCCTGACATCCATAACCCCGAGTGGGACTGTGTGTGAGCTGGGTGCTTGAATGCACACTATGTGGGTGGTCCAAATGAAGTTCGAATAGAGAGTATTGTTAACTTTTTCCCACTTTGGATGTGGAAATATGTGGATACAAAACCAGGAGCAGCAGCAGCTGGGAGGAAACATCACAGACAAACTGATTCTGGCAGAGGGAAAAAAGGAAGTGTCTGGGTTCTTGATGACATGATTGTGCCACAGAATGACCCCCAGGACAGCACAACTTCTAACTTGTTAGGTGAGAAAAATGCCTTATCGTCAAAAAATAAAATAAAATAAAAGAAAGAAAGAAAGAAAGAAAGAAAGAAAGAAAGAAAGAAAGAAAGACAGACATTCCCGAGTTGAGGCCCTTGGCATCTGGATAACTTAAACGCGTATGTTCTCTGGAGGACCCAGGAAATAGGCCCTCACGGATACGGAAGTTTCATTAGGACATTTATACATCTGTGGGGAAAGGAAGGCCTTTTAGTAAACTGTCCTGAAGCAGATAGTTATCCATGTAGAAGAAATAAAATTGGATACCTTTACATCATTCACAGAGATCAAATTATAAACAGTTTAGAAGACAATAGGATTTATGAACCTCTGGGTAGGAGGGACTTCTTAAGACACAAAAAAGGGCAAATAATGAATAAAAGGATGAATAAAATCACAAATGTCTCTTCATCGAGCACACTATATGGAAAATTAAAAGGCAAGCCACTAGTTGGAAGATCTCTCCTGCATGTTTAACTAGTAAAAGATGCATTTCCAGAATAAGCAGAATTCCCTCAAACCAGTTTCAAAAATGTAAATAACCCAATACAAACAGGGCCAAACATCCAAAAGAGATTTGCTATGGGGAGAAATCACAAATGGTTAACAAACTCAAGAAAATATGCTCAACCTCACTGATGTTCAGGGAAATACGAATGAAATCACTGCACACCCACTGGTTTAGTAAAAGTTCAAAGTCTGACATTATCGAGTGGTGACGACTATGTGAAGGATGGAAACTCGCACACATTGCTGGCAAGAATATAAAGAGAGATAAAAGACTTGAAAAATAATTTAACATGATCTGGTAAGTTCACATACCCTACCATCCATCAGTTCTACACCTGTGTATGTATATACCTGAGACACTCATATAGGAGCACCAGAGGTCATTACTAAGAACTTTAATGGTAGCAAGAACTGTGAGTCACGCAAAAGTCCACAAACAGGAGAAGGCGCAAGGATATCCTGGTGCATTTACACCAGCACGAATGACAACAGTAAAATGACGGAGCTACAGCTACACACTACATGGATGAAACTCAGAAACAAGATACTGAGAGAAAAACACAAATTGGAAAAGAATAATAAAGTATACTCCCATCCATATGAAGGCCAAAAACATGCACACCTAAATAAAATGTTCTTTAGAAAAGAAAAGCAAGACTATGATAAAAATAATTCAGGAAAAGGGTTTTCTCTGAGAGAGGGTACGTGTAAATGGAAACAGGGAACTTATATGGGGTCTGTATAGGGTTAATGGTAATGCTCCATTTCTGGGACACTGAGTTTCTGTGTACGAAGATTTTCTACACTTTAAATTTATTTTGTAAACATACTTTTGTATATAATTACCTGATAAAACGATTAAAAATAAATTTGATCTCGGGGCACCTGAGTGGCTCAGTCAGTTGAGCCTCTGACTTCAGCTCAGGTCACGATCTCACGGTTCGTGGGTTCGAGCCCCGCATCGGGCTCTGTGCAGACAGCTGAGAGCCTTGAGCCTCTTAGGATTCTGTGTCTCCCTCTCTCTCTCTGCCCCTCTCCCACTAATGTTCTGTCTGTTTCTCTCTCTAAAATAAAAACTCAAAAAAAAATTTGATCTCAAGTCAAAAAAGAAAGATTAATTATCCTACAATATTAGAACAATCGTTAGACAGTAAAAATATGAAACGATCTGCAAAGTTCTCAAGCTGACCCTACTCTTGAGTCTCCTGTACCCACATCCTTTGGTCTGAATCAACAGGGTACCATCAGCACCTTGTGTCACTGCTGATACACCGACGCACATCAGTGAAGGTGGCATACTGCTGATCCAAGTTCATCAGATTCTTGTGCCATCTACCTACTCTAGAGGCCAGGCTCAATGTTAAATCATTTTCTTTCTCATTAGTAATATGTGTTCATTGTAGAAGATAGAAAAATAAAATTATCCATTACTAATTAAAATTACTGTTAATCACGTTACCTAGAAATAAATATCATTTTGGTCCATCCTTACTAGGTATTTCTTCTATGCATATGTCTACATTTTCTTGTATATATTTATATGCATTTACTGTTGTGAACTTGATTTATTCGATAGGAAATCATGAATATCCTGTCTGTCTAAAGACACACAGCCCCACACTTATATATTTTTGACGGTTATCCAGTACTTTGTCTCATGTATGATTGATAACTCATCCTGTCTACTGGGAAGCTACAGTGAACATCTTCCTAGTCAATCATTGGGCAAAATCTTGATGATTTACTGTACATTGGATTACAGAGTCAAAGGACAGGAACATTTTTTTTAAGTTTATTAATTCATTTTGAAAGAGACAAAGATAAGTGCAAGTGGGGGAGGGGGGAGAGAGAAGGAGAGAGAGAGAGAGAGAGAGAGAGAGAGAGAGAGAGAGAGCAGGAGAGGGGTAGAAAGAGAGTGGGAAAGAGAAAACCCCAAGTAGGCCTCACGCTGCCAGCATAGGACCCCACGTAGGTTTCAAACTCATGAAACTGCAAGATGATGATGACCTGAGCAGAACCAAGGGTTGGATGCTTAACCGACCAAGCCACCCAAGCAAAGAGCATGACGGTTTTGAAAACCACTGCCTAATTATCTCTCAGAAAGACTGTGTCAGTTTTATGCAAACATCAGCAACCTATGAGAATATCTGTAGATTCTTAGTACAGCAATCTTAAGTAGGTCATTGAAAGAGGGGGGAAATGGTCACTTCTGCTAGTAAATATTTTTTAGATATTTATTTATTTTTGAGAGAGAGAGAGAGAGAGAGAGAGAGTTGGGGAGGGGCAGAGAGACATAGGGACAGAGGATCTGAAGCAGGCTCTGTGCTGACAGCAGGGAGCTGGATGTGGGGCTTGAACTCATCAACAGTGAGATCACTACCTGAGCCGAAATCCAACCTACTGTGCCACCAGGTGCCTCCCTCCCCACTAGTAAATATTTATGTTTATGATGTGGCCGATGTATTTTCAGTCAATGTTGTAGAACTGCCTTTATCAAGAACTAGCAGCAATTCCAAGCACAGAGTTAAGAGATGGGCCCAGAAGGTAAGCAGCCCCCTGCCCTGGGGGTTAGGGTTAAAGAAGAGCCCTTGTAGGAACCTCTAAGACACTCTTGTCTCCCTAACTCAGCTGGGTCCAGGAACTAAACAGCTACTGTTTAAACTTAGCTGTACACAAATTCTCAATCTACCCCTCTCTTGACAGTGTGAGAGGACACATGTCAGGTTACACACAGTACTGCCAGGTACTTAGACTTTTCAAGACATCAAACATCTTTAGTATCTTCTTACAGTCTAGAAAGAAATCACAATTCAAAATCCATTTTAATTGACAATATGTGAACTGGGAAACTTCCAGTGGATTTAGGGAAAGAGGGAATTTAGTTTCCAGGGGGTAGCTTCTTCTTTTCAGGGGAAAATAACATAGACCTTATGCAGTGAGATTCTGTGCGCCAGCCTTCAGCTCTGATCTGTCACATGTGCCAGTCCATGGTAACATCACGGATCCTTCAAAGTCTCACTCCCAGAACGAAGCCATTCAAGACAACTCACAACCACGTTCCTTGTTGGTTCGGGTCTAATTAGGCCAGTTACCTTCTTCACTCTTGTTTGACATTAAATGCCAAGTCCCCATCTTCTTTTCCTACTTCTGCTCCTATTTCCCTGCTGCGTCCTCTTCCAATGGGTGTTCTTGAGTCACACAGCTCAGCGCAGGGAGCCATGCAAACCCAAACAAAAGAAGCACAGGGCCGGCTATTTCCAGTAGAATATGCTCAACTCACCGGGTTAGGAAGGCAGTAATCAAATTATGAGGTCAGAGGATAATTCCAGAATCTAGGAGTAGATGAAAGAGGAGGTGAATAAAGAAGTGATTCACCAGTGGAAGTGAGTCAGAATGGGGAGGAAAAATAAAAGCAAATGATAAGAGACACCAAGTGACAGATGAGAATGTGACAGGGCAGCATGAGTATAAAATGACCTAGTTACTATGGAAGCAGGTTTTAGAGGAGATTAAAAGCATAGTTTTAATAAAAGCAGTTATCAGTGGACAAAATCACTCAAGAAACATAATTTTTAGCAGACACCAGTACGTTATGAATATAGACAACTTCATGAATTTGGTTCTCTTTCCAAATGTGCAAACTATGCCCCCCTTGGCTGGCATAGGCCCCTTTTGCCAGGGAGTCAGGAGATCTGGAATTCTACCATCTGTGGGTTTGCCACTAACTACAGAGTACACTTGACCTCAGTGTTCTCATCTGTAAAACTGATAACCTTATGGGATCATTGTTAAGAGTAAATTATGTTAAATAAGAGAAGACATGTGAAAATGTCATAGAAGTTTTTAATTTCCATATGAACCACAGCTGCATATTGGTGAAATTGGGGGTGATAGTTTAAAAAAATATTAATGTGCTATATTCTCTTTTGCTTCCCCAAGAATATAGTATTTTCCTAGCTGGTCTAAGGCTTCCACCTGTCTGAAGTGGGGCAGAGGAGCAAAAGAAACATGGGGAAAAGATTCACATTTAAATTCTTGGCATCTGAAATTGGGTTTTCCAGAGAGACAAAAGCTTGGCCAAATGGGTGATTTCCTAAGGAGAGGATGTTCTTCATATTTTTATTTCCCTCTTCATATATCATCAGAAGCCAAGCCCAGGACACCCAGGCAAGGGAGTTCCCTTAGGTACAGAGTGCATTAGAATTTACCAAGGGCATACATGTCTCCTGTTCATTTCTTGGAGACGGTGGGAAAAAGAAAGGAAGAAGAAAGTGAAATGTGTATGTTCAATCTTTCTCTTTGGGCTTTGGCCCAGAATGATGGAGATTCTGTTTGCACCTCCAGATCCCCTTGTTCCTCCTCTCCACTCTGTTCTGTGCCCTGGAAGACTGACCTAAGGAATACACCAATGCGATTCCCTAACCCTTCCACGTTGGCCAGTGGGGAGCCCCAGCGGGACACTGCAGAGCAGAAGACAGGGGTAGGGACTGCCTCCCTCCCTGCCAGGCTGCACTGTGCAGCCTCAGCTTTTTCACTATCAGAGACTATGATTTCTGATAGGGAGTCCTCTTCTACAGTTCAGCGCCTGTCAAGTTCCTAGAATCAGATGCTCTCCTCCAGCCTACAGATTGTATGGACTTTCCACTGCTGTTGTTCTGAGGTGCTTCAACACCCCCCCCCCTTGGTTCCCCTATTCTTTGAATAGTCCCTTCACTCAAATCCCTTGAACGAGGCACCCCTTTCGAGCATGCCATCCATCTGCTTCTTTCGTGGTTCCTGACTGGTACAGGAAGCCTGCCCCAACCTCCTTTATCGGCTCTAAAAAATATATTTTTCTGGTTATCCCACACCAACCTGGAGCACAGCCACATCCTTGTAAACAGACCTTAATCTGCTTGAAGGTCAGGCACCAGCCCTTGGGGTTTAGTTCCTCAAATCACCTTATGCAGTCAGTTAACTATGCATGGGGGCCAGAACCCCCCAGAGTACTTAGGGAGAAACTTGTCACCTTGATAAGGGGTTGGTGCCCCTGCAGCTGGGGCTGGGGTTACTGGCTCTGGAGAGAGGTCTGGATAGAGGAGGAGGAGAAAACCTGCCACCAATGAGAACCAAAGTGAGGCTGAATCAGCTTGGAAAGGCTACTGGGCTAAAACCCAACTGAGGAAAACAAGCTCATGGGTAATATCTGCGGAAAATGTCAGCACAAGAGGACGTCACAGTCCCAGTGGAAGGGCCAGCAGAGAATACAAAACAATGCATGGATCCATCCTGTTTCCACATACCAGATACCTCCTTGAGTCAAGAAAAAAGAAAAGGGGGGATTAAAAAAAAGAGAAATCTGAGCTAGAGGGGAATTTAACTGAAGAACTGAACATTATTTAAAGGGGTTTTAAGAATTATTCCATTGGAATAGACTAAACCTATTTTTCTTCTCTACTATCCAGTGCCCAAGGACTCCTAGCCAGATTGGGTAGATGTGGGTAAATAAATACATAAATAAATAAATAAACAAACAAGTAAATAAATAAGCCAGCATACATATGTACAACACAGAGTGTGAATACACTTTGTGATCCTGCTACAGGAGTATTTTGCACAAAAGATGGCATTTTACTTTCATTTATATGCAATACAATATACAGACACTTTAATAAGGGTAACAAATATCCACAGGTCTGACTATAATGCAGGAATTGCGTGTCTCCATTGGCCAGGTCCATCTTTGGGAAGCAGGTAGGTCTTAAGGTACTTGTCAAATGCTACCATATGCCTGCTTTCTTTATACCTACAACTGGCCATGATGACTCAGTAAGTCCTACACGTAGGGTTGAATGACATCACATGCCCAACCAGATCCAATGGAGTGGTGACTGTGGGCTGGTCCCAGCCTTGCTGATGGGGATCCTCATTTATGAAACCTGAGTTCAGGGTCTGAATCAGTTGCAAGTTGCTGGTTTCTAAGTTAGGCTAGTCTGCTCCAGGGCCTATGCCCTTCCCTGTCCTACAACCATATTAAGAAAAGTAAACAAATGATGACAAGTATAAATCAAGAAATGAGCTTTGGATTAAAATGCCTCCTGCAACCTTGACATGAAATCACCCACTGGCATCAACATACTTTTAATGCATCCTGTTGAGCACTCCAGTGCATCAGGTCATGGCTTCATGCACATGATTACAACAGCACAGACAGCTAGGAGTTAAAATGACTATCAACCATGATTTCAGATCAGTGACCATATCCTGCACTGTTGGCAAATATATACAAGTTACAGAATTTCTTTTAAATAGTAAAATAATCTTGCATGTTATTTGTGTGTGCACCTGTATTAAGGAATTAACAAATAAATATGGCTATGTAACCAAGCAAAGGAAGAAAAGTGCATATTTTCAAAAAGAACATAAAATTATTCCAGGACTTAATAAAAAGAAAGAATGCAATAAAATAAATAAAAATCCACACTGGTCTAAATAATACATTTAAGCCTGTAATGTCTATTACTTACTTATACTTTCATCATGATGTTTGGTAAAAATCACTTTAGGCATTCTTTTAACATAAAAATTTAAAATATCTCCATTTATTCTCTCTGGTAAAAACTACTGAGTTAATCTCACTGTTGGATTTATGGCTACCTTTAAGTGCACAAAAACTAATACATGTTAATTCAAGGAAGGTAGAAATTAAAGACATAATAAAACAAGTTTATTCATTAGAATCCTTTCTGCACATTTACTAAACTGAACACAAAAACCTAAGTATTATATCCACCACCATCATGGAACTGCTTTTCATTTATTTACCAGCAACCTGTATGTAGCCTATTATTGAATCACATTTTTTCCCTGTTGTCCTGGAGTTTGGGCAGTGGCCTCACATGCTAAGAAGAAAAATGGGAACTTTACACCCCCACATCCTAAAACCAAGGCTTGACCCTAGTGCCTGACATGCCAATAGATTTTAAAACTGGTTCTGCTGGGGTGGGATCACCTCCCTCTAGCCTTTGAGTGAGGGTGAAGTGAGCAGGGAGGGGCTGGCTTATAAGAAATTTGCATATACAGACAAGCAATGATTAAAGACAAATAATGCTCTCTTCTCCAGAGATCACCACCATAAAACCTTCATGCACATCTTTCTAGATCACTTCTTATATTGCAATACACACTCCCCTCCCCACCCCATTTCTTAACATCCCTGAAATTGGGATGCTTCTGACAATCAATGGTGTCTTACAATTAATTAGTGGTCTTTTTTTTTTTTTTAGTAGTATGTAAAACAATAGGTGTCTTAAAACTTTTAACATCTTATGGAAAAATATGATACAAAGGTATATACATATAAAATTGAATATATCTTATATATGTGTATATTTAGATATATCTATGTATTTAAAAATGAGATCACACCATTTTGCAACTTGATTTTTTTTTTCAGACAACTTTCTCTTCTCATCTTTTTTTCATCTCATCTGAAAGCAGACCTTATCAAAGGTCCCCAACTGATCCCATAATGCATCTAGAGCTGGTATGCCCAAACCTATATGCAATCCACAGCTACAAACTTACCTGGTTTTTATGCTCCTTAAGCCTCTTTTTCTCTAGCTGACTAATTCATGGCTTATGGAAGAGACTAGGCTTCGTCTTGGCAAATTCATCCCAGTATTCTGATTAATGATTCATCAGGTATATTATATTGGGAAGAATCCTCTTCTGGGGACAAACCAATCTTAGGAAAAATTCCAGCTCCACCCCCTTTCAACTCTGGACTGTGAGTGATAGTTTGAAACGTGGTCTTTTCATCTGTAAAATGGGGATAATAATGTCTGCCCACAAAAGTAGGTTGTCAGGAGTTAGAGTTTTGCAAAAATAACTAGCACAGTGTCTGGTAAATAATAATCAGTCAGCACACGTTAGCACCCAGTTGGGTCATACTTGAGTGAAATTCTTCCTTGATCAGAGTTAGTTATAAAATTCAAGAGCTATGAGAGAAAGAATATATGTTATTACTCTGTCCTCAACATGTTAAAAAAATTTCACTCCAGAGACAAGCCCCTCACATATATACCTTAAGTAACACCACCAGTACATGGTAGTACGCGATCACACACAAAGCCAATGCCCTAGGGAAACCTAAATCTTCACGCCATGCTCTGCTCATCCTTCTGCCCACTTCCTAGAAGGAGCCTATGTTCATGTGGCGTTACCCTTTCTGGCCATTGCTTAATGGACTAGGATGACCATCTGCCTCAGAAGTAGCCTCTGGATTCCTCTCTCTCGAGACTTTAAACTAAGAGACAAAGGATGGATTGGTAGAATCAGATTAAATCAGGTACCGGCAGAATTAGTAGAGAGTAGGCCTAAATCTTCCTCAGCGCTGCCTTTGGTCACATGTTTATTCATTCATCATTCATTCAACAAATACTGAACACCTACCGAGTGCTGTGCAGCTCTTTGCTTTCATGGAACGTAGAAACCTGCCTGTCCTGAGGTAACTCCTCTGACTCTGAATTCCATGAGATTTCTCTTTATCCTTAAAATAAACCTTGTTTTTCATTTGAGCTAGCCCAAATGTCTCTTTCTCTTTTTCATGCACAGAAACTCTGAGTTAAACAGAGACAATAATACTATCAAATTCAGGGAAAAGAGAGATCATTATGCACTCTCTACCAAATTTTAACTCCATGACTTCAATGATTTGCCGCGACATCAAAATCAATTAATTAAAAGTCTGATAAATCATTTTTGCCCCAAACTTTCTCTAAACCTAAAGTCATTCACTTTGTCATTTGTACTGTCTTTAAGATGTTCTCTGATATAAATGGTTTGGGAGGCTAACCTCTGCTAATCCACAGCCCAGCCCCCATCACTCTCAGAGGGCAAGGAGGAGACAGCAGTCTCCAGCCACACCAGGCCAGCAGCATTGTCTCAAGTAGTAGGATTCCCTGAGACAGGTGCAACTGTAACTGGCAACTGTTGGGCTAGGGTCTCTATCTGGATTCTGAAGGCAGATCTGGCCCTTCAAGTTTGGCTTTTCCACAGTTTATCTGGAAACATCCTTGTGCACGCATAGAGAAAAGCACAGGGATCCAGGCTAAACCAGAAGAGCCAGAGATATTTCTGGGACTGGACTGAATGTGTCTGGAGGGACCAACCAGTAATTTCCTGGAGGTGAGGGTAAAAGACTGGATTCCTAGAGTTCCTGAGTCATCCACCCCCCAACTGTGGGTTTGTCTTTAGGAGTGTGTTCTCTTTACCTGCCCTGAGAAATGACAGACGAGTGTTCTCTACTCCAGTGTTTGGGGCTGAACTCACCAAGCCTGCCTCTTCACAACTAGGGCCTCCTGACAGCATTGGCCAAGTCAGAACCACAGTTCCTTTGCATTATGTGGCCACGAGGGGTGTTGGAGTTACCAGAGGAAAAGCCTAAAGCCAAGTATCTAAAATATGTTAGGTTGTTTTCCAAGATGCCTGTCACAGGTAAAGTCCAGTCCCAAAGTTCAAGGCTGTGTTTGGGATAAGCTGTGTCAGAGACGAGGCACATGGTAGAGAGGAGATTCTGAGAGCCTAAAGGAAGTACTCAGGAGTTTCCTACTGGCTTTAAGCTACGGCCAAGGGCCTGCCCACTCCTTCCTGCCCTCTGGACATAAAGGCTCTCTGCACTGCATAGTGCCATCTTTGGTCAGTCTAAAGGGCCTGGAACGAGAGGCTGGAGTGGACTCTGAAGACCATGAGAGCTCTGGGCCCAAGCTTTCCCTCAGCAATGCTGTCAGCACTGGCCTCTTCTTCACACTGCACTGTATCGGTGTCTATGTTTTCCCCCTTGTGTTGCGTCTATCGCACGACATGCCTTACCTCCTGTACCAGAATGTAAACCAGTGAATGTCAGAAAGCCAGCTTCGTTCACCTTGGCAGTCCTGCACTCCTAGCATGATGGTGTGAGGGTGGACCACAGCTAAAACCAAAATGTGCTAGCTGTGCCTAGAGCCACTGATGAGAAAATGTCTCTCAAGAGTGACTTAGGATCAATCACCTGAATGCCACAGTCACATGTGCAAAAGTGACTACAGAAGCTCAAAGGACTGCAAGGGTGACACTCTCCCCTCTGCTGATTCCTCTTGGGAACTTCCCAAGAACTCCCGTTCTTCTTAACGGGGCAGTTTCTTCCATCTTCTCCTTCAGATTCTCTGAGAGACAGCAGTTTCTCTCCTCTTCCCCAGGCCCCAACCCTTTTCCTCCCACAGATAACCATCTTAGATGAACCAGTTACCTCTCCTTATCACAGCTCAATCCTAATCAAATATCTACAGAATTGCTATCAAGCTGCTCTCGTTGTGATACCTCCTGGCCTTGAGAAGTTAGTGAAGAACACCAGACTCTCCAGTGCAAGCAGGCAGAAGAATAACCTTCTGTTCTCAAACATTTTGGGATCCCTCTCTCAAAATCTCATCAAAATATATCCCGAGACCAGACAAAGGATGTGCCCTGACACTGAAACTATCAAAAAGTGCTGCTTTCACTGTGAGAACTTTCTCTCAGTAGCTCAATTACTCTATTAAGGGAAGAAGTAGAATAAATGTTTTCTTTTCAACCACATGGTGTGTCCCAGGTGTGTTACATATAGTATCTTGTCTCCAGAAACACACTCGCAAAATAAAAGGTCTCAGATTTTATCCAAATCATAATCTAACAAGTTAGCCTGCTAGTTTTCTAGATG
Source organism: Felis catus (assembly GCF_018350175.1). Lineage (NCBI taxonomy): Eukaryota > Metazoa > Chordata > Mammalia > Carnivora > Felidae > Felis > Felis catus. Next base: position 112,425,202 of record NC_058372.1, on the reverse strand, counting down.
CTGGCAGAGGACCCAAGATTCCCGATCAGAAGTGCACAGCACAGCGAACAGCATGAACATCATGTTCAGATTTGTGCCACTTATACCCAAGTCCCACGGGGGCGGGGGGGGGGTGACATGGAAGGGTCTGGATGGAAAATGCTCACACTGTGGGACTGCATCACAGTTACAGAACCTTGGGCTCAGGGAATCCAAATCATTCATAATAGGCAGTTAGCAAACCTGCCAAACCTTTGCCGTGGAGGGAGACATTAACTTTATTCTACTGGACAGTATGCAAACCTGACTTCTGCTCTAGAGAGAGATGCTATCTCTATCTTCCAAGCCTGTTCACCATAAATATCCTTGAAAAGATTGTCCAGGAAAAAGGCCATCAGCATCTTTGCTTGCAAGATCTACAGAGAAGCATCTTTCACAGGTGGTATTTCATCATTTTTCAAAGTAAGAAATGATGGTTTGGAACGTTAAATAACTTACCCAGTCTCACATGGTTGATGAGTTAGGGGCTAAAGACTTGAATGCAAATCTATCAGGTTACAGAGTTCATGCTTTTTCAACTCGACCACAATGCCTCATGCACAAGTCAGACAGGAACTAAAATGTCTCTCTATCCCATCCCAGAAAATCCTCCATAAAACCTCTGTTCAGCAAGACTGAGGTTTACTGAAGGCCAAGGTCTGTAGCTTTAAAATATGTGGCTTCCCCCCTATTGAGCATTGGGAAGAGTGTAAGGTGGGTTTTCATCTCCTAAACCCTCTCACACAGGAGTTACTCAACTAGTGTTTGTTGAATCAATCCCCTGGGCTAGAAAAGTCAAACCATCAAGTCCTCTTGATGTCCTTGCCATACCTTTTCATTATCTGTCATATTTGTCTATCCTTTTTTAACTTGCATTGCTATGACAGTGATTCAGGTTTTATCACTCTATGCTCAGACTACTGCAATCTGAGCTAAATTTTATCACCTTGCTTCACTCTTTAAACACAACCCAATCTACACAACACTCAAATTAATATTTTGAACACAGTACTTTCAACTTGTCAAAACTCAATTCAAAAAATATTCAATGGATGGAATTGCTTCCAACCTAAATTTGAAAATTCTTATGCTAGCATCCAAAACCACCCACGGCTGGCTGCAAGTGATGATTCCAACTAGCCTGGCTAAGATTTTCCCACTAAGGCCATGAAGCCAGCCAGGTTGTCATATGCAGTGTCCCTCAGTTATGCTCTACTCAGTCCTATTCCTATATCCCTTCACCCTCAAAAGCCTCTCGCCCCTTCCTCCTCAGTTTCCCCTAAGAATCCTACTACGTTGCCAACAACACTAGAACAAATAGCATGTTGTGTGCCTGAAATTGATCTAAAATGTTGAGTTTTTTGCCTTCTATATATATATCATTATATACACTACTATATATAAATTACTACTAAATCTTTTATAGAGATAAGCTACATTACAACTTGCATTATAAGTAGCATTAAAACACATAATACTATATATTACCATAATTATAGTTAAACAATTTTGTGAAGAAAATCCTTCAGACACTGTCCTGTAAACGTTCATTGTCCTTCTTAAAATATGAAGAACATATGAGTCACCACTATTAATAGCATTGTTTTCTAAAGCTTTAGTTTCATTTAATAATGCAGCTAAAAAAAGAAGTTGTATCTGTAATGCTCAGCCTGAAAGTGTACTAATATAAAGAAAAACTTTATGCATTTTACTAAGTATTTTATCTGAAGATGCTTCTGCGGTTGTAGTAGCTTAAATTCTTATACTTCATCTTTCCACTTATTTTTTAATATGCTATTTAGTTAATAATCCACATAGTTAGATACTAATTAAAATTTACTCTCATCACTAAAGAAAAATTTGTGACTGACCAAAACCTAACTTTGGCTAAAGATGGAAGCAACATGCCATTACAGATAGAGATCAACAAATACATGGCAACATTTCCTTTCGTTTTTAATTCATCCATATGTACAAGGTGAATATCTTCTGACAGTAAGAGGAAATACACTATTGATATAAAATTTTCAGGTTTATTGTGTATTGATGAGGTCACCAAAATTCAACAGAATACTAAAGATGGCAGAAAGTATAAGTATTGCATGGCCCTGAAGGGCAGACTATCTTTAAGAAACTCAAAGCACTTAGGGATGCACATAAATCTAAATTATTGGCTAAGGTCTGACAAGGACGCCTACTTATCTCAGAGAGTCTGAATTGGCCGCATTTACCCAAGACTTTCCAGGTCTCATGCCCAACCCATGCCTTTCAGGTGCTCCCGAAGGCATTGAGAACTACATTAATTTGGGGCAATGGATACAATCTGCTTGTCCTGTGGCTATGGTGGCACTGTCCAGGGCCCTGGTAGTGGCTTGCTTCATGGCATCATTTTACTGGGCTAACTACAGAAAATGTCATTGCATTAAGCTACAGAGCTTCAATTACTGTGTAAGATCAGCTAGCCATTCATTTGGGAGATGTCATATTCTAAGCTGTCATCTGTGGTTTGTTGGGCCCAGAAATTTTATTTTGCCAGTTCACACTGTGGTGATCAGCCTCTTGGATGAGCTTCTACTAACAAATCTCCTAGGAGATTGATTGGCTCAACTAGACCAAACATTTTATGGCACATTTGGTGCTCTTTACTTCCTCAGAACAAAATCTACTTGAGAAACCAAATGAATAGCAGATTACTTGGTAAGCACTGGGAAGAATAAAGAGAGATGACTTCAAGATATTGCAGTATTTGTGATATATTTTAGTTGCATGATTCATGGTCTTTCTCTTCCTCTAGATCATGAGGTACCTTATGCACTGTTAATACTAGATGCTCAACAAATATTTGTGGAATAATTTAACTAGCTATCATGACCTTACATGTGTACTATTCTAGTGCCTACAAATTACATCTGATACTCAGCCAAGTGAGTATCTCTCTTTTTGTAATGTTGAAGATAAAATGACCAAGACTTACAACCAATGCAGTGGCCATTGACAGAGTAGCAAATAACATGTGACAGAGAAGTGACATCAGCACACATCCACTGTACTGGTACTATCGTTCCATTTTGTTACTGCATCTAGTCCCTTCAAGGACTACATTAAGCCAAAGCCTGGCCTTCATTTTATCAATGTTCTGCCTGAGTTTACACCTTTATGTTCCCAAATGAAACAAACCCTAAGGCCTTGGAAATCTGCTTCCAAGTCTACTTCTTTGTAAAAGCAAAGTTGAGTGAAAAAGATAAAGATGAATTAGAATCTTCAATACATGATGGGTGATGCCAGAATGTAGCTTGCATTTGGTAATAGACACTTACAGCAGAATCTTATGCAACATCCTGACAAGTTGAAAACTGGTATATACCTGGGACTATTTGCGGTAGAAAGGTGTCTCCTCATGTCACCAGGACATTGTTGTGTTATACTTTCCGATCATCACATTCACTTATGTTGTTTAGAATGTATCAGTAAAAGAAAACTTTAGTTAACTGAGACTACTGTAGAAAAAAATTTTAAAATTGTTTTATAAATAGGTCAAGAAGGCAAGTATACAAGACATCAGGTTTTCTGAAATAAAAGCCAGAAATAAAGAAGCATAAATTCCTTACAGATGTGTCCCTCCAGGGGCTGCTTCTGAACTTCACTCCAAGTGGAGCCAACATGAAGCACAATCAAAGAGGAAGCCACTCAGACCTGAGCTTTTATTCCTCACATGAGGTCACATGGCCTTATCCCAACCAATGGCTTCTCCTGGCTATGAGCATTTTGGTGACCACACTCCACAAACTATGGAGAAAAACACTAAGCCAATTTTCAATTAAAAGATGTAAAATATTCATCATGAATCTCAGCTTCTCCAGCCACCTGCATTTCAAGTATAAGATTAAGGCATTTGAGACAGTCTTCCAATTTCAAACCTTTATTTGCTACTCTTGAAAGGCAGTTTGACACACGCAAAATAGATGCACACTGGATACATCTGGAACTCAGACCAAAACAACCCAAAAATAAAGTCACAGCAGCCACATATTTGTGAATAAAAAAAAGGAAACAAATAGTCATGAAAAAACAAAACACAGCTAATGTTTCTGATGGATAGACTCTAGGAACTTCCTTCTTTGAATACACTCCTACATTGCATGAGGAAAAATAAAACTACTGCAGGAATGTGTACAGACAAACCAAAAATTGGTCGACCATCTTAACCTTTAAATTACCCTTTTCTCTGTATCCCCACCTCGTTTTACCCCCTGCAACCTCATTTACACATATTCAATTTACCCCTCAGGGAACCTGGAAAAGAAAAGCCATGCTGGACAGAAGATAAACCTACACATTTAACAGGTAGCCTTAGATTTTTGCCTTGAGCAAGGGAGACAATCTCATTGATATTACAAGAAAATGCCAGGGTAATAAATTATTCTGAATTCAAACTCATTAACAAAAAGTAACACTCATGTTAAAAAAAAAGTAGGAAGAAATCTCTTCTCCTTTTCTCCCTCCTCCTGCCTCTGTGTTCTTAACACCATCAGAAATAGACTCCGTTACGTGGTGAGTTGTCCTGAGATACTTAAGATACAGTCAGAGCTCTGGGACCACTTTCTCATCCCTTCCAACTCCTGAAGGAGTGAGACAGACAGACATAAGCTGTACATACGGTCTGCTTTGCTGAGTAGATTAGTCCCATCTTCAGTCATTCCTTGAATGCCTGTTGGTCTTTGAAAAGTACTGGGTCATCTTTTAGGATGAGTTCAGGAAAAATAATAAAACCATTACTTTGCAATGGAAGACATACACTATGAACACGAAGCAGACAAAATATAACTTTTCTCCCCAAGGCATATTTAAAGAAAGGAGAAGATAGTAAGAAAGTCTTCCTCAGACAGGCCTTGGCTTTTTAAAATTCTCTAGTCCCTGTACAACATCAAGGTCATGGTGAGGGTTAAGAGAATGAGGACAGACTGTAGCCTGGACCCCTGCCTGTTGGTACCTCAGCTATTCTCGGAGGCCTGGTCATTTATTTTTTATTCTTATCTATTTTTAATTTATTATTTTTTAATTGAAGTACAGTTGACATACAATGTTATATTGGTTTCTGGTGTACAACCTAGTGATTTAACAATTGCATACAGTAAATTATGCTCACTACTCTAAATGAAGTTACATCTGTCGCCAAACAACATTGTTACAGTATTGACTATGTTCCCCATGCTGTACTTTTCATTCCCATGATTTATTTACTTTGTAACTGTAAGTCTGTACCTCTTAATCTCTTAATCTGTACCTCTTAATCGCCTTCACCAATTTCACCTATCCCCCTCCTCTCTGGCAACCACCAGTTTGTTCTCTGTATTTATGATTCTGTTTATTCATTTGTTTTGTTTTTAGATTCCATGTAAATGAAATCATACAGTATTTGTCTTTCTTTGTCTGACTTATTTCACTGAGCATAATACTCTCTTCCTGTTCTCACAAATGGCAAAATCTCATTATTTTTCATGACCAAGTAGTATTCCTCTGGGTGTGTGTGTGTGTGTGTGTGTGTGTGTGTGTGTGTATATGTGTGTGTGTGTTCAAACCTACATACACACATATACCATATCTTCTTTACCTATTCATCTATCAGTAGACACTTGGGATGTTCCTGTTTCTTGGTTATTGTAAACAATATTGCAATAAATATGGGTGTGTACATATCTTTTCAAATTAGTGTTTTCATTTCCTTTGGCTTAATACCCAGTAGCGGAATTATTAGATCATATGGTATTTCTATTTTTAATTGTTTGAGGAAACTCCATACTGTTTTCCACAGTGGCAGTACCAATTTCATTTCCACCAACAGGGCACAAGGGCTTGCTTTTCTCCACATTCTTGCCGATACTTGTTATCTGTTTTTTTGATATTAGCTATTCAGACAGGTGTAAGGTGATATCTCACTATGGTTTTGATTTGCATTTCCCTGATGATTTAATGATGTGCATGTTTTCATGTGTCTGTTTGCCATCTATATGTCTTTGGAAAAATATCTATTCAGGTCCCGTGATCATTTTCTAATCAGATTTTTGGAGAGTTCTTTTTGTCATTGAGTTGTGTGAGTTCTTCATATATTTTGAATATTAACCTCTTACCAGATATAGTATTTGCAAATATCTTCTTCCATTCAGTAGGTTGCCTTTTTCTTTTGTTGATGGTTTCCTTCGCTGTGCAAAAGTTTTTGATTTTGGTGTAATCCAAGTACTTTATTTTTGCTTTTGTTTCCTTTGCCTGAGGTGACATATCTAGAAAAAGTTTGCTAAGAGATTATTGCCTATGTTTTCTTTAGGGAGATTTATGGTTTCAGGTCTCACATTTAGGTCTTTAACCATTTTGGGCTTATTTTCTGTGTATTGTATATGGTAAGAAAGTGGTCTAATTTCATTCTTTTGCATGGAGCTGTCCAGCTTTCCTGGTATTTATTGAAGAGACTGTTGTTTCCTACTGTACATTCTTTAAAAAAAAATGTTTATTTATTTTTGAGAGAGAGAGTGTATAATCAACCAGAGGAGGAGCAGAGAGAGAGAGAGACAGAGGATCTGAAGCAGGCTCTACACTGACAGCAGAGAGCTGGATAAGGGACTCGAACTTGGGAACCGCGAGATCATGACCTGCCTGAGCCAAAGTTGGACACCCAACTGACTGGGCCACCCATGTGCCCCCCACTGTACATTCTTTTCACAAGCCTGGTCATTTAAAAAGCACTAGTCAGAGGTATGGGTAGTCTCCTCTTTACTTTAAGCAGTCAGTTCAGTACCATCCACATTTCTCCAGTTTCACTTCTCAAATGTTTAACATTTCAAGTAGCTGTGACTGACAATGCCCACAAGGAAATATCTTTTCTCTTGAAATCTAGGTAGAAAAATAAATGCTAAAGTAGACAGAAGTATGTGTTTCTGAATCATGAAATGTTCGGCAAAAATAAAATATGCAAGAATTAGGAAAAATGTAAGGCAAATAAAATACGAAAAGACAACCTATTAGTAACAAGGAGAATAAGGAAAATGCAAATTAAAATCTTAGATATACCATTTTTCACCTAAGAGACTGGCAAAAATGCAGAAGTAGCCGAACAGCCTGTGTTGGCAAGGTTGTGAAAAAATAGGTCCTCGAAAACATCGTTGAATTCTGGAATGTGCAGTGGGTTGGGAGGGCCTCTGACCCTACCATCCCACTCTTGAGAACTCATCTACAGGGACAAAAAAGCACACCTAATTAGATTGTTTTTTTTTTTAATGTTTATTCATTTTTGAGAGCACACAAGTGGGGGAGAGGCAGAGAGAGAGAGAGGGAGACACAGAATCCAAAACAGGCTCTGGGCTGTCAGCACAGAGCCTGATGCGGGGCTCGAACTCACAGACCCGTGAGATCATGACCCGAGCCGATACCAAGAGTCAGACACTTAACTGACTGAGCCACCCAGGCGCCCCTAGATTGGTTTTAAAACTTACTGCAGCTTTGTTGGTAGCGGTAGAAAACTACAAAAAATGCAGGGGCCCATGAGAAGGGGAACAACTGAAACAGGTACAGGAGACCCAAACTGCATACAATTTTTCAGTCCTTAAAAATAATGAACCGGATGACATGCATTGACCAGGAGAAATGGTTCACCGTATATTGTTAAATGTGTGAAGCAAGTTGCTGAGTCACTTTTGTTTACACATCCTACACTTAGGGAGAGCAAGAAAAACTACTGGGAAAGGCTGTCTCAAGCATGCAGTCTTTGGACCCCCATTTGGCCACATAAGAATGGGCCTTGAGCTTGGGACACTTCCCTAATAAAAGACAAGGAGCCCACGTAGCCTGTGCAGGGCTTATCACCTTGTGGGCAATTATCTTTCTCTATCTGAAACTCCCTGAGTGCATGTCAATGGTCCTCAGGCGCACCCTAGCTTTCAGTATAGACTCCACAGAGAGGTTGGAGTTTTTCACTTTATTGTTGGTAGTGGTAGAAACAAACCAGAGGGTTGCCCAGAAGCCAAACACCCTGAGTCAGCTGCAGTGGGCAGTGCCGCGGGCTACTAGCCCTGAGGGAGCAATGCATGTATTGAAACAGATCCTACTCTGTCTCTTCTCTATATAAGTAAAGTGTTGTTCTACTCAGTGCTTGACTGTGTTGTTTTCCTTGCAACTTCCCCTGATACTAGTATACAGTATTTTGCTCCCTTGGGATTAATAACCAGTACATAGTGCTGTGCTCAACATACCCATGAATGTGCACATGTTGTATGAGCACTGAGAAAGGTGAGAAAAGATATATACTGAATTGTTAATGCTGCAAAAAAGTGATATTGGATAGAGAAAAGGAAATTAAATATGTTTTATATACCCCAAGAGTGCTTAATTGGTTACAATTGCGTGTGCAATGGACCAAATGTTTGTGTATCCTCAAAATTCATGTGTTGAAATCAAAACGCCAATGTAATGGTATCTGGAGGTGGGGCCTTTGGGGGTGATTAAGTCGTGAGGGTGGAGCCCTCATGAATGAGATTAATGCTCTTATACAAGAAAACCCACAGAGCTCCCTAGCCCCTTCTGCCAGGTAGGGACACAGACAAAAGGCCATCTGCGAACAAGAACTGTGTTCCCACCAGACACAGAATCTGCCAGTGCCTTGATCTTGGACTTCCCAGCCTCCAGAACTGTGAGAAATAAATTTCTATTGTTTAAGCCACTCAGCCTATGGTATTTTTGTTATAGCAGCCTGAAAGAACTAAGATAGCATGTAACGGTTAAAATTTTTCAAAATCTCTATTTTAAATTAAATTTTAAATATAGATAAAAATGTAAAGGATTACAAACTTAAGGACAGCCATAATACACTGTCTATCATAGTCAATTATGGTAAGGAAGACAGTACTTAAATCCTGTTTATTTTAAAAATATCCAGAACATGAGACTATAGATTCAAGAGTCCCATGGTCACAAATACTGTCTCACAATTGTTCTAGTGAGAGAATCTTTCCTAACATCTAACTCAAATTACTCTCACTACTATCAAAGGAAATGCCTCTGTTTGATTCAGGTCAACAGCATTTAATTATTACTATCTTTTTTTCCAGCTTAATTAGTAAACAAATGCACTATGTCACTAATATCATATTATTATGCTTTAATGATATTAACTGGGAAAGTTAGCAAACTACATTGAAGACAAATATTGAAGACAATTACAAAAAAGGTATTTCCCAAAAGGGAGGATTATGTATATACTTTCTAAGCCCATACGAGTGAACATTATGCATCATAAAAAATCATTTTCCAGCAAAACAGTTAATGAAAACATTAACAGCTCAAAATATCATGTTAATTTAAAAATATACAAATATGTAATTTTAAATTTTGTATTAAATATTATATAAAATGCAAATTTTTCTTTTTTAAAAAAGTGTTTATTCATTTATTTTGAGAGAGAGAGAGAGAGAGAGAGAGAGAGAAAGAGAGAACACAAGGGAGGAGGGATAGAGAAAGGAAGAGAGAGAATCCCAAGCAGGCTCTATGCTGTCAGCGCAGAGCCCAAAGCAGGGCTTGAACTCATGAACCATGAGATAGGACCTGAGCTGAAAACAAGAATCGAAAGCTTAACTGACTGAGCCACCCAGGCGCCCATAACATGCATATTTTTCTTTGCATAGAGAAAGACTACAAGGAGAAAATCCACAAAAATCTTTAAAATGAACATAACTGGCAGATTAATTTATAGGTGATTTTTTTTTCATTAACTTCTAACTGCTGTCTTGTATTCTTCAAATTTTCTAAAGGAAACATATGCTAAGAAAAAATAATGTAGATCCTTCAAGATTGGGTTCCTTGGGGCCCCTATATCACACCTATACCACTGAAACATGAGCTAATCTATAACATCCATAAAGCCTTGGAGGGATTTTCACTTGGTACAGGCCCTCTCAGCAGGGCCTCCATATCAGGTACAGCCCCTCTGCACAGGACCCTTCAGCCTTTTTCCATCAAGCAGCCTCCTCATCAGCCACACCAGTTCACCATTCTCAAAGCACTGGGAGCTTTCTGCTACCATTCCTCTCCTCATGCTACTGTTTGGCAATTCATGGCTTTTCCTAGTATCTTCATGTATCCTACGTGGCTTCATCCTCCAAGCCCAGATCAAATAGTTCCTACATTGTGAAGCTCTTCTCTCAATTAACTGATTCCTCATGTGTCTTACCTATTCTCGCTGGTTCTGGCACATACCAAACGGAGTTCAGTGCTGATTAGTCCTCACCTATGAACTAACTTTTCAAGAGTAGAGACACTATCTTAATTGTGTTGGAATCTCCAGCACTTAACACAGTTGTGACATATAATAGGTTCTCAAACCTCTCTGATGAAGAAGGGCATATACAGTTGAATAAAAATGAAGTACAATTCCATGCCCTGTGAATCATGGAGAATTATTGGACCCCCCCAGCCAAATACAGAAAACAAACAAACAACAACAACAACGATAGCAACAACAACAACAAAACCAAGAAGGATTGTTGGATCAGTGAGTTCTTTCTGAGCAAGAGTATCACAGTTTTGGAAGAGAAACTGTCTTATAGATGGCAACTAAAAATTGAAATCAAAGGCCGTTAAAAAAAATCCATACTCAGAAAAGATAGATTTATATATAAACAAGAGTGGAAAGAATAGAGAAGTCTTTTTAACAGTGTTACCACCAAAGGACAACATGTATACAATATATGTATAAACCATCCATTAATTCATTTCATTTCAAACAGTTTTGGCCTGAATGGAAGACAAATGCACACTCTTCTAAATCACGAATGAGGATTTTGTTTCAGATACAGAGTGGGTGAAGGAACGTGAACAAATACATCTTAACATATGCAAACCAAGCAGAGCAGACCCAGGCAGAGTGGGTCCAGATTTTAGAAAGTGGCTCAGGGGACAGTGTGTTTGGGGACGAGCTGGGCAGGGACACATAGTCCTAAAGTTTCCTGCTCTCCATGTCTCTCAGACAGTGGTCACATCCCCACTGCAATCAGAATTCACCTGAAACTTGACTGTCCTACCCTCACAGACATACAGCCTTTGTTCACTCTGGAGATAAAAGGATTACTGAGGAACATTTAAAAATGAGGTCATGTTGAATTACTCATGTCATGTCGAGAAACTGTATATACCTTTCGTCCCTATTTTCTGAAAGTATTTCTGATATTTTGAATGCGAATGTTTTCAAAGAAAATATGCATTTAAACCTGTGGCAAGTATAATTTTGTACACATGCAATCCATTTTCAACGCATTTTTAACAGATGACTAAATCTAGGACTATTTTGTAAAAAACAAAAGCTCAAACTCTCTTAAGAATTTATTAATGGAATTTATGGCATACTAAACATAGAAGCAGGAAGGACCCCGAGTCCCCTTTTAAAATCCATCCCAGTTGGCAAGCAAAACTAAAAAACCAAAGTCTGAAAAGAAAAAGGGTTTTACTATTAATCAGTGGCTTTGAAATGTATGTTCCCCTAGAAAGGTGTGACCTCAGAAGGGTACACAGACTAGCAGCTGTTACACATGGCAATGACTGTCGGCTCTCCTGTGTCCCTGGCAGCCCAACCAGGCAGCTAGGTGGCAATCCCCCCACCAAGCAGGCTTCACTTAACAACAGAACAACATAAAAACACAATGAAAGTCGAGCTTTAAGATTGCCCTATGACTCCAAAGCATTTTTATGCATTGTCATTTTATGCATGTTGGTGAACATTTTCACCAACATCCAGTTTCCAATATTTTGTGACATAAATGCTCAATTCCAACACATTTTACTTACATATTTAAGGCAATATACACTTAATATCTTTTCTCCGTAAAGTTGAAATAAGTCTCTAAAACATAGAACTTAACACTTGACTTTTGGTCCTAGGTGTCATGCAGACATCAGTAATTATTTAGTAAATCATGCAAGTCTAGCAAAACATTTTGTAGGTTGTATTATTGGTAAAAATTAAAATCAACAAAATCCACCCTTATATCTTTCAATCCATACTTCAATCAACCAGTTGCTTATTGATATAGAATTGCTTAAATTGCTTTAAATAAGAAAAACACAAAAAACAAACAAACAAAAACCTTACTTTCTGCTTAGAATTAAGGAACAGTCTCCCTTCATCAGAAACAGATTTAGTTTCACAGCAGTGTCTAGATTCTACAGGCTCTTTGTGTCTAGATGCCAGAAGAGGTCAGTAATGTTAGTAGGTCAACATATTCTTTTTCCTAAGGATAAAGCCAACCTCGTCCCTTTTTCTTAAGACTTGCAGCTAGATGGGTTCTCAACCCTGACACTACTTGACATTTTGGGCCAGAGGATTGTTTGTTGTGGGAGACTGTCCTGTGCATTGTCCGATGTTTAGTAGTAGATACGACCTCTTCCAGCGACATACCAGTAAGGATCCTTCCCCCCAAGGTGTGATCATCAAAACTGTCTCCAGACATTGCCCAATGTCCCCTGCAGGGCAAAGCCGCATCCAGTTGAGAACCACCGAGGAAGATCTGCTTGAGCACAGAGACAACCTCTGCAATTACAGCTGCTGGGAGGGAGCTGGAGTTTGTGGTCATAATGTGTGAGGCACTAGGCCAGGGGTTTGATGTATGCTGATGCATATGGTTAGGCATCACTGTTCCTAATTTACAGGTAAGAAAATTGATGTTCACGGAAAGTTGTGAGCTGAGTTCCCCTGCTTTTTCCATATTCGGGCAACCTATCATCTTAGTGTGTCCCTGGACTTCCCAAGTTTGGAAGCTGGTCATATGTTTGTAAACAGATTTCCCTTCTCCCATGCATCGAGCATGTGGGCGCAGGGAGAGAACTGGGGCAGCCACTGCAAGTGAGTAGAGATGGATAATCATCAAGGAGGGGAACTGTGCAATGTTCCCATCACTAGCTGAAACATCACTTACCAACCCACCACCAGGTTTCAAATGCTCTACCACATGCTTGTGAAGACAGTAGACACAGAAGCCTCAAACTGCCTTAAATGATTAAAAGCACTGAAAGAGCCTCCTAGAGGCTGAAAGCCCTTCCCCTGCTGTAATCAGGATCCATTGGCAACTAACTGCAGATCTTCGGCCCCTGAAGGCAGACAGACCTTGGGCTCCTTGCTTCAGGAAGCAAGGCAGAAGCAAGACCACACTCAGAGCAGGCAGAGAGCCAGCGCCTGGGCTTGAAGCCCTGGGTATAATCCTAGTTCCTGGTAGGGCTTTGACAGTGTTGACCTTCCCAGATCCTCACCCTTAGTTCTTGAACTGGAGCCATGAGCGCACTCGGAGGTCCCTGGGCTAACTGGTCCCTTGGCTCACCGCACAGTGACCTAGAGCAGCACAGGCACTTGCCAGGCTCAGCAGTGTGGGCACCAGCAGTCAGCCTGTTAACCATAACCTGCTGTGACGTTCCTTATCTTTCCCTTTTATTTCCTTTTTTCTGGAGACACTAACAACTGTACTGTTTCAAGCAATGGACACCCAAATGTGTTTTTTAGACTCTTTGGTAATTGGATGGCACAACTCTTGCCCATAAAGTTTAGAGGCTTCACTCCCCTTTGGATTCTTCCACTTCACCAATCATACCCACTTTCACTTACCTAGTCCCTGCCACGCATCAGAACCCTTAGCACTAAAATGAAAGGAAAAGCAACGTGGCAAGTGGTTATAATTTTCTGGGGTACAGCTCAGTTTGAAGTAATCACTGAAAGGCACTCTTGCTTCTGAAGTATGGTCTAACGTTAACAAAATATTAAATCACCTGTTATTTTAGAAATAGCAAGTGTGCATTCCTGATGAGAACTTTATATGATTTTCTACTTTGAGTAGAAAATAGACTTTGTTTAAAAAAATCCTTCCCACTGTTCTGCCTCTTAGAGCTTTGAGCCTTACACTTACACTCAAAAAACCCTTTACTTTTAGGTCAGGCAGGGAGAGAGGGAGTGAGTGTCTCCCAATTTGGGGGACAAACATTTTTCTAAAACTCTCCCTGGTAGAAAAAGAACTCAAAAGAGACAGGAAAATGAGATGCAGAAAAATAAGAAAAGGTCCATTTCTTGTATTTCTGAACTTGTGAACTTGATTAATACTGTTCTACACTGAAATGGACAGTGGCAAATATATGAGCTGTTTATAACTATGTAATTAGAGATTATAAAGACAACAGACCTACCAAGACGGAAACGTCAAATGATTCAAGGGTTTGGAAGTCCAAAGTGACAACACATAAAAACATATTTTAGTCTGGAAAAGGGACACTTCTAGAGGTTGTTCAACATCAGGAGGCATGTTGAAAAGAAAAGAGAAACAGCTTTTTTCTCAGCAAACAATAAGAAAAAGGAGTTAAAATGTCAGCAAGCAGGACTGTGAATTTGTTTTAGGAAATTATCTTAAAGTTACAAATCAAATGTATTATCTGTTCATGGTCTGGAAAACGCTGGGAAAATCTTTTCGGGAGATCCCCGGTGGGAGAGTCACCATATGACTACTCTGATTAAAAGTGCAGGACTGACCAGATCTCTCTGAGAAATAGTTTTAAGGCTGTTGTTTTTATTTTCCTGCCTTGATACTAAGAGGGAGGAATTCCAATGCTGGAATTTGCCACCAACTTGAGGCTGTGGCTCCGAGTTCGAGTTTTCCTCATGCTCACCTCCATGTCTCATGTGTAAAATCAGAGGGACGGCAGATCCTAAAATCTGTTTACATACTCTGGTGATGAGGGAGGTGGAGAGTCTAAGAATAAAATCTGTTATCAAAAACACAAATATGAGGAAAAACAGAAAAACTCTATTTTCAGGGAAATCAGTGGTACGGTTTTAACGGACCCTGAAAAACACCTAAGTACGTATTATAGGTAAAGTAAGCATTATTTCAAGTTATTCAATGTACTTCATATAAGCTAACAGAAAAATAACCATTTAACATGTAGTATACTTCTTTAAAATAATCTGGCAACTGTTGGTCTAGGCAATGAGACCAAAGCCCAGGTGATAATTATTCACATTTCCTTTATTTGTAGGGCAACATACCCAAACTTGCTTCAACACTGAAACTATAATTAAGCTCTTACATTACTGAAACCATAATTAAAACTTCGGAACTGCCCCCAGATGTTTCTGTGGCTAATGTAAGTTCATGTTTGATCTACTAATTATCTCTCCGTGACAGTCACAAGGATTAAGGATAGGAGATGAGGATTTAAAACAAAATGCAGAAAGTCTTAAAAACAACCACAGCTTTGGAAGCTATGGAGAGCTTATCTTTCCCTGTTTTCCTGGGCCTTTGATGATTCATACATTTAGAGCCACATTTAAGGGCGTCATTCCAGGCCAAATGAGTTAGAATCTTTGAGGTCAACTGTGTTGTTGCACATCTGTGTGTTTTGTTTTGTTTTGTTTTGTTTTGTTTTGTCTTTAAGTCCCACAGGTGACACTGATGGGCAGCCAATGTTGAAAACCACTCATTTTAAATAATATATGACCTGAATGGCACCACTGTGAGTCTGGCACCATTGTAAGTCCTGGAAACCAATGATTCTCAGAGTGGACACATCCTCCACTCTCATGAAGTTTAAGAGACACATGATGGCAGATAAGCAACCTCCCTGGTTATGGTAGTGCCTAGGGTACAACGGGGGTGTGGTGATAGAAACAAGGTTTCTGTCTCAACACATGGCCAGCGATGGTTTGAGAAGTGAGGGAGAGCCTCTCTAAGATGGGTCAGTTGTGCTGGCTCCAAGAAAGAGCTGCCATGTAAAACTCCAAAAAAACAAAGAAGTTTTCTGAGAGAGGGAGTGGCCAGTTCAAAAGCTCTAAGGTTAAAACATGCTTGTTGCACCAAAGGATAAAAAAAATGCAGGTGATGGGGCGCCTGGGTGGCGCAGTCGGTTAAGCGTCCGACTTCAGCCAGGTCACGATCTCGCGGTCTGTGAGTTCGAGCCCCGCGTCGGGCTCTGGGCTGATGGCTCAGAGCCTGGAGCCTGTTTCCGATTCTGTGTCTCCCTCTCTCTCTGCCCCTCCCCCGTTCATGCTCTATCTCTCTCTGTCCCAAAAATAAATAAACGTTGAAAAAAAAATTTTTTTAAAATTCAGGTGTTGATCAGAAGAAATTCAAAGCGACAATGCTGATTAATCTAGGATTATCAGGGAATATCACCATAAGTGCCTTTTCAACAGATCCAAAGTTTACTTAATGTTAAACTATTTAAAAATGACTCATTTAATACAAAATCTTTCTCTCACTGAAGGATGAGGCAAAAAAATGTGTGACGTGCTTCTTACCCTCAAAGAACAGAGTAGATCTTCAATGTACCCAGCTAACTATAAATCAAGAAAGAGCGTATTAAACACTTTAGCCAAGGTCTAAACAATGTACCGTTGGCACAAATAAGAAGTGTTTAATTCCGATAGCCAACCCTGAAGGTCTTCACAGAGATAATGTTATTTGAATTGAGTTTCACACAACAAAAGGATTTGACAAGTAGAGATGAGAAGGGAGAGCCTGTAGAAGAACATGGGCAGAACCAAAAAGGCTCAGGTATGGTAAAAGAATGAAGACTTGCTTGACCAGCTGGGGCGAAGGCTCTAGGTGAGGTGGTAGGAGATGCACCAAAAAGGATGTTTGGTCCAGATAAAAGAGAACCTTGACGTCTGTGTAAAGTTGAGTGAAAGCAATGGAGAAGCAATGAAGGTTTCTGAGCAGGGGAATGACAGGATAAGAGGCGTGCTTATGGAAAAAAAAAAACACTACTTTCCTGGTGCAGTGATTTACTTACAGATGATGTCAGAGACTGAGTTATAAGGCTTTGAACCCTTAAACAAATAAAAAGCCCCAAAATACCAAGAACGTAAAGTTAGTATTTCTTCCAAATCTCTCCCTGCTATTAACTGTCATTTCTAACTGATGGTAAACTAGAAATTGCCAAGGTAAATGAAATAGTCACACTTAATATTAATCCCATAATTGAGTAAATAACCTTGAACTCCAAAAGTGGTTCCAGTCGGCTCCTAGGGACTGAAAAGCATGAAGTCTCGTGTTAGCTTTTGTCCCACGGAATTCTGTCTGTCTGAATCATCATGATCTAAGAAATCTGATCTACTAATTGAATTGTCAGTGTTATCCTCAAGAAACAAAAGCCCTTTGGGTCGTGCACTCCTTGAAGGCTGGGGCATGGCTTTCATCCCCCTGTAAGGCTCTAGGGAGAGTTGCTGCATAATGAATGTAAAATCGCTTTGCACCCTTACTCACATTGATGCTGGAGCTAGGAGAGGAGGAAATACATATCTAGAGTCTAATACAAATATATTTTTAATACATATTTTCTCACATATGTATTTTTTCATATATGTGTTTTGTATATGTATGTTTCCATATATGCGCATTTTAATTATGTTTATTTTTTTATTATTAAATGTTTAAATTATGTTTAAATTAAATAAATGTTTAAATTAAATATTTTTATTATTAAATGTTTATTTATTTTTGAGAGAAGGACAGCATGTGTAAGGGGGGGAGGGGCAGAGAGAGAGGGGACAGAGGGTCTGAAGCGGGCTTTGCACTGAAAGCACAGAGCCCAATGGAGGGCTCAAACTCATGAACCCAAGATCATGACCTGAACCGAAGTCAGACACTAAACCGACTGAGCCACCCAGGCATCCCTCATATATACACATTTTATATACATGTTTCATATTTTTCATAAACATACGCCTTTCACATCCATGGGAGCTGTCTTCCATCCTTCTACATCACTTCGGAGCCACACGTGCCACCTGAAGTTATGGCATCACAAAGAGAACGACTCACACAGGAAGTCACAGAAAAATGGTCTGGAGATTTGTCAGCCAGCTTCCAGCCACTGGTTCTCAGCTACTTTTTCCCTCAGCCCACTGGTTCTCAGCTACTTTGCCATCACAGTACTCCTGAAGGCTATGGCACCCCTCAGTAACAGTGACTCAGTGTGGCAGTGACCTTCAGTGGTGAGAAGAGACACTCCCCAGCACCCTGCCTGCCCAGGAAAGCCTATCAGAATAAGGAAAAGGAGGGGAGGAGGAAGGAGGAAAATGGGGATGGAAAAGGGGAATATAAACATAAGCAACTAGAGAAAACTCCTGAAGTCCTTCTCCCATACACCACTGGGGATAGGCCTTTGCCCCAATCCCCACCCAGGATAATTTAAGGATACAGCCTCTGGAGTATGAGGAGCCTGAGTCTAGTCCTAGCAACACAATTATTAGCTGAACAAGCCTGGCTACCTCATTTAGCTGCCCTAAGCTTCACTTTCCTCATCTGTAAAATACAGAAAATAATAGAAACTATTGCAAAGAATTGGCTGGAGGATTAAATGAGATTAAAGTATGTAAACTGTTGGGTACAATGTCTAACACCTAAGGACAATGAACAGATGTTAGCAATGATTATTGTAAACAACCAGCCAGGCAGAGCTGAACTGCACAGTCAGTGCCCATGTAATTAAATGTTTGCCATGGACAACGTGGATACTAGTTAAAATCTTTCAAGAAGTGACAGACCCAGCTCTCACTGGAGTGGCCACACATGGGCCTAGCTGTATCAGTAAGCATGTATGTGTGTGTCGAGTGCAGACCATGAGGGAGGCATGTCCCATGGGGCTCAATGCAGATTAGGCCATGGCAAAGTGCTTGGTTGGTGTTCGGAACCACAACCAATAGTCTCTTTTCTCTCTGGGTTCTTATGAAAGCTCAGAAAAGTGGACTCAGTCTTAGCTGACAAGTTAACAAAGGAGGTTAAAATTAATACTTCTTTCCTTAGAAATGAAGATGGGCAGGGGCGCATGGGTGGCTCAAGAGGTTAAGCATCTGACTTCGGCTCAGGTCATGATCTCGCAGACCATGGGTTCTGCGTCGGGCTCTGTGCTGACAGCTGGGAGCCTGGAGCCTGCTTCGGTTTCTGTGTCTCCCTCTCTCTCTGCCTCTCCCCCACTCATGCTCTGTCTTTCTCTCTCAAAAATAATAAGTAAACATTTAAAAAAAATTTTTACAAATAAAAGAAATGAAGATGGGCAGCAGGGAGACCCACAGTAAGGCGATGCTGCACAAACACCAACCCTTTCTTCTTCCCCGTGAATGCTAGTGGCAAGTCTCCTACTGGCCAGCAGGGTTTTTTTTCCATTTCCAGGACAAAGTCCAAATGAGCCACATCACATTTGCATGCCGATTTCTCCTCCCCTTAGTAGATAATATTTCTTGTTAACAGCCGGTATGTCTTGGGATCCTGCTGAGGTACTGCCAGATAAGGGAAAGTAGGATTTTCTTTTTTTTTTTTTCCAAATTATTATTGCTATGGATGAACCCAAAAGAACTTCATGCTGCTAGGATTGGCTGGGTTCTGAAACCCTTGGCATTAAGGGCAGATGTCAACATAACTATGTCACATGCCTGGAGCTTAATGTCTGGTGTCCTCAGGGCTAGCCAAGTTCATCAGGAAAACAAAAATTTCCACTTGGAGTCAAAGCCATCCTTACCTCCCCCCTCCACACATATACACACTATTTTCCTACAACAATGAAGGATAGTTCTCTCTTCCAACAGCATGCTACAAAAGTCATTGGAAAAGCTTGTGCCTACATAGTAGCTATGTCAGTACTTCATTCATAATTTGGTTTAAATCTTTTATGATTCTACTTCAACTCTGCCTTTGAGTTGCCAGTTTCATGTGTTATACTATGTGAATGTTGGTTCTTTTTTTCTTTGAACTTACCTTGTTAAAAAAAAAATAGTAATAGTTCAGCAGGACAAGCCTTGTTGGTGTCTAATGAACCAAAGGAGGGAGAAAAATCAGGTGGCTAATATTTCAAGACGACAAAGGACTGAGATGTCCCACAGTTGGGACTTTCTCTTTCCTCAGATGACAGGGAGAGAAACATGCTCAGAGCACGTCTGGTCTCATAGAATATCTGCACACTGTTTCTCTATTTTGGTAAACAACATGTGAAAATAGCTAGCCACATGGAACACACTGCTGTCATGGACATCTACGAACCTTCACCAGTGAAACTTGATAGTAGGTAGGATCCTTCACACTGTTTTGGTTCACCGAATTTGGAATACATCATTATCTCCTCACCATTTTTAATTAAAGAAGAATTAAAGCCATATTTTGATGGAACCTGGAAACATGCATTTGTTTTCTCTCTTCTTCATTTAGAAAAGAAGTATTAGAAAAGCTGCCTCCTGTGCCCTTGGAAACACATAAGCAAGTGGACAATGGCTGAGATGCAAGTGTCAAAGGACAATTTGTTCTTCTGCAAAATCATCCACTAGGAATGTTAGTGGAGAAATGGAGAAAATATAATTTGGAGAAAATAACCAAACACACACA
Organism: Felis catus; assembly: GCF_018350175.1. NCBI lineage: Eukaryota > Metazoa > Chordata > Mammalia > Carnivora > Felidae > Felis > Felis catus. The sequence goes on along the minus strand of NC_058372.1, from coordinate 112,404,797 downwards.
CACACACACACACACGCACACAAACACACGTCAAGGACAAAACAAAATGTCAAGCTCAATGAGGAATATTCAATTTTCGAGAAAATGTTAATTACAATTTGGAAGACAACTGAATTTAAAATCATATCAAGATTCCATATAACATCATATAACATAATACAATTCCCTGTAATCAATAAGTAGAATGGAGACAGCAATAATGGATGGTTCCATATGATTCCCTTGGTACAGCAAAAGAGAATATATTGAGTACCTCATAAAAATCCTAAAGCGTGCTGATGTAATGTTGATGGCTCTTGGTCTCACTGATTTCCTGTCATTAATCTGGTTGTCACAGTGACCCCCACATGCCACCTACTTCCGTGCTGTTGTTTGAGTGAATGGCCTAGGACTTATTCTGAAGATGAAGCAGTAAAAGTCTGCTTCACTTGGAACCGCTCTGAGGTTTGGTGACTTGTTTTCTGACAGCCTTACAAACCAAGAAAGGCATATTAATTCTTGCCAATTACAAAATCACAGCTGGTAGAAATAGTTGAAATTATGACCACCATAGTTCACAGAAACGATTTCCAGTCTGGCACTTTTCAGTTACTTTGACGTTATCTTCAGCTATAGAGAGAAGTGACATGTGTCTTAGGAGCAGAAAGCTCTATCTTCCATTCTGTCCTAATCCCCGATATTTCAATGTTGGTAGAGAGTTCTAGCAAGGGAAGGAAAATGGAAGGGAGATTTTCTATATCTCAGCAAATTCTTTTTGTTATGTATTTTGTCAATCGTAAATTATTGTTGCCATTTGCTTTACATTCTTCTTTCTGTGATGCTAAAATAGCTTAAGAACAAAACTGGCTCAATTCATTTGAAATGCTCATGTAGTAAGGAAATAAAATCAAGTTCCTGTAATATCAGATTTGGAACGACTTCAGAGTAAGAAGGAAATAACAGTGACATTGGTGAACGGAGTCTTATGGAAAAGTACCAAGAAGAGGAAAGTTCCCAATCCTCATCTCTGCTCATTCCCCATGTGATGAACATCTTTTGACAACACCCACAAAATCAAAGGCATCAATGGTAATCACTAGGGGAAAAAAATAAGTTAGACTGAAAAATAAAGTTAAAGACAGGATATAACGGCCTTTCTTTTCTTTCTTTCTTTCTTTCTTTCTTTCTTTCTTTCTTTCTTTCTTTCTTTTTCTTTTTTTAATTTAAATTCAAGTTAGTTAATATACAGTGTAGTCTTGGCTTCAGGAATCCAGTGATTCATCTCTTACATATGACACCCAGTGCTCATCCTGAAGAGTCACCTCCTTAATGCCCATCACTCATTTAACCCATCCCCCCACCCACTTTCCCTCCACCAACCCTCAGTTTGTTCTCTGTATTTAAGAGTCTCTTATGGTTTGCCTCCCTCTCTGTTTTTATCTTATTTTTCCTTCCTTTCCCTATGTTCACTGCTTTTTTTCTCAAATTCCACATGAGTAAAATTATATGATATCTGTCTTTCTCTGACTGACTTACTTTGCTTAGCATACCCTCTAGTTCCATCCACATTGTTGCAACCAAAACCAGACAAAGACTGCACTAAAAAGGAGAATTATAGGCCAATATCCCTGATGAACCTGGACACAAAAATTCTCAACACGATACTAGCAAATCGAATCCAACAGTACATTAAAAGAATTATCCACATGACCCAGTGGGATTTATTCCTGGGCTGCAGGGTTGGTTCAATATTCACAAATCAATCAGCATTATTAGCCATATTAATAAAAGAAAAGATAAGAATCATATGATCCTTTCAATAGATGCAGAAAAAGCATTTGACAAAATATAGCATCCTTTCTTGATAAAAACCCTCAATAAAGTAGGGACAGAAGGAATATATCTTACCATCATAAAAGCCATATATGAAAGACCCACAGCTAATATTATCCTCAATGGGGAAAAACTGAGAGCTTTCCCCCTAAGATCAGGAATGCGACACGATATCCACTCTCACTACTGTTGTTCATCTTGGTATTGGAAGTCCTAGCCCCAGCAATCAGACAACAATAAGAAATGAAAGGCATCCAAATCAGCAAAGAAGTCAAACTTGCACTCTTCATGGATAACAGCCTTTCTTTCTTAATGAACATCTAATAACGCTTTTTATATACACCTTAAATTAGGTAAATTGTAAAGGATGCCAGAGACAGAGTCCATTTTCTGCCTTCTTTTTGAAATTCTTTGTTATCAAACCCAAATAGATATAACACACAACATTTTCCTTTGCAGTCACAGTAGGAGTCAGGTTTTACTTTAATACTTTCACTTTAAAATGCTTGCATATAAGCCACCTCTGTGTTCATGATCACATAAATCCTGTGTCTGGAACGGAGAGCAGATCTCTGATCTCTACTGTCCTAAGAAGAATTAATTTAGCAGTTTGCCTGACGAGGGTAATTACTTTAAAGAATATAATGAATTGTTGGTTTTGTTTGGTATGGAAATACTTCTTTTTCTAGCTTAAGAATATAATTTTAAATTCTAAGTGGGAAAGATAGTCCAAGAATGCTTACAGCAGAGGTGAAATCAACTGAGATGACTTCTATTTATAATAAGATGACCAGCCTTCTCATGACAGTCCCAACTGTTGGGAGAAAATCAGTTACCTAAGGCATCTGTCACAGTAATAAAAAAGTATGTGTCTGCATTTGAAGCTAATTCTCTGAACATGTCACAGTGTTCTACCTAAGACTTAAAACTACCTTATGGAATCTATCAGAGTGTCTTCTACATAAGTTGGCCTTATTGGCATATACAAAATGAAGCAAAACTTGCCTAGGCATGGATTGGACTTCACTGAGTAACTGCCTTACCAGCCCAGTGAAAATCTTCTGACCCTGGAATGCAATGCATGCAGTTTTGGTAGGAATCCCTTGATTAAGTTTTTTTTTTTTAAGCTGTAGGTCCCTACCCCATTTAGTGGGTCACTAACTCAACTTAATGGGCTGTGGCCAGCATTTTTTAAAAGAAACAAAATAGACTAAAACAGAGTGGAAATTATTAGGAATGCATATAAAAAGGGCAAGTAATACTTCATGAAATTTTGTTTCAGTTATAGTCATTATTTTATACACACACACACACACACACATATGCACACACACACCCCAACATAACTGAACACAATATAAAGTGTATTTGTTACTCTGTATCAAGGTTTGAAAAGTTTGAAAAACACTTCTAAGGGTATTTAATTCTATTGTTAAATATAATAGCCATATTTTCACACGCCAGCAATATAATTCCCTCTTTCCATCAAGGTTAAGGGTGAGAATAAACAGGATGAATGAGGCCACTTATAGCTGTACTCAGAACACAGCTGTGAAAGGAAAAATCAGCACTTACCACATGGAGAAGACAGATCCACTGAAGGATAAAAATGGGCCTTTCCATTTAGATAACAAATTGATGATATGAATATGTTGACAGAGAGAGGCACTATAAAGTTTCCACTGGAGTCACTGGTTTGGTCAGCTGTAGTAACTTGTTTCAGAACCTAACCAGCTGTGAAGGCTTAGGCAGAAGGCACAATATGGTTGGATAATTAGGAGACACCTTATTCAATAGGTGATGCCATGAATCCTGGCCACTTTTACCAAAAGAAATTTCCCAAACAAGATATCTATTAATTATTCTTAAATGTGAAATGCTCCTTTTAATCTTCCCACCAACCCCCAGCCAAAACCCTCTGTTTCTCAACACCATAAAAAATCTTGGTATATGAGCTGGTATAAAAATAAAAGTGCACCTGGGGTGCCTGGGTGGCTCAGTCAGTAGAGCCTCGGACTCTTCATTTCGGCTCAGGTCATGATCCCAGGATTGTGGGATCGAGCCCCTGACCCCAACATCTGGCTTCACGAGGAGCATGGAGCCTTAAGATTCTCTCTCTTTCTCCCTCTGCCCCTCTCCTCCACTTGCAAGCTTTCTCTCTTAAAAAAAATTTAAAAATAAATAAAAGTTCACATAAAAGTTTCTGGATTTAAAATAATACAAGACTCTGTTATGCTTTGGCATTGTGTTATGTAGGTGCGTACATGAGCATATATATAATTATACATACACATGAACTTTTTGGCCAATGTTTGACAAAAATGGCATCGTATTTATATACTCCTCTGCATTTTGATATTCTTAATTAGCAATTCATAATGAATATATGTGCCAAATGGTAGAGTTATAATTCATTCTTTTAAGTGACGGCTGAATATTTTATAAGCAAATACTGTGTGTATTCAAACACTGCCCATTTAAGGGATACTTATTTATTTCACTTTTTTACTGGATGGGGAGGTGTCTACGATCATCAGTGCTGCAATGAATAATTCCAAAAATTCCAAGAGAAGAATTTAAATTTTAGTAGCTGTTGCCTGATTGCTTTCTAAAAAGTCTGGAACATTTCACATTTCCACTAGCAACACATGAAAGTATTCATTTTTGCTATCCTTCTCAGCAATTCCAGTTACTGTACTTCTAACTTTTTGCCTGTCAAAAAGTACGTAACACGGTATCCTACTGTTACTTACGTCTGCATTTCCCTAGCATAATTAATTTCAGCACCTTGTTACATGCTGTTGGCCAACTGGATTTGCTTTTCCATAAGTTGCCCACCCAAATTACATTTTATCCTGTTTTTCTTCTTTAAAAAATGCTATTTATTTATTTATTTATTTATTTATTTATTTACTTACTTACTTATTTATTTAGAGACAGCACAAGCAGGAGAGGGGCAGAGAGAGAGGGAGACAGAATCCCAAGCAGGTTCCACATGGTCAGTGGGGATGCAGGGCTTGATATCACCCATCATGAGATCATGACCTGAACCAAATCAAGAGTCAGTTGCTTAACTGAGCCATCCTGCACCCCTATCTTTTTCTTCTATTGGCATATCAAGTTATTAGATTTTTAAATATTTTATTGATATTAATCCATTAACTGCTATATGTGATGAAATTCTTCCCCCACTTGATGTTTGCCTATTGAATTTGATATCTTTTCCTATGCAAATATTTTTAAATTTTATATGGGATAAAATGTCTGTTATTTTTCTTTTTGACCTTTTTTGTTTTCTCTCTTGGTTGAAATAGTCTCGCCAGTTATTACATTGTGCACAGTCATCTCATCTCATTTTTCTTTTAATATTTGCATTATATTATTTTTATAGTAAAAATTCTCATCTAGGGGCACCTGGGTGGCTCAGTCAGCTAAGTGTCTGACTTTGGCTCAGGTCATGATCTTATGGTTTGTGAGTTGGAGCCCCGTGTCAGGCTCTGTGCTGACAGCTTAGAGCCTGGAGCCAGCTTAGTATTTTGTGTCTCCTTCTTTCTCTGCCCCTCCCCTACTTGTGCCCTGTTTCTCTCTCTCTCTCTCTCTCTCTCTCTCTCTCTCTCTCTCAAAAATAAATATTAAAAAAATTCTCATCTACAAAAAATTAATTTTCTAAAGCACACAATAAGCATGAAGCTTTATTTTGTTTTGAAATAGTCAATTACTAGTACTTGTTGTTAAATAAAGCATATTTCTCACTGAAACTGCATATATTAAATTCCAGAATATTGTAAGATCCATTCTGGACTCCCTTTTGTGATACTACTCTATGGTGTCAATACATGCTGCTTTGGGCCGCCTGGGTGGCTCAGTCAGTTAACCATCTGACACTTGATTTTGGCTCAGGTCATGATCCCATAGTCATGGGACTGAGCTCTGCATCAGGCTCAGCACTGAGCTTGGAGCCTGCCTAAGATTCTCTCTCTCTCCCTTTGCCCCTCTCCCGTACTCGCATGTTCTTTCTCACTAAAAAAATTTTTTAAAAATTAAAAAATATCATGCTGCTTTGATGAGAGTGAGTTCATGGTATATATTAATTGTCTATAAGGCAACTCCCTCCTTCACCCAATTGTCTTTATCACAATGCCTTGTCTAATCTCACATTTATTCTTTATAGGCACTATAAGAGCATTTTATCTAATTCCAAAATATCTTTGTTGGGACTTTTAATGGATTTACATTAAATACAACTATTAATTTATCTATTGAAAGCTTTAAATTCTCCTTGGATTGGTTATGGTAATTTACATATTGCTATACTTCCTCTGGTTCAGGTAACAGCAAACTATGGCTCACAGGCCATTTCTGGCCCACTCTTTTTTTTTTTTTAATAAAGTTTTATTGGTTTACAGCCATACCCACTTGTTTTTATGATGTCTATGGCTCCTTTTCTGCTACAATGATGAGAGTAGTTGTGACAGAAACCCAAAATATTTGCTATATGTCCCTTTATAGAAAAAGTCTGCACATCCTGCTCTGGGCTTAAAATTTAGTTTCCAAAAATTTTTACACGGCATTCTCCCAACTCCTAAAATATCTTCAATATTTTAATTATGTTTCGTTTTTCATTTCTAACTTTGCTCTCCTTTTTCTGCAAACAGGTTCTCAAAAGGTTTTATCTTTCCAAAAATTAACTTTGGGATTTATTTAACCTTTCTACTATCTTTGGTGTTGCCTTTTCAATTTCATTAATTTCTGCTTCCATCTTTTAAAATTCTCTCTTTTCATGTATTTTTTCTAGCTTCTTAACTACTTTTTTAAATGTGTTTTTTTTTTTTTTTTTGAGAGAGAGAGAGAGAGAAACCACATACAAGCATGAGCAGGGGAGGGGCAGAGAAAGGGAGAGGGAGAGGCAGAGAGAGAGAATCCCAACCAGGCTCTACTCTGTCAATGCAGAGCCCAATTTGGGGCTTGATCTCAGGAACCTGAGGTCATGACCTGAGCAGAAATCAAGTGTCAGATGCTCAACCGACTGAGCCACCCAGGCACCCCTCTAGCTTTTTAACTATTAACTTTCATTATTTGTAGTTACTCTTTGTCTCATAGATTTTAGTTACTCTGTGTCTCAGATTTGGAGTGTTCTCCTTTTTACTATTTCTAGATCAGAATTTTATTTTGATTTTACCTTTGGCCCAAGTGTGTTTCTTAATTTCCAAGTTGTTAAAAATTGGCATTATGTTTCAATATTTATTTTGACTTTTATTTCTAATTTCTAATTTCAATAATTAAAAAATGTGGTCTGTTAAAGCTCTTAATTTTTTAAGCTATTCGTTGAGCCAAGTACTTTCCTAATTTTTTCTAAGTGTTTCATGGCACCGAGGGAGTTAGGGAAAGAACATACAGTCCTAGAATATATCCTGTTAAGTCACTTTAATTGCATTGCTCAAGGCCTTTCTGTCTTTGCCTATTATCTACTATCTACTCATTAAAATGCACCACTATAAAAGTGAAGTATTAAACTGTTCTCTCTGCAGTTGTGATAGTTTTGATTATGTATTTCTAGGTGCTCTGCTATTTGGGCATGATTTATGACTTTATAAATTGTGCCTGTTTTTTACTGTTTTGTGCTTTCTTTCCAATATAATTAACTGTTCCTCATGCTTTTATTTGTTTTTTTGCCTTGTGTATTTTGCCTCATGTATTTGTCCTTTTTTTCCCCCTCAACTCTTAAAAGTTATTGCTTAAGTATGTTTCTCATGGTAACTCTCATCCTCTCATCCGTGCTTTTATTGTTACCCCAGCAGTCCCTCTCTTTACATAGAGTATTTAGACCTTTTACATTTTAATGTAACAATGGTGTGCCTGGGTTTTTTTTTTCTTATTTTATATTTACAATTTAGTTTATTTTTCCATTTATTTATTTTTTTACTTTTTTGTTATTTTGCTGGCTTGGTAGAGTTTCCATTCATTCCTTTTTTCTCTTGTTAATTTAAAAGTTCTGCTACACTTTTTAGTTCTGTAAGTTGTTGCCTTCTCTTCACAGATACCTGTATTAAAATCATCTGAAAACAAAATGCCTAATACTAGTAATCAGATAAAATCTAATGTTTGCTATCTTACACAAACAAAATGCCAATGATTTCTCCCTTCCAAACATACTATTCCTATATTGTTTCCCCTTTGCTCCTGCAAGACGACAGCTTTGACTCCCTCTGTGCATGGCTATGCCTGCCTCCACTGCAATGTCCCGAATGCTGATGATCTCAGAGCCAGAGGGTCACATGTATCTTTGGTTTGGTCAGTCAGGAAATTTCCCAGGAGACTTGTGAGAACAGCAAGGTAGAGGCCACTCTTCAGCCACTCCTGCTGTTCCTGAAGGCAAACAAAGACTTGGAGGCATTTATTGGCTTTCTGTGGCTGAGGTCCCAGGGTTCCCCACTAACTTCAAGGTGTGACTCATTCATTTTACTGGTACAGACAGGGACAGGTGTAGTATAGTTCTGGAGCCAATGGCAGGAGCAGTAGCTTGGCGACAAGGTACGTCCTGATGTCTGTGGTTTCTTGATCCCAACTGCTTCTTAATAGGAGCTGTGGCAGCAACATCACTGGACCCCAGTTCTGGGAAGTAGCTTTGAGAGTTGTTCCTGAAAGCTCAGTCTAGAGTTTATTACTTCAGCCACAGGATGATTCTGTGGTCATTTAACATGGCTCTGTAGCAAATTCCTTCCTGTTGAAAATAAATGAGTATGTTCTATCCTCTGCATTTGGACATCGAATGATAAACTTCCCGGATCTTTCTCCCTATAGAACTTCTAAATTTTGCTGAGATGATAATAATTTAGTACTTTCGGTTTTATACGAAGTTTCCCTTTTCTCTTCTATATCAATAATCTTTAGTTAGCTCTTATATTAAACATTCCCAATCACTATCATCATTTGTTTACATTGAACCCACATTTGAGTGTCAACCACGTTGTCAGGGAATGTGAGCTTTGCAGAAAAGAAGACTACTAAAACTTAATCCCTGTCTTGCTGTTCTATAGTCACAGATTTTATAAATATTTTCCAATTTTATTCATAAAATTCAGTGATGCTTTCTTCACTGTATTTATTAAAGATATTTCCCTAAAGGTCTTCCAGTGGAGACATACAGAGAAATATCAACAGCAAGATGTGCTTCTCCATTCAAGGCCCTTCACTAGACACCCTTCACCTCTGCTTCTTTCACATATTTATATCCCATCATTTCTAACTACAAAAACCTGGTGCTAAGCTCACCCCTCCAAGAGGTTCTCCTGCACAGTTCTGACCCAGGCTGGCCATCCTGAACATTCTGGATGCTCCAGTGTTCTACATTTGCCTTTAATGCTGCTTCCTAAATATTCTTTTCACTCCTGTTTTTTATTCCTATTTTCTTTCCATTCCTATTCATTGTATAAGGGTTAGTTCTACTGGAAATTCCTCAAAAAATGGGAATTTGCCTCTTTGGCTGTCCTCATAGTTTTTAACACAACGATTGGCATGAAGCATTCAAAAACAACATCCCTTGTATGCTTAATCCCCACAATATATATGTGTGTGTATTCATATGTGCCATATAAACACATGTGCATATACAGTGATTTCTGAGTCCTTGATGCGCAAGTTACTTAAACTCTCTGGGGCCCCCATTTCTTCATCTGTGAAGTAGAGACACTGTTAGCAACTGCACAGCTTTGCTATGGAGAAGATTCAACGGGATCCTATATGACAGTGCTTACTTAGCCACTGTCCAGGGTCCCGAGGTGAGGAAACTGTAGGGATGATGATATCTGACAACCAACCCAGTGCTCCTAACATCCTCAGTCCCTCAGCTGTTTTCAGCCAAATTAATTTAATGTCTTTTCAATGTACTTCAAAAGCAAAGGCTACTTTAAGAAGCCATACCAACACCTGAATGTCATCACACATCCAGATGGCAGGTTCCCTCCCTTTCTACCTTCAACCAACTCTCCAAAACCACCCCCTCAACAATCCTCTCCCGACTAGTACAGAGGCAGCCACTTCTTTCCACCTCACTCTCTAAAAATGCAACTCCTACAACACTTTGCTCACGACTTCAGCTCACGACTTCCAAAAAAGGCAGACTGATACATGGTCAAAAGTGACACAGCACTGTGCACTTGGTCAGGGCTTACATAGATTCCCCCATGCCTGTATTTGCTTTTGATGTTTGCACATCTGCCTTAGAGAAGGCACAGTTACTGTTTAAATTGGTTTGCCCGATGCCCTGCCAAGTAACACACATTTGCAAATACTGGCTAAGTAAAGGTCCCTGGCAGTGACTCAGCATCTATGCCTACCTGCCTTCCTAGGGATGCTGGTCATTATGCTTAACTGGTTTCTAGAATATATGGCTACAGAGGTGCAGAATGGTACCTCCTTAAAGCCAATAGTGTCGTAGAGGCAGCCTTGTCCATCAGAACTGCCCCAAATGGGTGATGTAGACAATAGTCGCCAGGAGAAGGGCAGTCCAAAGTCAACTCTCTAAATAAAGCCCAACTACCCCAGAATCGTTTTAAAGTCCCAGACTTCTTCAATCCTGGAATCAGTAGACTATCCAATACTGACTCAACCAGTTCTCCTGGAAAATACTGCACTTTGACAACTTAGGAGAAGAAAGAATCTGTGGAAAGACCTAAGTCTCACATCATGCCAAGGTAAATTGATAAGGCCTGGATGGATGCTGATAGTTATCTGCGTGGACACATTTTAGCATCAGTTCTAGTTCTCCGTTGTATCCCCAGAATCTATACGTTGTGTGGCACACAGAAGATGTTCACCAAATGTTTATCAGTAAATAAATATTCTCATAAAATAACATAGGTCTGTCCTCAGTGCTAGTATAAAATACCCAAATTCTATAGCCTATAGTCTAATATTTAAATCCCATGATGCTGATTAAGTCTTGGTTTGCTTTCCTCTCCCTCTTTTTCTCTAGAAATTAGACAGCATGTGCATAATAAGATAGAATGCCTCGTTGGCCTCGACATAATCACTGAACTCCCCAACTGCCTTAGTTCTTTGTTGTATCCTGACTGAAATGTTTCTTGAGTCTCTTAGACAGGTGTGTTATGTAGTTCTCTTGATTATTCCTAAGTCTTCCAGAAGAGGTACTTGTATTCTGATCTCTTAGTCTTCTTGAATTTTGATCTTGGCCTAATTATGTCTGCTAATCATTTAGGTCAAATATTATCAGGTTTGTCAATTAATTACTATGGGGTATAAATTAAAAATTATATCATATTCATTACTTGGTTCACTGCCATCAGATTCCTCACCTTTCCATATCTTTTATTTTTAATTATTATTATTTTTTTAAGTAATCTCAACATCCAGCTTGTATTTACAACCCCGAGATCAAGAGCCTCATGTTCCACATACTGAGCCAGCCAGGGCCCCCTCACCTTTTTAGATCTTAAAGAGAAAAATTAACTGTAGACTTGAACCCAACTTCTAAGATTATTCCAAACCATCATTTCCCCCTTTTATGGTTCTGGCTTTGTAATTTGCACAAGAGCAACATTAGCCTCCTTCACACCACCAGAAAGTACTGTGAAACTCACCAGTAAATGTACTGAAAAGCATTCAGCTAATATAAAGGGCTATGCTAACAGCAAGTCATTTGGCTGTGATTCTGAGAGCCCCCAGAGCAGGAAGGTGGTAGGATTCTGTTTCTTTATTAAAAAAAAAAATCTCTGAGTAAGGAAATACGAAACATTCTTGATACGTGACTACATCATTATGAGGACCAGAAAACAGTATGTTATGTAGATGTTAAACAGTCTTACTGTGTGTTTTCAACTGTAAGTGGAATTATCTAGAATGTGGGTAATGAACACTCTCCTTTCTGTTCTCTGATCAAGAAACAACTGAATGGTTATAACCATATATACGTTGTTTATTTACTGAAAAGTTATGTTCCACATTTAATTTGCAAATTCTAATGCGTCAATAATTTTAGGACCTTCAAAGTTAAAGTAAAATTTTGCTCAATTAAAAAAAGTTCTAAACCATGCTTGGCACTAACTGTATCTAATTAACCATAGCAGGTGGTAGGTAAATCTGGAAAAAGACTCCCTTTCAAATAAATATGTCCTTGAAAATGGAATAGTTCAAGCCTGCCTTCCTTTTCCTTCCTTCCCTCCCTTCCTCCTTCCTTCCCTAAGAGAGTCAAATTGGCTTACAACATCATATATGATGAATAATTACATAAAAATAAAGTAGGAGTTGTACAGAGGAAGTTGAGCCATTTGATGACTCACAAAGACTCAGTGTAAGTGACCCACATGATGGAGCATAAACTGAGGAGAGTCATAGCCAGAGCTATGGCTTCAAGGTGAGGAAAAAGGTAGTTGTCAGGATGATATCAGAGTTCTGTCCAGTGGTGGACTCAAAGTGAGTAGAACATGGCTTTCCTTACTGAAATGGCTTTCAAATATCCTCCCTTAAGCACCCAGAAGACACTGCTCCCCAGAGCAACACAGCCCTTTTAAAACCATTCCCAAATTTTTCTCAGAATGCTTAAATAACAGTGTTGTGTATGAGAGCAGAAAAGACTCACTTCAAATAAGAGCTGCCTTCTCAGCATTTCTGTCCATAAAAATATCACTGGTATTCAGAGCGGGTAAATTGGAAGAATAGAAAAAAAAGAAGTTAGTGCCACAGAGTGAAAAGAAAGGAATGACAGATCATTCTGCTAACTTGAAGCTATCTTGTGAAAAAGCACTTGTGCCTTAAATACATACCAGTGACATTATCAGCACTATAAAAACAAAACAGTAGTAAATTCCCACTATTGTAAATAATGAAATAGAAAAAGAAATACGAAGGGAAATACATAAGAATAGAAACAGAAAGGGAAAAAGGACGATATGCTTGTAAAATGCTTTAAATGATTTTTCAAATAAGTATTCAACTACTACTCCGAAGGAAAACTTGCATTCGTATAGTGTTAGTTGACCAAGCGCTTGGAGGCCCGCGGGGGTGACTGTAATTTCTGTTCACACTGAAGGAGTCCAGTCTCTGAGCAGGAGACCAAGCGGCAGAGGGGGAAACCCTGTGTCTCTGGCTGTGCTGCACCGCCTTAGATAATACGTGGTGAGCTTCTGCTTGGGTGGCTCTACAGCAGGCGATGATAACGACAAACAAAAGAGAGCTGGCACACAGTGTTCTTCCGCTGGAATTGCACTGTCTCCTGGGGAGCTCAAATCGATCCGGAAGGTGACTGTGGAAGTTGTGTCCAAACTGTGGGACAAAACCATGAGGGATGCCTGGAATTCCGTCAGACATGTCTCTTAAGATGGAGTGGTCTGAAGAATATGAAGGAATTGGGGGTAACATCAAAGGTCTCTACAGGTAGGTGGAAAGTAACCTTTCTGTTTTTGTGAGAGCCAAAGAAATACAAAATCCAATCAAGTAATGGGGGGGCTGCAGGTTTCCCTTCAGGAGTCATGGAGTTCTGGACACAGCAATTACAAGTTCAGCAATTATCTGCCAGGGTCACCAGTGGGAGTCCTGGCGATGCCCCAACACAAATCGCTGGCCTTTGTGCCTCCTCAAGGTACTCAGAAAGCCAGCTCTCTCTGCTGGAAAGTAAGTTCAGTTAACCCTAGCATCTTTGTGCAGAGTATCTATCCCAGAGAATGACCTACAACCACCACCCCACTCACCCTCACACTTCACAGCCCCCCCTTCATCAATTTATTGTTTTCCTTAGCATTTACCAACCTCCAGGACACTACATCTTCTATTAATTTGTGTTGTTTATTATTTGCCCCTTCCCAGGAATATGAACTTCCTGAGGGCAGAAATTTTCATTTTTTGCTCAGGTTTTCCTGGAGCCTAGAACAATGCCCCAAACAGATATTTTATTTATTTATTTCTTAAATGTTTATTTATTTTTGAGAGAGGGAGAGACAGAGTGTGAGCAGGGGAGGAGCACAGAGAGAGGGAGACAGAGGGACAAATCACCACAGTGCGCTACAGATGGTGGAAGGCTGTGTGGTGCAGAGAGGGAGTCACAGAAAATCCACGTTCTTGTTCTGGTTCTCCCACTTACAAGAAACTAGCCTAGGCTAGTTTAAGGGCGCTTAGATTAAGCACCCCTAATCTCTCAGAGCGCTTTCATCTACAAAATGAGATTGCACGAAAGTTCCTGGAACCCTCAATTATGATGTTGCTCCTTAAGGACATAAGACTGTGTCTTACTCAAAATGCTGTGGAGGTGGAGAAGAAGGGGACTATTTGCACAGGGAAAACCAGGAGTTCATCAGTGGAGAGGATCTGACAGTTCAAAAGGAGGGAAAGAGCACTGGAGGAGTGGACACTCTCACGTGGGAAAGTGGAGAGCGGGAAGTCCGTGGAAAATGTCTAATGTTGAGCTAGCCATCGTCTGGTCAAGACAGCACTCCACCAATACACTGATGAATATGTCTCATGGCTCAGAAAGCTAATGTATTTGTAGCAACCCTTACCCTGCCTGCTGGGATGTCGGAAATATTTCAATAGCACATTGACAGTATTTATATAGGACCTAAACAAACGATTAGTTATCAGAAGTATCATATCCATTTGTATTCAGATCAGATTTTATAAGAAGGATAAGTTTTTAAATTACTCAGTAATTTCCTGGCACCTTACTTGAAAGTGAGCTACCCCACTTTATTAGTGTAAGACTAATGATGACTCAAATATTCATCTAACAGAATCCATCTTTAGTTCTATGAAACTGACAGAATATCCACATAACCCGATATTTCTATAGATTTCCTCTGCCCTAAATTCTCAACAAAGCTAAAAATATACTCTACTGAAAGGCCAGTGAAATTTGGAGATGAATGGATTCACAGTCATCAATATTTCAAACCCTTGCAGGCTACCAATGAGGTCTTGGGGGGAAAATAGCACATTCAAGGAAGGAAATAAGCGTTTTTCAAGTTTCATTCAATAACTACTTACAGCCTGCAGAATAATGCTTTTGAGCAACACAAGAATGCAGACATGTTTTCTCATAAATCTTTATAAATTAGCTAAGTAGTGCAGGTCACATGTACATTATAGAAGAAAATGTCACCAAACTATTGTTGCTGCTATTTCTACAAAGGAGACTTTCATCTATCCAGTTAAAATAATTTGAACAGGTACTGCTGACCCAAGATTTTCAGCTGCACTGAAAATTGATTGCTTAGGCCAACCATGCCCCAGAGGATTGGGCTGAAGCTCTTGTCATCCCTCCTCCACCCTGTTGGAACAGGCACACCAGGACAGCCAGGAAAACATGGGCACCCAAAGCACACCGTTCATTTGCACACCTCACGCTGAGAGTCTCAGTGTTTGCTCCATATTTGTTCAATAGAGGCTGGGAGAAACAGAATACCTATTTCTTTGTAAAATATACTTCAGGTATCTTTTCTTTTGAGCTGTCCCACAACAAGACTCTATTCCCACTGAAAATTTGAATGAGCAATACAGAATTTACTAAAGATATCACAGGGGGGAAGCTAGGAGGTGATTTAGAGCTTTTCCTGGGAAAATATCATTAGAAACATCTCTTGTCCTAAGTTTCTCCCCCTCAGCTCCTAGGCATCTCATTCTCTCTCACATTCTCTTTTTTTGTCCCTCCAGGACTCAGTGTCTGTGGGCCCTTTCCTCCCCACTTCCCATTGTTCCCCCAACCCTCTCCAGACCCCCCTGACTCCCCTTTTCTTAAGAACAGCAACTTGGTTGTATCCCAGCCTCCATATTTATGCTGACAAAGCCCAGCTCCTAACCTTGATATCATCTCTAAGATTTCAACATCAGTAATGACACTAAATAACAGTGGAGCAGTACAGAGAGCTCTTATTAGCATTATATTATTTCTTTAATTGGGGGAGCTTTCATGAGAAGTTATAATACAACTTTTAAAAACACATTAATTTCTTATAAAAGGTGAAATGTTTACCCCTCCCCCCCATTACACCCTTCGAGAGTCACATATGATGGCATTTAGCCAATACTATTCATTCATCATTTCCCCTTAAGTATGTACATAGTGCTAATCAGTCACTTTCTAGACAGTGGTAATACAGCTATAAAGACAACAGCTGAAGTCCCTGACCTCAAGGAGCTTAATGCTCACTAGCAAAAAGAAAGCAAATAATTATGCATAATATAAAATGCCACAGTGCTATGAAGAAAAATAAGCCAGAATAAAGGGAATAGTTAATGATGGTCACATGTATAAGTGTAATGTGCATGTGTTATGTGTGTGTGTATACTCATACATACTAAAAGTTTTCATTTGTGCCTTGTTTTTTTTTAACATTTAATGTTTTTAATGTTTATTTACTTTTGAAGGAGAGAGAGACAGAGCACGAGCAGGGGAGGGACAGAGAGAGGGAGAGACACAGAATCCGAAGCAGGCTCCAGGCTCTGAGCCGTCAGCACAGAGCCCGACGAGGGGCTCAAACTCATGAGCCTGAGATCACGAACTGAGCCGAAGTCAGTCGCTTAACCAACTGAGCCACCCAGGCGCCCTTTTTTGACATTTAAAACGGCAAAAACAGAAATCTACAGTTGTCACTAGAAGCTGTTCAGAATACGGAGAAATCTCAAACATGCTGCTAAGCAACAGACACGAGGGTTTTCAAAGTCCGGCCATCAAGAACGCACACCTAGCTCCCTTGGCTTTGCAGTCCTTCAGCACAGCTTCACTGTAATATTCAGCCTCCAAGTTCCAAGAGACCAGAAATAAGATCTGCTATCCTATTTATTAAGATAAATATTAAATTATGATCAGAGAATCAATGGAAACGTAAACAAAAAATTTAACCTGTGCATCTTCAGAACGTGTCCAAACAATGAACGTTGCTTTGTATGTCTGCTATTCACATCTTTAAGCTTTCGTCCAAGTAAATAAAGATGGACCAAAAGAGCAACCATTTAAAGTATTTACTCTCGGGGCGCCTGGGTGCCTCAGTCGGTTATGCGTCCGACTTCAGCTCGGGTCATGATCTCGCGGTTCGTGAGTTCGAGCCCCACGTCGGGCTCTGTGCTGACAGCCAGAGCCTGGAGACTGCTTCAGATTCTGTGTCTCCCTCTCTCTCTGGCCCTTCCCCTCTCGAGCTCTGTCTCTCGCTCTTTCTCTCAAAAATAAATAAACATTAAAAAAAAAATAAAGTATTTACTCTCTTTCAGTGCTCTCTAGTAGGTAAAATTTATGCTTCAGAAAACAAATTTGCATGTGGGCTAGATGTCCAAATTATATTAACTTATGTATTTATTTCTATCTTCAACCTACTCATCTTTCCTTAGCTCCAGCAAGCTATTATTAACTCTGCGGTAGGTGGTATACGAAATCCAAAGAATTTTCTGATAAAAGAAAGCATTGCATTAAAGAGAGTAGCTTGGGAGTGCCTGGGTGGTTCCATAGGTTAAACATCTGACTTCAGCTCAGGGCTGGATCTCAGGGTTTGTGAGTTTGGCATCTGGCTCTCTGCTATCAGCACAGAGCCTGCTTGGGATCCCCTGTCCCCCTCCCTTTTTATTCCTCCCCAGCTCACACATGTGTGCGCGTGCATACATCCTCTCTCTCTCTCTCTCAAAAATAAAAAAATAAACACAAAAGAAAAATAGTAGCCCGACACCTAACGGCTATACAAAAACACGACGGTAAGCTCACAGAGGAAGGACTTTGGCTCATTCACCTGTTTCCCTACCATCTCAGCCAGCACGCAGGGTGCTCGATGCAGATTTCAGGAGAAATTAATAAATGAATCTCACCTTGTCATAACAGTACCCAAATGTGGTTATAAGCACTTCACATGCATTGTCTCACTCAGTCGTCACAAAACCCACCGGGCAACCACCACCTTCACTTGATTTGTAGATGAGCTAGCTAACTGAGATGTGAGTAAGGTGAAGTTCACACACCGAAGAAGTGACTGAACTTCTTAGTGACTGAACTTTGTGACTACGTCCAAGCTCCCTACCACCAGCCTAGAGTCCCCATTAGGCGGCAGAACTCTCATTTCCTTTCATCTAGTTTATTCCTTCTGGCTTCCCCTACATGACCACAGTCTTCTCTTCAGCCTGGAGAAATAGCTTATATGAGTATAGTAGTCACTGACTAAATGCAAAGTACCAGCATCCAGAGTAAAATTTTAGGAATTTACATTTGAAAATAAAAATACCTAACTTGACTGGAAACTTTCCACATTGAAATCGGAGCAAACATGGTTCAAGGAACAGCAGCTTAATACATGGCTACTTGTTTCATCCACCTGCAAGAAGAGTCTTGCCTCCAGTCGGCTAAGAGAACATAATCAAGGGAGTAACATCCCATCATGGCTGTCATATTCCATTGGGCAGGAGCAAGTTGGGGTGCCTGAGTGGCTCAGCCGGTTAAGCGTCCAACTTTTGATTTTGGCTCAGGTCATGACCTCATGGTTCGTGGGTTCGAGCCCTGCATTGGACTCTGTGCTGACTGCACAGGAGCCTGTTTGGGATTCTCTCTGTCCCTCTCTCTCTGCCCCTCCCCAGCTCGTGCCCATACTCACATGCTCTCTCTCCCTCTCTCTCTCTCTCTAAGTAAATAAACTTAAAAAAAAAAAAGGAGGAAGTCACAGATCCTGTCCAAAACCAAGGGGGAGGGATTATACAAGGGTGTGAATACCAGAAGTCAGAAATCCCCAGGGTCACACGAGCGTCTGTCCATCACAAGCACCAATAGGGGCTTTATGCACATGCATGTGGACAATCTCTTCC
Organism: Felis catus; assembly: GCF_018350175.1. Classification (NCBI taxonomy): domain Eukaryota; kingdom Metazoa; phylum Chordata; class Mammalia; order Carnivora; family Felidae; genus Felis; species Felis catus. The sequence continues at coordinate 112,386,203 of NC_058372.1, read as the reverse complement.
AGTGAGTTAACAACAACAGTGAGTTAAAAAGTAGTGTGCAACAGAATCATCTGAAGGGTATGAGAAAACACAGATGCCCTACCCACCAAGTTTCTAATTTAGTGGGTCTAGGGTGGGAATTCACATTTCTTACAAATTCCCAGGTAAAAGTGCTGGTGCTGGTCAAGGGATCACACTTCAAGAACCTGTAGCCTAGCCTGCATGTTCAAGCCACTCACCTGCTTCCTCCCACAACAGCCAGTTCTCCATCCCTCAGGATGAGGAACATACATACTGGCAGCACAGTGCGCCCATAGAAGGCACGTGCAAGTCTGATGACACAGTGAGGGCTTTGGGGGCAGAGAATTCTGGTATCCAGAGCATGGTCTAGAAGAGGAGGCACAGTTTCTAGGTGGGTCTGTAGACATTCTCAACGTGCCTCGGACAGATGAAGGCTAAAACGGGGCCCTCTAAAATCAATGGCTCAGGAAGGGTCAAGAATTGGGAAGGGTTCAGATTTTACTCTACTTGCAAGCAAGCAAATTAGCCTGCCAGTTTCACAGATGTTGGCAGAAGACACAAGACGCCTGGATTACAGAAAAAAAGACAAATACTCACAGCAATGGCAGTAGCCATAGTAACATCATTGCATCAGTCCCTTGAGCCCTAATTCAAACAGGGGGATATGATGAGGGTCAGGTGTTGCCTGTTGAAACAGTGGGGTGTGTTTCAGGAAAGCAACACTGAGATTAGGAAGCCCCGATTTTACATGGTGGCTGCCAGCAAATCTGCCGACACCTGGTCCAGAGGGACACTTGGTCTTTATCATCCTGGACAGTAAATCAATCTGCCCCAGAGGGAGACAGTCTCTACTTCCCAAGGCTGCCTGCTATGCAAAACATCGCTGAAAAGATAGGGCAGAGAAAATTAGCTGTGAAGGCCTTGGCTCAGAGGACCAGTTGTGCAGAAACTTGAGAGATCTATGGAGAATCGTCTTTTGACCATAGGGGTCCAGTTGCCAGGCTTCAGGGTAACACTGGCTGGCAAGAGGATGAGGACACAAGCCAGGAAAGTACCTGAGAAAGAGTTTTTGAGGCAGAGGGATTAGTCAATTAAAAGGTGCTGAAGATGAAGCAAAGGGAAATAACAAGAGGGCAATGAGATGTTCAGTCAGGGACATAATAGGGGAGAAGGGGAACATAGATCCCATAGCATCCTTCCAGTCAACGTAAGGACTCTGCCCTTTATTCTGGGTGAAATGAGGAGTTGCTTCAGGGTTTTGAAGGGAGAAGTGGCATGGTACTACATGTTTTGAGAGGATCACTCTGGTTACCATGTTGGGAACAGACTGAAGATAGGCCAGCACCAAAGCAGGGGAACCGGCTAGGAAACCCTTGCATAAACCAGGTAAGAGTTGATGGTGGCCTGGACCAAGGCACTGTCAACAGACGCATGGGAAGTTGTTCGACTGTAGGTATATTTTGGAAGTGGAGCTGGCATGACTGACTGGAGATGGGGGTATGTTAAGGGAAGCCCCCCAAAAGAAAAACCTCTCAGGGTTTGGGCTTCGGCATTTGAAATAGGGTTGTTGTTAACTGACAAGGGGATAGATAACTCTGGGAGAACTAGGCATATTTTAGAGAAAGAGATCAGAAGTTCAATGTTAGCAATGTTAAATCAAGATACTTATTACATATTCATGCACATGTATCAAATGGGTAGTCTCAAATTGAGGGGAATCTGAAATTTGGGAATTAGTATCTGGATGGAATTTAAAAGCATGAGTCCTGAGGAGCTCCCCAAGAAAGGGAGTGCAGATAGAAAGCAGATTGAGACAAGGCTTGTGAAGAAGGAGGGGAGGGGGGAAGAGGTCAATGCCCTGGAAATCAAAAGAACAAAGTGCTTCAAGGAGAAGTAGTGAGCAACTATGCTAAGGAGTGCAGGTCAACTAAGATGTGGACTGAGAACTGATAACTAATTTTTGTTTTTAAGAGAGAGTGCTATTTTTCTCTTTCCTCAAATCAACTGGAACCAAATTCAAAGCTAGTATGGGATGGCCCATTATGCCTCCACCATATATAACAGGTCCCGTTACGTTAATCTAAAATGTTTCTTTTCACTTAGCCTTGGAAAAGGGATAAGTAGAACAAGAAAAAAAATCTGAGAAGGACAGGGGCTCCTGGGTGGTTCAGTTGGTTGAGCATCCAATTCCTGATTTGGGGTCAGGTCATGAACTCATGAACGGTGAGATTGAGCCCTGCATAGGGCTCTGCACTTACAGTATGTAGCCTACTTGGGATTCTCTCTCTGCCTCTCTGTCTCCCTCCCTCCTTCCCTCCCTCCCTCTCTCTCTCTTTCTCTCTCTCTCAAAATAAATAAACACACATTAAAAAAATTCTGAGAAGGACATAGGCCAACTCTGCCTATGGCACAGGCACAGGACATCTTTGGAGAGGAGAGGGCACTGAGCCCCTCATGAATCAAACAAAACACTGGTACCAAGTTCTTTCTTTTCCTGAGGTCAAATGTCCACAGGGAGGTAGTCTTTGTACCTGTATATGTGGTAAATTTCCTGGTGACTGCAAACAAACATATTTCACTCTAAGTTCACAAAATGTGAGATGAAGCTAAATACACATGGGGTTTTTACCTTTGTTAAAAAAGAGAGAGAGAAAGAGACAACATGCCCAGATGAAGTCCCTTTTGCTAAGCTTCACATAAGCAAATCAAGATTTAATACCTAACCTAGCTATAGTTTCAGCCTCTTCCTGCAATGTAACTCTCAACCAGTTAGTCTGGAATTGCAGGTCAGCACTAGTGAGGGCATCTTCCTGATGGACCTCTTCCATCCCCCATAGATGGAGAAGGTGACTTCAGCTGAAACAATTCACTTTTTTTCCCCAGAAATTTCCTTTTACCTCCCATCCCCTTTTGTCTCTAAAAGCCTTCCATTTTATACAGCTCCTCAGAGCCTCTCTCTACTTGCTGGATGGGATGCTGCCTGATGAGGGAGCATAAGGCAAGCCGAGGGCAAAGCACAAGCTAGCACACCCCAAAGGGGGGGTGTGTGTGACATTCCTCAGACACTCCTGGCTGCTCCAGAACACAGGAAAGGACAAAAAACAGATAAACTGTCAAGAGTCTCTACTAGTTTACAAATATCTTAGTACAATTATAAAAAAAAATGCAGTTTTATCAATAGCCTAAGGTCCAGGAACTCTCCAGTGTCTTAATGTTAATGCTTTGCTAGAGGGAAAAACAACCTTAGCTTGACAATAGCTAGGTCTCTAGTAATCTGTGAGATTTTAGCATATGAAAATCTCTTTGGAAATTTCCCTTTTGACTTTACCTCCCCCATGTCCAAGGTATATAGCCAGTCACTCTTCACAACCCCAGTGCAACTCTTTCTGCCCACCAGTCCCGTCCCCATGCTTTAATAAAATCACCTTTTTGCACCAAAGACGTCCTCAAGAATTCCTTCTTGGCTGTTAGCTCCGAACCACCATCACCCCCAAACCCCATCACTGCCCAATTCATGAATTGGTGAAAATAGACAATTAGAGCTTTAAATTTACTCAGTTGAATTTGGTTTATAATACCCTTCACTAGTAAAGGCCATCAAATGTTTTATCTGTAACTGTGGGTGCCTGGGTGGCTCAGTTGTTAAGCATCTGACTTCAGCTCAGGGCTCAGGTCATGATCTCATGGTTCATGAGTTCAGGTCCCACATCGGGTGAGCTCGAGCCCCACCATCAGGTGAGCCCCACTTCTCTCTCTCTGTCCCTCAAGGGATTCTCTCCCTTTCACTCCCTCCCTGTCTCTGCCCTCTGTCTCACTTGTGCCCTCTCTCTCTCTCTCTCAAAAAAAAAAAAAAGTTATATCTATACCCAATTGTAAGATTTGAGCCCATAGGATATAAAATGGTAGAGCTGGATACCACTGATCTATGTGCTCAGAACTCTTAATGAAGGAAGGCAGCGACCCCAGAACATAATTGATGAGGAGAACAAAGACAAGAGAAATGTCACCAAAGTTAAATTTCCTTACAACTTGCAGCCAATTGATAAATACCTGAGACATGCAGAGGGTGACATTTGTCAAGGAATTCATGGCAGCCTTAATGTAGATGTTTTGCTAGGGACTAAAAACAACCTTATCTTGACAAAAGCCAGACCTCCAGGGTCTTATAACTCTTCCTTAATATGTAGAAATCCCTTTAGAGATTTATGTTATCTCTAGCCCCCACCAAACTTTAAAGTCTATAATCAGTCACTCCTCATAATCACAGTGCAGCTCTTTCTGCCCACGTCCTGTCTCTGTGCTATAATAAAAGCACCTTTTTGCATCATAAAATTCATAAAACTCAAGAATTCTTTCTTGACAGTTGTGCTCAACGACCCTGCATCCATAACTCAAAGAATCTAAGTAGGGGAGAGGCAGGCAATGCTTTTAAAAGTATACTCCGATACTTTTTTTTCCTTTTAATGTTTATTTATTTTTGAGAGAGAGAGAGAGAGAGAGAGAGAGAGAGAGAGAGAGAGAGACAGTGCAAGCGGCAAGCGGGGGATGGGCAGAGAGAGAACACAGAACCTGAAGCAGGTTCCAGACTCTGAGCTGTCAGCACAGACCCCAAAAAAGGGCTGGAACCCACCAGCCATGAGATCATCACCTGAGCTGAAGTCAGCTGCTTAACCCACTAAGCCACCCAGGCACCCCTCCAATACTTTTCAAATGTATATTTGAATCTCTTCTAGATGTCTGTTTTGCATCTGTTTACTGTTACCTAATCCATCCCCCCCCTTTTTTTTCCTATGCAATACTTACTTTTCAAATGTATTAGACCCGTTTATTTGTAAGTACAAGGCCTTCCTCTCTTGTGGATATCAATGCAATTTCTGGCAAGAGAGGCTCAGCTCTCTCCAGGGTGCAGGAGAGTCTGTAAAGTGTATGTGTATAGTACTGCCAGGAAGTAACCACCTACCTTCTGGCTGGTGGAACTCCCCTCACGTCTTCCGCACTCACATTTTTCAAAATAGCAAGATCACATTTCGAAAAATTTCTGAATGTGTGTTATTTCCACACATTTGCTAAACCGTCACAGTGGAAAAAATGCAAGTCCGAATCCTCAGAATATGTTTCTTTCTCTCAGGGACAGTGTGGTTGAGAGCGGGCCATGGGAAGCTGATGGAGCATGTCAGAAATGGCTGGCACCCTGCCTGATACACAGTAGGCCCACAGTAGACAGACATTTTCCTTGCCGGAAATGCGCTTCCTGGACTGGGGAAAATACGAGAAATCGATGAGTATGTGTAAGAGCCTTCCAATCTTTTGCAGGAAGCATGGATACCTTGAAATGTTCAAGTCAGGCCCTGGGGTATCAAGAGTGGACTACCAGGGGCCAAATACTGCACTTTCTTCCTTGCCTGCCCTCACTCTCTTAAGGGAATCCATCTTGGAAGTTAAAATGTTGGCAAATATAGACAATTTTCTTTTCAGCTTCATTATTTGCTACTCTCAGCTCATTTGTGTGCAGGGGGGGGGGGGCGGGAATCAGATAAAAAACAAATACCTGATAGCTAGAGACTCTGAAATCAAGAGATCTGAAGAGATCCCTTCCCACCACCCAAGCTGTCTTTTTCTTTTGAATGAATCCATTCCACTTCCAGGATCTTTCACAAGGTGCTTGCTAGTGATTGATGAAAGAAATGTCTAATTATAAGAAAAATGCATTTTGCAATTTGCAAGGGGTTGGAGGATTTTATATTTTACAGACACATCAGGGAAGACGCAATGTGTAAGGTACAAATAACCATAGGGAAGTTTGGAAATGAGGTGTAACATACACATATATTTTCAGTGTGTGGTACATTATTTGGCTGTAGCACAAACAGCGAAGTGCCAGATTTTTGTCTTTTGAGAAGGAAGCAATATGTTGGTGATGAAGGGGTATTCTTGAAGATTTGTGGCTGTATTTTGGGAATTTCACTTCCTCTGTATCAAAATGTAACCCTTATAAAGGACTCATGCTGTGAGAAACTATTTAAAATTTATCTTTCCTTGAGGACCCCAAAGCTTTCTTTTTGCCAACTCAAATTCATTTAAAATGTTCTGCTGCCTTCCCTGGTGCATTAAGATGATTCTTAATTTTAATACATATATTTTAAATAAATTACACTGCCTTTCTTAAACATCCAACAAAAGCTAAAATGACAGGCTTGAAAATCCACAGTAGCCACCATCCTTTGTATGTTCTTTACTGCGTCCTGCCTCAGGAAATTTAAGAGGTGGCTTCAAAGTGTTGAGTATAATCCAGACCTACAGTCGTAGCAAATGTCTGCATACGTGGAGAGCAAGCCAGGGCGATGGTGGAGATGGATGGATGCCCTCTTTTTTTTGCTGTTTTAGACCACAAAACTTTTACACAGAAATTGCTACAGAGCTTAAGGACAAATCCTCTCACTATCCATCTTTTCTTAAAGTAGGTATTGTGCTAATATGCTTGGGAGATAGCTAAATAAATAAAAGGTATTCATGTTAACAAGTAATTATAATATTCATGAGACTATGAAAATCTTTCCTTTTTGGGCACTCATTGAGATTAGTCCTTTCAGCCAGCATCTAAAGAGTACAGATCTTACTTTCTGGAAATGAGCATGCAGATCCTAATGTCTTTTATTTATTCTAACATGCTGATACGAATGAACAGCAAGTGTAATTACATATTTGAACCATTCCACATTTGAACTGGATTTCCTTGCAGCTAGTAATAAAATTCTATACTGGTTCTAAGAATCACATGTCTTGTAACTGACAGAATTCTTCATCTCGAAAACAGAACTAAAACGGCAAGCTATTGATACTTGAGCACACCACCCCCCCTCCACCCGCCACCCCAGCTTGTCATATTATGGAGCTTATTCTTACAGACCTCAGGAATTCTGATCATATTCTTTCAGACCTAGACCCTGCCCAGATGTGGGATGGGCAGTGAGATCCCTGTCCATCTAAAATGCCTTGAATGAATGACAAAGCAAAGTCTATTATATGTAACTCTGCACACTGATTGCATATACATATCAATTTAAGGAGACGGTACAGAACCGTAATTAAAAATCCCAATGCATAAAGTCAAACTTTCGGATTTCAAATCCGGGCTCCAATATATCCAAGCTGTGGGAGTTGGAGAGAAAGTTGAGTAACTATTCTGTCATTCAGTATCCTCATTTGTAAAACAAAAATAACATCACCTTCATCATGACTTTGCTTTATTTATTAAACAGCATAATGTTTTTAGTGTATAACATGGCAACTGACATTAAAAAAAACACTAAAATATTATTGTTATTGTCATCCTCACTGTGAATTAGTTCTAATGGGTGGCCTAGTATTCAAAAAATCCCATTGGGATGGAAATACGTAATTTCATCAGTTCTAAGTGCATTACCCAAGGGGATGACTCTCCTTTGCTACCCTCCCTGGAAAGATGTCTCATGTCGACTTCATCTCTGTCTTCCGCTGGCATATGTTGACCAGCACATACTGTGGGGACAGTGTGTATAAAGCTCATCCAGAGTCAGACAGACCTGGAGTTAAGTTCCTCCTTCCACACCTAATTTTTCTGATCTTTAGTTTCTGTCTATAAGGTGAGTTAAAAGTAATGGTGTCTATCTCATAGTGTTATTGTTAAGAATTCAAGAAAACGCATGCAAAGTACTTAGCATATGCTACTAAAAGCAACAGCAAACATTTATATAGTATTTATCATGTGCCAGGAACTGTTTTCAGTATTCTGCAAGTATTAACTCCTTAAATCGTCAATACAATTCTACAATATAGGTACTATTATTATTCTCACTTTATGTATGAAAACATCAAGGCCCAAAGAGACCAAATAATTTGTTCAGGGTCATATTAATGGTAAGTGACAATGACAGAATTAAAATTCAGGCACTTTGATTCTTAAATCAAGGAATCTTAACCACTATTCCCTGTTGCCTCTCAGTAGTAAGTGCTGGTCGAGTATTTGCTGTTACTAAAGCAATCTATAAATACTTGTTGAAATATTTATTTAATAAATCAATATTTTCCAAAGCACTTATTTATTATTTACTGTATCTCACTAAGTACCAGATCTTGTCACAGGCCACAGAAATGGACGCTCTTGCTTTTGAGCTTTTTGAAGCAACTTCTCAGATTCTGCCTACCCAAAAAATTAAGAAAACGAGGTATAGTAGGGCAGACAATTCAAAACAATATCTAATACCATAATATCTATCATTTGTATGATTAAATTTTATAAGAATTTTAATTAAAATAAGTATAAGATTTGCTGCAAATGACTGACTTTAATAATGAATACAACACTACCTATTTTAAAACTTTTAGGGGCTCCTGGGTAGCTCAGTCGGTTGAACGTCTGCCTTCAGCTCAGGTCATGATCTCATAGTTCGTGGGTTCTAGCCCAGCGTCAGGCTCTGTGCTGACAACTCAGAGCCCGGAGTCTGCTTCAGCTTCTGTGTCTCCCTCTCTCTCTGACCCTCCCATGCTCGCACTCTGTCTCTCAACAATAAATACATGTTAAAAAAAAATTAAAACTTTTATTTAGAGGGAAAATAAAACTATAGGAGGTAGCTTTGCAGGCAGTAAGAACACTCAATATTTTTAAAAATCATAAATCAAAATATGTAACACCTACCTCCCATGTTAGAGGTTTATATTTTCTGAAATATATAAAACAATTTTTTTCCTTGAGTAATCTGATCCCTCCAATATAAAAGACTTAACCTGTTGCTATTTGGCATGGAGATGAGGGATTATTTTATTCTTTTCTAACAAAATAACATACTTTGTTTACAAAGCAAGACTTTGTTTTCCATGCAGTATTAAGAAAGAGGATATAATTGTATTCGTTTTTTTACAGCTTCATTCCTTGCTTCATTTTCTGTTCTTATCCTTATTTATTTTCTTTCATCTCTTGCTAATTTACATAATCTTGCTGTGTTTTTTATACATGTATAAACTGCAAGAGGAGTATAAATAAATGTCCTGTGAGCCAAGTATAATGATAATGTAAGTTATATATAACATTTTTGCTTTAACGGAATTAGAAAACAGGTAAAATTAGTCTGACATTTATAACTTTATGCTATTCACAGATTTCTGAGAATCCTACTGAGTAGACTGTCTGAATATAAAAAATAGTTACTGTAGTAGGCTGAATAATGACCCCCCAAAGTGTCAGGTCCTGATCCTGGGAACCTGTAAATGTTACTTTATATGGGAAAGGAGTCTTTGCAGATGTGGTTACCTAAGGATCCTGGGGTGTGGACGGTATCCTGGATTATGCAGGTGAGCTCTAAATGAAATCACAAGCATTCCTATAAAAGACAGAGGGAGATCCGACAACAGGAGAGAAGGCGATGTGACCCCCCAAGGCAGATTGCAGTGATGTGGCCAAAGAATGCCAGCAGCCACCAGAAGCTGGAAGAGGCAAGTAATCAATTTTTAGAGGCTCCGGGGGAGTAAAGCCCTGCTGACATTTTAATTGTGGTCCAGTGAGAGTGATTTTGGACTTTCAGCCTTCAGAACGGGGAGATTTGCTACAGCAGTCATCAGAAACGAATACAGTCATCTACCTAAATATATACAAATGTTAAGTGGAAAGAAAATTTTCTTTTTAACCTTACAGACACTAGGAAAGACAAAAACAAAGTTATTTCTTAGATTAATGAAATATTGAACTGTAGTTTCAAAAGATCAGGAATTTTTATTTCAAAGGACTGCCATATGTTTCACAAAAACGCTACATTCCTAACCAAAGCCTCTCTCTAATGTGTCAATTTTCTTAATGCAAAATTCTCTAGTACCAGGAAAGTAACTGGGGTGTTGGCCTCCTCGGGGCGTATCATTTCGCACTGCTCTCCAGTTTCTTCTCACTGAATCACTCTGTGCATAATCCCACCTCTATGTTTCAGGTTCTGTCAACTTCTCACAATGGCTTCTTGTTTTCCTGGAAGTAATCTATTGTTTTACAAAGTCAAAGAACATATTTGCAGAATTTCACCTATGTAAAAGTTTCCAGAACGTGCCCCTGCATTTATTAAGTTGTGTGTACAAATGCTGATAGCACCTGGTGGTCTCCTGGAAAGCACAAGGGAAGATCTCACCGGCAGGGTCTACTTACTCTCACTCAGTTTTGCTCCTTTCTAGATCAAGAGGCAAAAAGATAAGCCATCCCCACTCTAGATAATTCTAAAACAAACTGTGCTGATGACAAACTTGCACTTAGGAAGCCATAGGAGTCTCTTAAAATCTGAGAGGCAATTCATTTGGCTAGAAACGTGTGTCAAGTGGAAAGAAGATTTTCCCATTAACATAAACTGTAAACATTTTGTGAAAAGTATCCTTAAAGAACTTAATACGTGGGCTGCTTAAATGACCTGAACGGGAAGGACTAGGGAAATGAGGACTTAAGAGGCAAATGTCACCCATCTGGTTGTACAAGTATGAAGTTAGAGTCATCCTTGATGCCACCATCCTACATATCCATTCCAAGTCACTTGCTTTTTTTTTTTTTCTTCCTGAGCATTTCTTAAATCTGTTCACTTCTCTTCTCCTAGCTGACGGTCACCCTACTTCCAAATCTCCCCAGGGCAACTTCCCCTGCCCTTTAACTTGGGCTTCCTACCCACCCCTGAGGGGAAGGAAAGAGTGGCAAAGAAGGTAGGGGAGAGAGAAAAATGGGGACTTCAGTTTTATTTTTCCTCTACAAGCAGCAGGCTTCGAGTGGGAATGGGGCACTCACTGCACACACTGCTGCTCACAGCCTGCTTGACGCTACGAGGAATCTACAGGCCCTGTTGGTCTCCTCTCTGGAGAACGGGAATGAGAACTACCTCATGGGACTGTGGCAAGGAAGTGAGTCAGCAACTGTAAAGCACAAAGAAAAGAAACAGGGACACAATAAAAGATCTCCCTATTTTGATGATCACCTACTAGGCCTAAAGACTTTCAGGCTCTCGGTTGGCGCTCTGTGGCCCTCTTTTATATCATCAACATGGCAGCAATTCTATATTTCATTTATCAAATAATTATCAAAACAGTGTCGGTCACTTCCTCTACTATTAATTTCATGAAGCAAAACTCAAGTGTGTGTTTGCTCCCCAAGCACAGTACTTGGCAAAGGAAAGCACTGGAATATTTCAGTAAATCTCACAGGTAAAGCAAACCAATGACACCAGGGCTTCCAACCTGTAGATTAGCTAGCTTTCAGAATTCAGATGAATGTTTCCTACCTGCTGTAGTTTTTCTCCAAATCTCAGTGAATAACAGAATTACATGGGAAGCTTTCAAATACACCCATGCCCAGGCCCCAAAGATTCCAATTTGACAGAGTTGGACTCCGCCAGAATTTAAGACTGCTAATGATTCTAATGTGCAAGGCCCGTTGGAAAGCTCCAGTGTTGTTCCCACCTGCTTCACTTCAGGAGCAAGGCCTTCACTTCAGGAGCAAGGAGCTGCTCCAACCGCAGCTTTTGAATTTGACAAACAACTCCCACCCTTGGTTGAATTCTCCTGTCCAATTTAGATAATGGGGGGAAAATACTGGAAGCAGCAGCTTTATGGGCAGGCTCTTGGCCGATGGAACAAACCAGGATGGTTCGTACTGTTCAGACAATTGTAATGCTGGCAGCAAATCTGTTGGGTGGCTCCAGGCCCCTGCACCCACCAAGTGGCTCTGTTCCAGAACGCTTCCGCCCATACTAGGGCGAGCGCATAGGGTCCTGAACCTCTCCTTCTCCCTACCCCCACCCCTTTTTTAATGAGCAGCACAGACTTTCCTGCAGTGTGGAAGAAAGGTAGCAATGATTGTTTTCAAAGCTGAAGAGACCTAAACTCTGCATCCCATCCCTTCTTGGCGTCGTTCCCAATTAGACTCCACAGTCAGTGTCCACCCTGCCCGCCTCGAGCTCCAAGTCCGCCCACCTCTGCTCCTTTGCTCCTTTCTCCAGGAACTCCCATTCCCGCGCAGTTCCAAACGGGCTCTCTACCCCTGGTCCGAGTGTGACCCCAAGGCACCAGGCTGCCCTAGGTGACGCAGCCACTGGCTCCTCTCAGCGGGTGACCCCGGTGGCAGGGAGCGCGACCACCAGACCGGGGCCAGGCACCCCGCGCGCCCAGGGAGGCAGAGGTCGCTCCCCGACCCGGGCAACCCGGACACGCGGATCTATCGGATCGAGATCAGCGGGCGGGATAACGCTCTCCTGCCTCACAAGGCAAGTCCCCGCGCGGCAAGCTCCTGGCGCAGCCGGGAGACCCGGGTCTCTGAGGAGCCACCACCCCGGCGCGCGCCCCTCAGCCCGAAGTTGGGGCAGGACGCAAGCCCACCGCTCCAAGCGAGAGGAGGCGCGCTCCCTCCCTGCTCCCCCGAGGGCTAGGGGAACGCCTCTCGGATTCCGGACCCAGCACAACAGGTCCTTCGGGCACCCGCGAGAATTGGGGGAGTGGGGGGCGACTGGCTGGGAAAAATAAATCGATCACTCTGTGGGCGCATTTTCAGCGGAGGGACCTCTCCATTTAGCATCTCTTTCACTGGCCCCAGCCTCACAGTAAATCCAGAGTTTGGGGAGCAGGAATGATCCCGCAGGCGCGGGTAGGAGCGGAGTCGCGGACCTGTGCAGATGGCACCCAACCGCTCTGTCCGAAAGCAAAGTTACCTGGTACCGTGAAAGCGCCTTTCTGCGCCCCAGGACCCGACCCTCAGGGCGATGGGCGACCACTCACCTTGTGCCTGCGCCTCCATGGTGGCCGACCTCGGACTGCGCACCGCGACGCTCCCGGTGCTTCCAGACACGCAGACAGCGGTGACCGAGCCCGGGACGCAGCTGACCCCGCCGCCCGCGCCTTCCCCTTGCGCGCCCGTAGCGAGCCCTGCGTGGAAGGGGTGGGGGCCCGGGGGCCGCCCGCACTGCCGCTCTGGTTAGCTCCGCCGCGTCCGGTCCACCTGGCCGGGACCACGAGGAGAAGCAGCCCACCGCTGGGCGCCACCTGCCGGCCGCTCTGCGCATCGCGCCGACGGCGCCCACTCCTGGCTCAGGGCGCGTGCTCGGGCCCTACAAATAAATGCCTGACCCAGCGGCAGTGGGTCCTGGAGCCCCTTGTCCCAGGGCCAATCCCCAGGGAGAGCGGAGGGAGGGTGGATTTACAATACTGAACCATAGCTCCTGGTGGAAATAGGGAGTTTGGATCCTGTGACCTGCTGCACCCAACATTTTTGGCAAACGATCAATATATAACCTTGTTTTATGTGTGTTTCTGTTAAAGATACCTTATTTATGTATGACTCATTAATTTTGAGCTCAGGGCCATCATCACTATAACTGATATCTGAGTGAAATTTATTAAGCTTATTTAACTAAACAACACCTCATGGGGGCCATTTTAAATAGCGAAATCACCTCCCCCCACACACCGAAAGCACAAAAATGGTGTATTTGTAGTCTGTGAAAGGGCACTTGTTCACAGTCTGAGAGCTGAAACAAGGTAGAGCTTAGCCTTGTTTGACCTCAACTGGAAAGGTATGCACGCTTGCTGGGCCCAAGTTTTTGGGGGCTCTGCCCATGTCTGGAATGGCCATGAAAGCCTTGCATTGATTTTCGTGTCACAAACAAATTTTAGTAACAAGGCAAACTCACAGATAGAGAGTCTGCAAATAATATGCATCGACTGTGTACATATTCTGTAATTTGAAACCTATAGACCATTCCTGTAGGTTGATGAAACAGTCACATTTTCAGAGAAAAGACTAGAAACTGACAGTTTTGTTCCAAGCTTGGCCTGGCAATGTGACTAGAAAGCACAGCAGGGAAGAAATAGCAGCTCATGGTTCACCTTTTCAGGTCTTTAGCCCTTACAAATCTTTCACTTTACAATCTCTGTCTGTAAAATGAAAGAGTGTTTATTTACATCTGGTCTTGAATGGTTTGCCATTATTTTTTTTCCAGTTTTTTTTCCCTTAAAATAGATGTTAAAGTCTGTCAGAGTCAAGTATGTGTCCTATATCAACATCCGCCCCCCCCATTTCCCACCAAAAAGCCTTATACAAATTCATAGCTCGAAAAAGATTTATTGAATAAGCACCTAACCAGTAGGCTCTGTTTTATCCACACTCAAGTTACTGTCAAAGTATAAACTGACAAACATTAATGAGGTCTTACATTTTGCTTGAAAAAAGGTACACTCATGATTTCATGACACATGTATAAGCCTAATTAGTGTTTTTTGTTATGTTAAAATGTCCCTGGATCATAATCATCAACATAAAAATTACTCTACAGAACACCAAGCACAGGGCTTTTACATAGCTTTTGGTGATTGCTACCATGGATGCACAAAGTAATGATTAAATGAATTTACTCAGCATCCCTGATTCAATCACTTTTAGAGTCTATTCAGTTGTTCTGGTCCTCTTTACCCTGGAAATTAAACACCAGGTTAAGGTTGACTTCTAGCTGTTGAAAGGAACTAAAAATAGTTAATGACTTTCCAGCTTGAGTCATCTAACCTTCAGCTAAGTTGTGACTCATTTTTCTGATTTATAAAATTTTAAGCTACTCCCCGCATAATGTCTTTTTTTCATTGTTTATAATAATAAAATATTGATATTCATTCAGAAATATTTGTTGAATATATTCTCTGTGCCAGGGACTGTGCTAGATAGAGGCTAAGGATACAAGTAAAGGACATGATCCTTCTTACCCAGGGAGTTCATGGTCTGGTGAGAAGGAAAGATAAACAGGTACTTTTTAAAGCAATGTAGTGTGGTAAGTGCTGTGCCAGAGGTAGTGTGATAAGTGTTGAGCATGAAAGCAAAGAGGAAGCTCTCCTAACAGTCCCCTGAGGTGATAAAGGAAGGTTTCTGTGAGGATGTTGGCCTCAGCTGAGTCTTGAAGGATGAAAGAATTAACAGGGTATGCTGTGTTAGACCCTAAATAATGTTTTAGCCAAGGGAAACTTTCATTTTTCTTTCTTTTTCCTGGTCACTTATGATGGTGAATTTCCTTAATTTCCTTAAAGCTTAGTAAAACAGCCACCTAGACCCTCTTATTCTTCATCTCTCCTGGCTATTCCACATGGAATACAATGGGTGGGTGTTTGATTAAATGGATGGAATCCTAGTTTGTTCCTCCAGAATTGATCTTTCTGCTGAGGCAGTGGAAATCTTAAATGTCCAAAGGGAAGCTGTATTCAACAGTCCTTGTCTAAACCAGTTCCAGGTCACTTGTTATGTAAGGTACTGAGCGTGCCCTTGGGCAGTGGAAGAAGAAGGAGTAACAAAGGACAGATAAAGTATGTCACTCTTGCTCCTGAACCTTACTAATACATTGAAGAACATGGGCTTTGGGGCTCCTCTCCATCTTTACATTGAAAATTACTAGCTATTACAAGTTTCTTAGCCTCTCTGTGCCTGGGCTTCTGCATTTTGTGGCAGGATGCTATATGAGGTTTAACTGATACCTTCTTTCCCTCCTACCCTAGTGGCCACCTGTGTTTCTAGAGCATGGCTCCCAGCCTTCTTATGCATCAGTGCCACACAAGGGGCTCCTAAACATTTCTGATACCTGGGCCTTGCTTGCTCCCCAGATATTCTGATGGTGCTTATTTTTTTTTCAAAACTTTCTCGATAATATCAATATGCTTCCAAGATTGAGAATGAGTGTTTTAGAAAATGTCCACAGCAAAGATGAAAGGTACTAAATTCTTAGTTTTTAAATTAAAAAAAAAAAAATGCCACTCAGGTCAACAGAAAATGGTACAAGAAATGTGAGCGGACAGAGCAAGGACTTTTTTTTTTTCTTTCCCTGATTCCAGGGGGATTGGGGAGGGAAAAGAAGTTTGATGGATGTGGGTATGTCTGTATGGGTCTGTCTTACCTTTCCCTTCCCTACCCTCATCAGCATACAAGACTGCCCTTGACAGTCCCATGAGGAACTCGATGGCCAGATAGTTTTGAGAAATGTTAGTGACCGAGTGGGTGTGACTTTGAATTTCCCACCCTTTCAGGTGGTGTAGGAAACCATCTAGGAGTTCCCTAGAGTCCTATGTGGGGTGCGGACCTTAGGGGAGAGAGAACCAGCTAGTGAGCCATCATTTCCAGGAGGCTGGAGATAGACTTCACAAGGGAAGGAAGTGGTGCAGCAAAGTCCCTTAGGAAATTAGGAGGACTGCCCTAAGGAAGAGTTGGGGCCTAGGTATGAGCTCTCCCTACCAGAGGACTGCTAACATCACCCACATCATGCTACCAGGCAGAGGAGAGGCAATAGAGAGAGTCTGGCGAGGTATTGCTCACAGAGGGGACCAGGACTGCCTTCTCCCCATCTGCACAAACTCCCCAGTCTGCAGGAGGACTGGAATGTGGCTCTTATACAAGTCCACTAGACAGAGAGTTGGCAGTGGAAGCCATTGGAGATTAGTGGGCTGTGGTCTTGCCAGGACCACTGAAGTAGAAAGCCAAGAAGTGAAATCAGAGGAGGGCAGCCTGAGGCCATCAGCTAGGGGCCACCAGGGCCTAGGGGAGTCTGAATGTCTGTTAGTCTCATCCAGTTAAGTATGGAGTCATTTGGTTTTATCTTGTCCTTCTCAATCCCCACCCCACACTCCACAATGAGGAGCTAGTACCTGAAGGAGAGGAGGGCAAATAAATCAGACTAGATTTTTCTCCGCAACTCTCTCTGTCTCTGCCTCTGTCTCTGTCTCTGTCTCTCTCTCTCTCTCTCTCTCACACACACACACATACACACAAAGAGAGAGAGGGAGAGAGAAAGAGAGAGAGAGAGGAGAGAGAAGGAGAGATAGGTTTTCCAAGCAGTGCTAAGAGAAGGGGTAAGAGGTTTACTTTGAGACTGAGAAGAAGGCTAAATAATATACCAACTTAAGACTGTTCAACCAACCACAACTAACTGAGCTTAATGGATCAGAACCACTGCTCGTAAAGGGGTCATTTCTAATCCAGTTGAGGGAAAAGTAATTAGAGAAGTACAGGGGCAGCTGGGTGGCTCAGTCGGTTAAGCGTCCGATTTTGGCTCAGGTCATGATCTCGTGGTCTATGAGTTCAAGCCTCATGTTGGGCTCTGTGCTGACAGCTCAGAGCCTGAGACTGCTTCAGATTCTGTGTCTCCCTCCTTCTGCCCTTACCTGGCTCACGCTGTCTCTCAAAAATGAATAAATGCTAAAGAATTTTTTTTTAATTAAAAAAAAAGAAAAGTACAAAATTTCACGGGGAGCCTGGGTGACTTAGTAGGTTGAACGTCTAACTTCAGCTCAGGTCATGATCTCACAGTTCATGGGTGGTTCATGGGTTTGAGATTTGAATCAGGCTTTATACTGACAGAGTGGAGCCTGCTTGGGATTCTCTGTCTCCCTCTCTCTCTGCTCCTCCCCAAGTCTCTCTCTCTCTCTCTCTCTCTCTCTCTCTCTCTCAAAAATAAACATTAAAAAAAAGTACAAATATTTCATGTTTATCCCTCAAAAACCTGATACCCCTCAATAAATTGGTTATACTATATAAAAGTCTTCGCAAAAAAACCTATTGGACACATTTTGCTTTTCCTAAGTTCCTTCAAAATTTCTAGACATAGTCCCAGGATCCATAAAATATTCACGGATGTTCAGAGGACTTAGAAGATAAAGCTACTTCTGTTTCACTATAAAGGGACATATTATTTAGTTGTACCCTCCACTTCCTACACACATGAGTACTAAAGGTTACTCCTTTAGGCTTTAAAACCTTGAAATATATAATCATTTTTAAATAGCAATCTGTAAAATACATTAAAAATGTATTAGTTTTTTAAGGTCTTAATGCAGGGCTTCTCAACTTCGGCCCTGTTGACATGTTTTACTTGGTAATGCCTTGTTGTGTCGTAGGATGTACAGGAGAACCCTTGCCCTTCCCACACTGGATGTCAGTGGCAACTCGTCAGTGGTGACCATCAAAACCATCTCCAGACAATGCCAAGTTTCTCCTGGAGGGCAAAGTCACCTCCAGATGAGAACCATGGTTTTAACTATCTCTTGGAGATGCAGTCATTATGAATAAAAATTATCACCCTGTGTAATAGAGCGAGGCCCACAGTATCAGTATGCCCTCTGAGTTTCACCAGGGATGAGATTTTTGCCCATCATTTCTCCATAAAAATGTCTTTACATAGAAATGTCTTGTCTTTTTCCATTGTCCTTCGATGTCATCCATCACTCATTCTTAATATGCTGTGTAAACAGGTGCAGTGTCCAAGGAAAGACTAAGAGGGGTCCTACCTTATTCTTAAAGAGAAAGGGCAAGAGGAAGAAAAGGCAGAATGAATGATGTGACTCTTGCTCTGTAACTCTGCATAAGGAAAGTACTGGAAGTTTTTTCTGTTTTTGAGGTGAAACCAATCCATACCGGTTCTGCCCAAGGAAACGCTCGACCTTAGAGTGACAGTGTTCTTAGCCCAGACTCTTTTCCTGAGAGAAAACAGAGAGGATTGGGAAGACTTTGCTTATATGGGCCTTCAGGTTGGAATGAGACAATCAGACATAAGGAATCAGAGATGGTGGAAAAAAGCCTAGGCCTGCACCAGTCATTTCATGGTTAGCATTTGGTTTGCTTAGGTTCCAGAACCTATAGTTTGCAAGATTGGCTTTTTCAGGCTGCTTGCGTTTCTTTTGTTTATCTTTTGGTATTTTTTTTTTCTATTTAGTGTTTATTATGTTTCCTCTCAAAAATGCTCAACTTTTTCAGTAGCACTAAGGAAAGAAAAAAAAGGAATGTGTTGTCAGTAGGGCTAGACGAGTACAGGACATGGCAGGGGTGATGGAAACAAGAGAACTCCAAGATAGAGGCACAAAGGGAGAGAAAGAAAGGACAAAGTCCTCTACCACGAAGTCAATTCCCTCACTACTCGGTTTTCTCATTCTTTGGAGGAATTTTGACCATTTAGTCAACGGTTCAATTTCTTTACAGCTTGTTGCTGAATAGAGAGCTCTTGTGATTAGCGGCTGTGTTTCCAATGGCTGCCCTTGTCAGTTTGACCTCTAGATAAATGGATATTACCACACCATTCTCATAAAACAGAAACAGAAAGCCAGCTGTTACCCAATTCTGTTTTAGACACTTTGGGCTTCATTGTTTACAGGTGACATCAAAAAATTAGAAAAAGGTTACGTAAAACATCACAAAGGTCATCGGTAAGGTCCTTAGGGATAGTGAAAGGAGCAGGAGCAGAGTCTAGGTGATATTTGATAGCACACATATCTATTGTCCATGGTCCTGGGATAGATCACAAGCAACGCTACAAAAGGCAAAAGCCTGGTGGCCATAATAGCTATTTTCCAAAATTTCAAAGTGACTTTCACATTCTGAGGTAATCTTAACTGGGTCTTAAATAAATATGATAGACAATCTGAATTGATCACAGAAACTGTGTTATAGGGCAATAAAAGCCTACTGACGTAAGCTGTGTTACACCAGCTTATGTCAAATTTAAGGACCTGGCCTGGTAAGTATGCTTATGTCAGTTAAGACCCAATCAGAAAGCTTTGCTATGGATGTGAATAAATCAACAAAATTAACATTTGGTTTTGCAACCTATAAAAATTAAAGAAAAAATTTAATTTTGAATGAGAAAAAAGGTATATTACTCAACATTCCCACAAACTTGTGGAAGAATGAAAAATAAACCCATCATTAATAACTATTAAAGAAGGATTATTTTGGGAGCACCTGGGTGGCTCAGTCGGTTGAGCGACTTTAGTTCAGCTCAGGTCATGATGCACGGTTGGTGAGTTCAAGCCCTGCATGGGGCTTGCTACAGTCACTGCAGAGCCCAATTCAGATCCTCTGTCCCCCTCTCTTTCTGCCTCTCCCCCACTCATGCTTTTTAGCTCTTTCTCTCTCTCTCTCAAAAAAAGGATCATTTTGAAATTGAAAAAAATTTTTTTGTGTGTGTTTATTTTTGAGAGAAACACAGACAGAGTGTGAGTGGGGGTGGGGGGGGAGCAGAGAAAGAGGGAGACACAGAATCCGAAGCCCGTTCCAGGCTCTGAGCTGTCAACACAGAACTTGATGCGGGGCTCGAACTCATGAACCATGAGATCATGACCTGAGCCGAAGTCAGACGCTTAACTGACTGAGCCACCCAAGCACCCCTGAAAAATTCTTAAAATTACTATAAACTTCAATTATTCAAATATTCTAATATCTTAATATTTAGTATTCTAGTATTTAAGCTTTCATTTTTTTAATGTTTACTTTTGAGAGAAAGAGAGCACAAACGGGGGAGGGGCAGAGAAAGAGGGATCCAAAGCAGTCTCTGGGTTCCCAGTTGTCAGTGCACAACACCCTGTGGGGCTCAAACCCACGAACCATGAGATCATGGCCTGAGCCAAAGTGTGACGCTTAACTGACTGAGCCACCCAGGCATCCCACCTAATATTTAAACTTCTAAATGAAAGCACTTATAGAACTTTTAAATGAATGCACTTATAGAATTGTGCAGAGAAAAAGATTTTCATGAGATCTTTCTTAGAAGTTCTTGTTTTTTGGTAGCCAGTCCTCCACACAAGTAAGGGGAAATCTATTTCTCTAGAGAACTGTCCTGGAATAAGTTGATGAAGTAAATCATATGGGAAAAATTAGTAAGTCAAACACATCCTATGTAGTATTGTCATAACTAACCCAGGAATTATCTACATTTTACATTCACTAATTCCAGTCAAATACATATTCTATGTTTAAAACCCTGTAAATTTTATTTTATTGCTCATCTATAAAAAGTTATAATCAGTAAATTTCAAACCTTAAAGAATATTTAAATATAAAAATAATTATTTTTATTGTGAAAGTTTGTAAAATAGCTTTTAGTATTTCTTTTTTTTTTTTTTTTTCTTGAGAGCGTGAGAGTACACAAGCTAGGAAGAGAGCAGAGGGAGAGAGAGAATCTCAAGCAGGCTCAGGGCTCCACGCTGCTGAGCCCCACATAAAGGCTTGATCCCACTACCCTGGGATCATGATCTGAGTCTAAATCAAGAGTCAGAAGCTCAGGGGCACATGGGTGACTCAGTTGGTTAAGTGTCCGACTTTGGCTCAGGTCATGATCTCACGGTTTGGGAGTTCAAGCCCCACTTCAGGCTCTGTGCTGACAGCTCAGAGCCTGGAGCCTGCTTCGGGTTCTGTGTCTCCCTCTCTCTCTGACCCTCCCCCACTCACACTCTGTCTTTCTGTCTCTCAAAAATAAACATAAAAAAATTAAAAAGAAAAAGGTCAGAAGCTCAAATGACTGAGCCATCCAGCAGCCCCAGTTTTTAGTGCATTTTTAAAAGTTCATCCTTAAAATTAAAAAAAAAAAATTCCAAGAATTTTTATCACTTTTTTTAAAGGTTCTGATTAGGAACTTGAAAATTTCAAATTATACATTTTTTTTCACCTCATACATCAAAATTAATTCCATGGAAATTAAAATACCAAACTTTTTATACGAAATATTTTTAAGCCAAGAAAAACTAGAAACAAATTTAAATGACTATTCCATTAACTTTTGCAATTTTAAAAATTTAGATGTGAAAGAAATTAATTGTAAGGAAAAAGATGAATATATTTGGCTTCAAAAATTAAAACTTCTATCCATCAAAAATAACCAAAATTAGCAAATTGGAAATTAGCAATAAAGACAATAGGAAAAGGCATGAAATCTCTAGACCCTAAAAGACCTGTATAGCTATAACCTTGATATGAAAACCCAACAGGATACTCCTAGGAAAGAAAATCATGCAAAATTCTTACTATCAGTGCAAAAGTTCTAAGTAAAAGGAAGACAAATAAAATTCAATGATGTAGTAAGTGTGTGTATAATACTTTATCAATCAATATTGAACCCAGGGATCCATAGATCATGGAACTTCAGAAAATATAATAATGAAACCAGTGGAGTACTGGAGCTAGCTTGTACTGGCTTGTGAGTGCTGACTGTCAAATTTTCAGGAAATAGGAAAGGATGTGATTCAGGAAAAAGAAAATGAATCAAGACGGCAGGCCAGAAATGTAGAATGGAATGAAAAGCAAATGATGAATAAGAGTGGTAAAGCACAATAAATATTGACTGTATAATATAATAAAAATAATGTTCTGCAGGGTTTAACATATATCTGATTTTTTTTTAATTAAAAAAATTTTTTTTTACTTATTTTGAAAAAGAGAGCAAGTGGGGTAGGGTCAGAGAGAGAATCCCAAGCAGGCTCCACACTGTCAACGTAGAGCCCAATGCGGGGCTCAAACTCACAAACTGTGAGATCATGACCTGAGCCAAAATCAAGAGTAGGATGCTTAACCGACTGAGCCACCCAGATGCCCCATATGAAATTTTAAAACACTGCACAACTGCATGTATATCAGGAGTATAAATGTTCTAAGTTTCTAACATTGTCTGGGAAGAGAAGAAAGTCACCATTTAACATTAGAATTTTAAATGTCAAGGATGAATGACTTAGCTACCTACAAATCCAGACAAATTGATATTAACCCAATAAAAATAGACAAAGTTGGGACACCTGGGTGGCTCAGTTGGTTAAGCGTCTGACTTCAGCTTTGGTCATGATCTCGCCATCTGGAATTCGAGTCCCATGTTGGGCTCTGTGCTGACAGCTCCGAGCCTGGAGCCTGTTTCAGAGTCCGTGTCTCCCTCTCTCTCTGCCCCTCCCCCACTTGTACTCTGTCTCTCTCAAATATAAATAAACATTAAGAAAAATAAAAATAAGCAAAGGTAATGAAAAGGCAATTCAAGAAGAGGAAATAAAAAGCTCAATAAACCAATAAAAATATTCAAATTCACTAGAAATCAAAGAAATATATATATTATATATATATATAGTTTCATACAAATATATATATTTATGTATACATATAAACATTTGGAACTATGACTATGGTTAAATCTAAAAAATATAATGCTGAGCAAAAAAGCTACTTGCCAAATAAGTACTGTAATCTCTTCTCTCTCTCTCTTTTTTTAAAGAAAGGAAGACTAAAAAAAAAAAAAAAAAAAAAAAAAGGCAAACTGCCCCATGCAGCGCCTCATTTGTATGTGTCTAGAGTCTTGGAAACCTGACCACTCAGGATCTCCTACAAATGGATCTTGAGAGCTTGTTTGACGGTTCTAGTAGGGGCGCATAGCTACCTGTTTATCCTTGACAGATGAATGGTCCTCCTCTATCAGGGAAGGTCATCCTCATCTTTGCTCAGCTTTGTCAGGGACAGACTTGGAGCAGTGAGGGAGGAAGGGGAATCACGCCTAACCAGCCAGATCAATCCAATCAACCCTGGGGATCAATGGAGTGACAGATGTCACAGCCAGATGGTCCACACATCCAGTAATCTCTTTTCTCTTTAGTTTGAAAATATGCAAAACGATGCTCTGTAAAAATTGATGGATAAAGCCATATTTAAAAGGTTTACAAGAAGCCCAGGAATGAAATGTAGAAAATTCAGGATAACGTGGAAGACGAGGAGGGAATGGGGGCAGGTAGAGGTGCATAGGGCTTCCGTAATTTCTGTAATGTGTCATTAAAAACATCTGACACAACACTGGTAAAAATGTAAGAATTTGATAGAACTGGTCGGTAGGCACACAGAGTTTATATTATACTTTGCTTTTCACTATTATTTTTATATCTCATAATAAAATAAAAGTTCTTAAAAGATGATTGTGCAATTGGACATGGATCAGAAGAGACAAGGGGGTTGTTTGTGAAAAAAATAAAAGAAGCAGAAAGAAGCAGAGAGATTTGAGAAATATGTAGAAGGTGAAAGGAGTAAGATGTGTTATTGGGTTATGCACAGGGGATGAGCGGGATTCCAGACTTGCACAACTGGAGGGAAGGTGGTATCATTCACACAGACTAGAAGTAACATCAAAACTGTAATTTTATGTTTTATAACAGAATAGTCCCACTTGCCAACCCAATGCCAACATTAGTGAAATGGGTAATGTAGAAGATAAACTGGTATAATCCTTTCAACAGATAACATTGACCCAGGACCCACTTATGAAAATCTACCCAAACATTCCTTCTAAGCCCAGAAACAAATTTATGCAGTGGATGGAACCAGAGTGTATTATGCTAAGCGAAATAAGTCAGTCAGAGAAAGACAAATATCCTATGATTTTAGTCTTTTGTGGAATTTAAGGAACAAAACAGATGAACATAGGGGAAGCGAAGAAAAAATAAAATAAGGTAAAAACCGAGAGGGAGGCAAATCATAAAAGACTCTTAAATATGGAGAACAAACTGAGGTCAGCTGTCAGGGTGCTGGGTGGGGGCATGGGCGAAATGGGTGATGGTCATTACAAGGACACTTGTTGGGATGAGCACTGGATGTTATATGTAACTGATGAATCATAAATTCTACTCCCGAGACCAATACTACACTATATGTTAACTAACTTGAATCTAAATTTTAAAAAAAAAGAAAAACAAATATATGCCTAAAAATATATTTATGAAAAATTATCATAAAAATTTGCAAAAACCCGACAGTCCCAATTGTGGGATAATTATTAAATAAATTGATAGATTTACTTAGAGAATAATAACTGTCCTTTAAAAGTATAATTCCAAAGAATAGATAAGAAAACAAAAACTGTATAGTAGCATGGAAAATAATATGATATGAGGTTCTCAAAATAAAAAATCAAGGTAAAAATTAGAAACGAAAATGTAATTCAACCATGTTTAAAGCCAGGGAAACTATGTGGTTAAACAACTGAAGGAATCCATGTTAACAATGATTGTTTGTGTTATGCGACTATGAGTGATCTGGTTTCTGTGTTTTTCCAGCTATGCTTTCATGAATACATATTAGTTTTTCAATGAATAAAGTAAACATGTAATTTTTAAAGTTACATTAAGGAAAGGAACACGTGTCATACTGGTTGGATTAAATACATAATATAATTTATGTATCCATTTTCCACTCAAATGTCATTTGAGCTGTTTCTCTTTTTTGCTTATCATAAACCAGGGGACTATTCACATTTTTGTAAACTCATTTTGGTGTAATTATGGAACATTGTTGTTAGTGTATACTTAGGAGTAGAAGGATATCAAATATTCAGTTTGATGATACAACTCCAAATTATTTTAAAAATTGTTTCCACTTCCACGCATACTCTCTAGCAGTGTATAAGAATTCTTGCTCCACATCTTTGCCAACATGTAAAAATGCTCTGTAGATTCTAAAGCCTAGGGAATAGAATGAGCAAATAGGATCAATATTGATTTTTATAATTATCTGCACAAAATTCATCAATATGCTTGTTTTCATGACTGTATTTTATTCAAATAGAGTGATTCTTTGGTGTTCTCTTTCTTTCTTTTTTTTTTTTCTTTTTTTTTTCCAACGTTTATTTATTTTTGGGACAGAGAGAGATAGAGCATGAACTGGGGAGGGGCAGAGAGAGAAGGAGACACAGAATCGGAAACAGGCTCCAGGCTCTGAGCCATCAGCCCAGAGCCCGACGCGGGGCTCGAACTCACGGACTGCGAGATCATGACCTGGCTGAAGTCGGACGCTTAACCGACTGCGCCACCCAGGCGCCCCGGTGTTCTCTTTCATTAATCCTTACCACTGTTATTAATACCTTTCTTCGACACCATTGGGTTAGTCTTTGTTATATTTCTGACTTCTTGGATGATTAGCTCTTTCATGTTTGCTTTTCTATTTTCTTTTTTTATTTTTATTTAAAAATTTTTTTTCTAAACATTTTTATTTATTTTTGAGAGGCAGAGAGAGACAGAGTACGAGTGGGGGAGGGGCAGAGAGAGAGGGAGACACAGAATCGGAAACAGGTTGCAAGCTGTCTGCACAGAGCCCCACATGGGGCTTGAACCACAAACTTTGAGTTCATGACCTGAGCTGAAGTCAGACGCTTAACCGGCTGAACTACCCAGGCTCCCCATGTATTTCCTTCTAAACTTCACTATACTGAAAGCTCAAAATTTGCCATGCAGTAAGTACTTTTATTATGATTCAGTTCTAAGTAATGTAAGTTTTAATTTTTATTTCTCTTTTGACATAGGAATTTTTTCAGAATTATGTTTTTAACTTTTAAATATATTGGGTCCTATTAAATTATCTTTTTGTTTTCTCTTTCCAATTAAATTATATTATGTTTAACAAATGTAGTCTTTATGACATTACTCCTTTGAAATCTGTTGTAGTGTGCCATATCACCTAAAAAATGTACAGTCAATATTTGTAAATTTTCCATATATGTTTAAAGGAATGTGTATACTCTCATTCATAAATATCTACATGTTCTTTAGATCAAACTTGTTCAATATGTAGTGAAAATCTCTTATATTCTTATTATTTTTTGCACAATTTATTACTGAATTGTGTATTAAATATTTTCACTATCATGATGTAGTTGTTAATGTCTCCTATTTAGAGTTGTTACATCCTTCTAGTGAATTTAATCTTTTATCTTGATATAATGGTGTCCTTTATTTTGCCTCAAAAATCTGTTTTCATAAATATTAGTATAGCTATACTACATTTCTTGGGTTTCTATTTACTCAATATAACTTTTTCCAACTCTGAGTTTCAACCTTTTTCTGTTGTCTCTTGTGAAAAATATATTGCAAGATGGTTTCTTTTTTATAGTCTGAGAGCTTATTCCCTTAATATTGACTGCAATTACTCATATGTTTTAATTTCTTTCTTTCTTTTTGTTCCTACTTTTTATTTTTAAAGTGATCTCTACGCCCAACATGGAGCCTGAACTCACAACCCTGAGATCAAGAGTCACATGCTCTTGTCGCCAGCCAGGAGACAATTTATGTTGTTTTAATTTGTTTCTGCCATCTTATTATATACATTTTATTCTTTCTAATTTTTGTTCTGAATTGTGTATTTCTTTCTATTCCATTTACTTCCTTGTAATTGTTTCACTGTAGGCACAATACTTCTAGACTCTTAATGATTATCCTTCATATTTTCACATGTATATTTAAGAAAGTCTAATTAGGTAATACATTCATCCTCCTGCATAATACAGAGAATTTAGAAAGCTTTAACTGATCACCTTTCTACTTTATATACAATTGGGCTCCATTATTTTAGCTCTGTCATATTATTTTTTTAATTAAAAAAATTTTTTTAATGTTTATTTATTTTTGAGAGAGAGAAAGAGACAGAGTGTGAGTGGGGAGGGTCAGAGAGAGAGGGAGACACAGAATCTGGAGTAGGCTCCAGGCTCTGAGCTGTCAGCACATAGCCTGAAGTGGGGCTTGAACTCACAAACTGTGAGATAATGACCTGAGCTGAAGTTGGCCACTTAACCCACTGAGCCACTAAGGGACCCCTGCCATATTATTTTTTTTAAGTTTATTTATTTATTTATTTTGAAAGAGAGAAAGAGAGAGTACAAGCAGGGGAGGGCCAGAGAGAGAGGGAGAGATTGAATCCAAGCAGGCTCTGCACTGACAGCACGGAGCCTGAGGCAGGGCTTGAACCCACAGTCCATGAGATCATGACCTGAGCCAAAACCAAGAGCTGGACACTTAACCAACTGAGCCACCCAGGCTCCCCTCTGTCATATTATTTAAAAAAAATTTTTTTTTAAGTTTATTTATTTTTGAGAGAGACAGAGTGTGAGTGGGGGGAGGGGCAGAGAGAGGGAGACACAGCATCTGAAACAGGCTCCAGGCTCTGAGCTGTCAGCACAGAGCCCGACGCGGGGCTCAAACTCACGGACCGCGAGATCATGACCTGAGTTGAAGTCAGACACTTAACCCACAGAGCCACCCAGGCGCCCCTATTTTTAACTCATAGATTAAACATTATTATTGTTCTATATCCTTATTTACTTGTTGTGTTTTTCCATTATTATTATTATTATTGTTTTGTTTTGTGTCTCAGATCTCACCTCTGCAATCCTGTACAATGTTCAGAAATCCCTTACTCAGTGGTTTCTGAAAGAAGGTTTCTTTTTCAATCCCAGGTTGAAAATTGATATCTTTCAACACGTTAAAATATTATTTCACTGTCTTATACCTTGTATTGTTGCAATTGAAAAGTTAGCCGTCACACTAATTTTGTTTCTTGGTAAGTCGCCTCTATTTTCATTCTGGCTGCTTTTAAAATGATCTCTGTGTCTTTGGTGTTTTGGTCTGCAGTTTCTCAATATTTGTCTACATTTGGATTTAATTATATTTTTATGCTTGGATTTGTTATGCTATTCTTTAATCAAGTCCAGACAACACTCAGTCATTAATCATTTTGAATATTAATTCTCCTCTATTCAGAGCACCTGGGTAGCTCCGTCAGTTAAACATTCTACTCTTGGTTTTGGCTCAGGTCATGATCTCACAGTTTGTGAGACTGAGCTCCCACTGTCAGTGTGGAGCCTGCTTGGGGTTCTCTCTCCCTCTCTCTCTCTCAAAATAAATAAACTTAAAAAATTCTCCTCTATTCTTTCTGGTATTATTATCCTCACTTACAGACATAGAAACCGAGTCTTGGATTATTTAACTGGCTGAGGTCAGATAGCTAATAACAATGGAGCTGGGATATGAATCCAGATTAAATTCCTTAGCCTGTATTCCTGTATTCTTAACACACATACCAAACTGCCTTTAATTTCTCATTTTCTGTCTCTCTGTTCCTGGGACAGTTAAAACATTACTATCAAAGTGTATTCTGTAAATAATATTAGGGAATATTCAGTGGCAATATAAATTAAAACCAAGTTTAATGGATTAACTTCACCTGAAATAAGTGTTGCATAATGTCAATAAGAATTTAAAAAAAGAAAAAAAATACATTGATTTTACATTTGCATGAAGCTTCTTCACTTCCTGTGTAGCTAAGAGATTGGTATCTTTTAACCAATCACTTTTCAGAGAAGGAAGTAAAGGGGTGCTGTATTCATGAGCTGGGTCAACAGTTTAAAGTATTCACTAGAACAATGAGGAAAATTTGGGCACTGCCTGGCTCAGTAGTTGGAACATACGACTCTTGATCTTGGGATCATGAGTTCGAGCCCCACTTGGGTGTAAAGATTACTTAAATAGATAAATTAAAACTTAAAAAAACAGGAAAGAAAAATGAGGAAAATTAACACAATCTGACAAGGCTGCAGGAGTTCTCAAGCAATGTGACATTTCAAACAAGTTTAGTAAGGAAAATGTGGAATTATTCCCAATAACTGTCAAATGAATATAGCAGCCACTCTAAATGCTGGGGCATAAAGTCAATTTGAGACCAAATGGGATTCATTGGACTGCTTGAATAATTCAATGTCCTGTAGAAAAAAGATTTCCTTTTCTTTTTTACTCCTCATCTATTCAAGGAGTTTTGTTTTCTGACTTATTTTTCTTTTTCGTTCTACCTCCCCTATCTCTAACCCACTTTTGCCAAAACACGATCCCACACTAACATACACACACACACACACACACACACACACACACACATTCTAGTTCTGATAACTCACAATAAGATTCTCAATTGATTTCCTCTATTTCATAAGCTAAACTATTCCACCTCGATCTGTCATTTTCAACAAAACCAGCAAGAGAAGTTTGAAGTACACAAGATAGTTACTCAGATACAAAGAAAATAATTTTGTCTAATATTTGTGTGTTGCCTTTGAGTATTTATTAGACCTCTTATTCTATCATCACGATTCCCTATCTGCTGTTACTTAGATTTACTGACTGTTGTGCTGATTTCTGCTTTCTGTATCATTCTGAGAATTCTCGCCTGGTTACGTCTCCTAGATTATGTCATTTCTTCCAATAAGATCCACTACTTTATTTAATGAGTATTCTTTTTTTTTTTAATGGCATAAGTTACTGCCTTCAAATTTGTGATGCCCTGAAGCTCTTTTTGACTCTCATAGTTTAAAATTCATGACATGTAGTGATTGTGTTATGTTTTGTACATGTGGATGACTGGTAATTCAGCCATAATCTCACTCATTTGCCAACCTCTAGTTTTTTCTTTTTTTCCCTTTAAGTCAGCCAGCGTACTGTAACCAGTGATCTTTCTAAAGCACAGATCTAATCATGTTATTACTGTCTTTGTGAAAAAAACAAAACAAAACAAAAACCCTCCATAACTTAGGGACATTTCTCAAAATTTATTCTGCTTGATACTATATACATTGTTCCTAAATAAATATAAACAAATAAGTCAACATTAAAGAAATGACTCCAAAATTAAGCATATTGCTGGGAAATCTGCATATTATAATTCTCTCTTAGAGTTTTATAGTGCTGTGATGATTCCTGCAGGTTTTTTTTTTTTAATTTTTATATATTTTTGAGAGAGAGAGAGAGAGTGCTAACAGGGGAGGTGCAGAGAGAGGGAGCCACAGAATCTGAAGCAGGCTCCAGACTCTGAGCTGTCAGCACAGAGCCCGATGCGGGGCTGGAACTCACAGACCAGACCATGAGATCATGACCTGAGCCGAAGTCGGACGCTTAACAGACGGAGCCACCCAGGTGTCCTCATTCCTGCAGTTTTAGCTGATTAATTTGGTTTAGCTCAGCATTTCCCAAAGTTGACACCACAAGCTCCTCCACCCCTTACACATACATATTTTTGGGGGTGATGAGGGAAAACATTTAATAAAATATCATGGAACTCTATTCTTCCATGATGACTTCTGCAGGACACGGAAGGCTCTCCCTGCTATGGCCAGACCCACCTCTCTTCATGTATGACCCGCCACCAGCCAATTACTCACTTGCCATCTGGGTGCATTTGTAACTTCTTGCAGCTTCCCCAATGACTCAGCGTTTCCACAATTTTGTATCTTTTGTTGTACTTTAATCTGTGTTGGGAAAGTCCTTTGTCCTGTTGCCCACCAAACTAATGTCTCATAATTCTTTAGGATTCTGTTTTTTTTTTTTAATTGTTCCTTTTGTGAAGCTTTCCTTAACTCTTCATATCATGAAATTTATTGATATAAAATGAAATTCCCCAAAATGTTGTATGAGATATGATTCTGATTGGTACTGAAATTGAAATTTTCTCTTCTTTTTCTTTCTTTCTTTCTTTCTTTCTTTCTTTCTTTCTTTATTTCTTTCTTTCTTTCTTTCTTTCTTGTTATAAAATGTTAACTTATTCTTGAGAGAGAGAGAAGCAGGTGAGCAGGGGACGGGCAGAGAGAGAGAGAGAGAGGATCTGAAGTAGGCTCTGAGCTGTCAGTGCAGAGCCCGATGTGGGGCTCAAACCCAAGAACTGTGAGATCATGACCTGAGCCAAAGTCAGACACTTAACCCACTGAGCTACCCAGGCGCCCCCTGAAATTGAATTTTCTATGTAATTATTATAAGTTTAACATAGTTATATATGTTAAAAACCTACTGATTTTCCATTTATGACTAATAGAAAACTGGTTTGGGAGATGAGTTTTTCTTTACATAAAAATATTAACTAAATAACTGCTTTTTGGATATGGAAAAATAGCATGTAAATGACGATACTTTGAGGAAATACTGATCAAAATCTGCTTACCACCTACTGATCCAAAATTGCAGTGTGCAATATGAGCACCAGAGGGCTCCAGATCCTAAGCACTTTAAAACCTAAGCAAGTAAAAGATGACCTCATCTCAATGGTAAATCCAGTGGGGATAATAGCTATCATTTTTTGATTATCTAGTTTGTTTTAAGCATTTTGCTAGGCAATTTACATACACAAAGTCATGTATTACTCACGACATCCCTTAAAATGAGCTATTATTATCTCCATTTTATGGATAAGATTAATTTGGATGACAATGTTTTATTTTTTTCTTTTGATTGGATCTTTGGAATTTAACATCATTGTTTCATGTGTTATGCTAAGGCTTTGGTATAGATCATCCCGGTTATGATTTTCAATAACCCTGTGAATTAGGTTATATTGCATTCCTTGTTTGCAGATGAAGAAACTGAGGCTTAGAGAGATTAATTTTGCCCAAGATTACATAGTAAGGCAGTTACTGCTAGAGATAAGTATGTCTGAAACCACAGCCTCCAATTTTACTAAGTCAAACAACTTCTCAAAGATCTCAGAATAAATTCTTTCACCTCTTCCTTCTTTTCTTCATATGCACTGAATATGTAACATTTAACATTAATTATGTATGATGTATAGTAGTGTGGTAAAAGCAATCATCCACATCAGCCATAATGATGCTGATACAAGTATTGGAAGTTTATCACGATTTCTTCCTTTTATCATTCATGTGCTTATAGCTGGTGAGAAAAAAATTCCATACATATGTGTATTCATCAGAAAAAAAAAAGAGAGAAGCAAGAGAATGAGCCACTAGACTTAAGCAAATTCATCATTGTCCAGTAGATGTTTATTTCATGATAAAATGAAGTGACTAGTTACGAGGTTAGAAAAAATTCAGACCTAAAGCTATTGTTGCCTGCATGGCTCTGGGTTATTCTAGAAATGCAAGGATTAAATATCTGTGTATCAGGACCAAGAAATTGAGTGCCCTATTAAAAAAAGAGAGAGAGAGAGAGAGAGAGAACCAAAGAGAGATTCCAGGGTAATAGCTATAATTATTATGCCTTTAATAACTATGTCTTAATTCAGCTAATATTTATGCTGAGAACATTTCACTAGAGCCTAGAGTGTTTGCCACAGAAACTTCCATTCCATTTTACATTACAGAATAATACCATGAAAGAAATTTAAAATTTAAAATTTAAAATGTAATAGTAGTCCTATATTAGAATATTTACTTTACTAATAAATCACCTGGAAAAACAGAATAACCTTGGTTCCTGACAGCAAAGATAATTATAGAACCAAAGCATTAGCCTTTGCAGAACTTTCTCCCATTTGTGTGTTCTGGCCTCTAGACAAATATTTCCCTGTGACAAGCATTTCTACCTTTGGCTATCAATTGTCCTTTAAATTGTTTGAAGCATGTGGATCCTAAGTTATAAGTAGGATCCTGCAAATTATAAGAAGTTATAAACGATATGAAGAGTTCAGTAGTTTGAATTTAGGCCCCAAATAGTTATGTCCGAACTGTAAAAGCACACTTGTTTTGCGTTTCCAGTTTTATTGAGATATAGTCAACATAACGGCATTGTCTGAGTTTAAGGTGTACAGCATAATGATTTGAGTTCATGCATTGTGAAATGATTACCATAAGTTTAGTTAACATCTATCATCTCATATAGATGCTCCCCACGCCCATCAAAAAAATAAATAAAAATATGTTTTTTTCCCTTGTGATAAGAACTCAGGATTTTCAAATATATCATATAGTGGTGTTACCTATAGCTATAATGTTGCACATTACATCCCTAGGACTTATTTATTTTATAACTGGAAGTTTGTAGCTTTTGATCACCTTCATCTAACCATTAATCTCATCTCCTTTTCTATGATTTGTTTGTTGTTTTAGATTCTGCATAAAAGTGAGAGTATATAGTATTTGTCTTTCTCTGTCTGACTTATTTCATTTAGTTCTAACTAACTAACCCTAAGTTCTCAGGGTCCATCCATGTTGTCACAAATGGCAGGATTTCCTTCTTTTTTATAGTTGAATAATTTTCCATTGTACATACCTACCACAACTTTATCCATCCACCTGTCAATAGACGCTTGGTTGCTTCCATGTCTTGGCTATTGTAAATAATGGTGCTAGAAACATGAGGGTGCAGAGATCTCTTTGATGTAGTGATTTTGTTTCCTTTGGATATATACCCTGATCCCAGAAGTGGAGTTACTGGATCATAGGGTAATTCTATTTTTACTTCCTTAAGGAACCTCCATACTGTTTTCCATAGTGGCTGAACCAATTTACAATCCTACCAATAGCTCACAAGAATTCCTGTTTCTATACATTTTCTCTAAAACTTATTATTTCTTATCTGTTTGATAATAAACATTCTAACAGGCATGAGGTGATTTCTCATTTGGTTTTGATTTGCATTTCTCTAATGACACACTTGTTTTTTAATGAGGAACTTTGCAAGGTTTGGAAGGCTAGCTGTATTGTGCGGGCCCCATCCTTGAAGGTCTGGTAAATTTCACGAGTCCAGCAGTCAGGAGGTAGCAGACTGTATCTCATGCCTTCTCCAGGGCTGCCTGGGGCCTAAGGCCTGCTTTCAGGCTCCTGAAGTGCTATCCCTCCCCTGATTGTCAATGCATATTTGGAACTGGAGTAGTTTATTGGTGTGGGAAAGGCTGCCGTAACAAAGAACCACAGATTGGTTCAAACAATAGAAATCAATTTTCCTCACAGTTATGGAGGCCAGAAGTCTGAGATGAGAGTGTCGGCAGGATTGATTTCTGTTGAGGAGTCTCTTCTTGGCTTGTAGAGTGTGACCTCTTCTCCCTGGGCCTTCACATGGTCTTCCCTCTGTGCAGTCTGTGTCCCAATCTCAGCTACTTACAGGGCACTTATAAAGACAGCCATATTGAATTGGGGCCCACCTTGTTTTAACTTACTCACTAATTAAAGGCCCTGTCTGCAAATACAGTCATATTCTGAGGTACTAGGTGTTAGGATTTCAACATATGAATTTTGGGGGAATAGAATTTACCCCATCATAAGTGGTAAGAATCATAATATGACTGCTATCTGAGCTAGTGCTCTTTTTCCCTTCCCTATTTAATCTGTCGGTTGGTAGGTGGTGGAATTAACATTTTACTCATATTTTTAAATTATGTTTCTTCAGAGAAATGCTCTTGTGGCTAGTTTCTATTATAGAACCAAGAAATTATTATTTTTTAAAATTTAATTTTCTTTTATTATTTTACCAAAATATAATTTAGTACTAAGTTAAAACTTTCTCATGTGAATCTATGTGTAATGCACACACATGCACACACACACAAAGTAGTGGTGTACTGTTAAACCAGCTCTCTGCACCACCTACCCCACTAAAGAAAATGCTCTGGTTTGCAAAGCTTGCCAATTTCTGTAGTATAAACACTCCCATCTTTGCTGATTTCAAACTACCAACTTTATGTTACTCAACACGGAGGTTAGAAGAGATTAACATAATTGACTCTCCCAAGGTGACAGAAGTCAGCTCCAGGACGTGCACGCACACACACACACACACACACACACACGTGTGTGTGTTTTGGAGGCTAGTATAGTTTTCTTTACCTAAAATGTCTAAGAAATTGTCTTCTTACTCTTCTTTGTTGGTATGTTTTATCCCTACAACTGCGTATTGACGCCTCTCATGTTCCCACATCTCCTCAACCCATCGGTTCACCAGCACTGCCCAGAGGCAATCAGCTGCTGGCAAATGTAACCTGACTGTCATCGTGGGAGTTCTCTGCCTCTACTACGTTGGATGCTCTGTGGAGATTCCTGAGCACTTGAGATTCACGTGCAAGCCTGAAAGGGTGAGGGCGTTATTGTCCCAGAGAGCAAACCTTAACCAATGGGAAGAAGGGCAGGCAAGTAAAGATCTCTTCTGTCTTCGGGTGGGCAATTCTGAGGCTCACTGTCCATGGCCCTTCAAGGGTCCTGTGGGATTGAGCACAGTGCCCATAGAGCCAACCACCTTGACAGTGCATCGCGGATGGATAAGCTTTCCTTTCTTCCCTGTGTTATCCTCCCAGTCATTCACTTCTGTTTCTTGAATTTACATCCCCGAGGAAACTATCACCTTCAAACAAGGTTTACTCTTGGGCTCTGCTTTTTTTCAAGGTACAGCCTGAGAGACTAGGCTTATTGCTGAGGCTATATGATGATGATGATTTGATGAACTGTAATTACTACCAGCAACACTAAGTTATTAGTTAAATTTTTGTCTACAAAATATTTAATTTGCTTTCTTTTTAGTTTAACAGCAAATGAAGATTATTTGGTTTAGATTATAACTTCTAATAAAGAAAAGGTGATTATGTGATACTATCCAAATGGATCCTGTAAAAAGGAGAAAATACTTGTGATACAAAGTATATAAAATCAATTGCCTTGGGTTTCTTCTATTTAAGGTTTATATAACAGCAAACTATTGAAGACAAAGATATGCTTGTAAAATAATCAATGTATCTCTCTCACCCACATCCACAAAACATGAGTTCCCGTTGTCATTTAGTGGAAATAATACATTTAAGAATATACAAAATTCTTAAACAGTGTTTTAAGTGGTTATGGAAGTAATTGTCATAATATTATAATATCAAAATATTTTGATTAAGCTGATTGTCATATCTGTAAGTAAAAAGAAAACATAATAATGAACTTAGAAGATAGTTTTAACCCATATTCATTCTGGGTTATAGATTGGGTTATATAAGTTTTTACCTAGGCTTGAACTATTTAAGTAAAACAATTATTTCTAATTAATGTATTTTTTGTGTTTTTCTTCTCTGCCAGGAATCAAAAACTTGTTACTGAGACACATGAATCCAAATGAAATAAAAAAGAAATACTTCAACTACACAAAATAAAAAAGACAAATATAAGATGCAAATCTTTAAACCTTTCCTGGAAAATACCCAAATACATAACCAGATGAGTAATACTATATTTAAATAGTAACAGAAAAGTAATTTTAATTTTTCCCAACTTTAAAACATAGAATTTGAGGCAAAAGAAAGACATTTCTTTTTTATGGGTATATGTAAATTAAAAACACTTTTTAACAGTTTTATTGACACACAATTAACATTAAACTTTTTTTAAAAATTTTTAATGTTTATTTATTTTGAAGGAGAGAGAGACAGAGTGCGAGCAGGGGAGGGGCAGAAAGAAAGGGAAACACAGTGTCTGAAGCAGGCTCCAGGCTCCTAGCTGTCAGCACAGAGCCCAACGTGGGGCCCAAACCCACAAGCCCTGATCATGACCTGAACGGAAGCCAGAGGCCCAATTGACTGAGCCACCCAAAGCGCCCCGACATTAAATTTTTATATTTAAATTTAAAATATACATGTGAATGAGGTTCCACGTATGTATAAATTATTACTACCACCAAGTTAATTAACATTTTCCAAAAAGTTTTATCATGTTCCTTTGCAATCTCTTCTCTGGAATTCCAAGTACACATGCATGAGAACTTTTATACTGCCCTACAGATCCTTAAGCTTCTGTTTATATTTCTTCAATCTTTTTTCTTTCTGTTCTTCAGAGAAAATAATTATTTATCTTCAAATTTACTGACCCTTTGCTATTTCCATTATAGCCTTGAACCCATCCAGTGAATTTTTCCAGGTATTGCCTTTATCAATGTTAAAATTTTCATTGGGTTCTATTTTTCTAAACATTTCTATTTCTCTACTGAGATTTTCTCTTTTCATTCATTTCTCCTTTTGCAGCTTCCTCCCTTCCATGGCTCCCCTGTTCTTCTGTCTTCTTTCTGTAGTTCTGAAGGCAGGTAAAGATGGCAGAGGGATCCACTGGAATTTCAGTAGCTGCCCTCTACAAGTGTGCCTTTGGGGCAAAATCATTACAGGACAAGAACTGAGACCCTTTCCACCGGGAGGATTGCATCTCCACATTTTGACTCCCCACTACATTCTGCTGGGTCCTGTTTATTTTCAGCCTTTTCAGGTAGTCTTTTTTTTTTTTTTTTTTTTTTTTTTTAATGGTGCTCCATGGGGAAGAATAGACTGTAGGGGATTTACGCCACCATGGCAGAGCCTCTACTCCTCAGAACATTTATTTTTGTTTCGTTTCATTTCTGTTTTCGCTGAAGTAGACGAAAGAAAAGTATTATGCAAAGAGCTAGAATTTTATAATAAAATATGACTCCCTGAAGCTTTAAGCACGTTTATTCAGCCTCAAAACAGTTTTTGGTTAAAGGTTTGAGGGCTTTGGGATTTTATTTAAGAGTAATAGCACTGAGTTAAGTTGAAATGGCCATCTAGAAATAGGTTTCAGATGGTCATTTTGTTGATACTTCTCAGTTCTGCTGGACACATGTCTAATGAATTAGATTATTGTAACTTTCCATACCCATATTAATTTGTTTGTATAGAAGATAAGCAATAAGAATAGAGTTCTTAGGGGCTCTTAACAAAGATATGAAACATATTTAAAGCTGTTTCCTAATGACCTGATAATTTTTTAGCAACAATGTGTGAAGTGTTCCAAAAGAAACCTCTTACTGCCTCCAGTGGCCTTATAAAATCTGATTCTATTTTCTACTTTCATAATTATTAATTACCCTAATACAGAGCAAAGTTTAAATACCAACTAATGGAAGGTGAGAACAACTGAATCAATCCTTTTTTTTAAGTTTATTTATTTATTTATTTTTGGAATCTCTACACTCAACATGGGCTCGAACTCACGACCCCAAGGTCAAGAGTTTCATGCTCTTCTGAGACAATAAGGCACCCCTCAATCCTTTTAAAAATATTTTTCATCGAACAAAATGCCATCAGTATTTAGCTGTGTAATGGCTATTTAGTAAATAGTCATTATGAAGCAACTCCAAGAATACTGGAATGATTCTGGGTGCCTCTGGTGGTCACAGGAAATTTTACAGTGATGTGTGGTGTTCAGTTCACAGATTTCCTTGGAGTAGGACTGAATGGTCCTAGCAAAGAGCTAGCAACATGACTCCAAAAGTTCTTTGAGCAGCCTTTATTCTGTTGCTCAGGATTCGGTTTATGCCTCCTGGAGTTAATTGCAGCCGCCAGCTTTTCCTGCAGGGCCAGCTGCTTTTTATGGTCAGAGGAGATAAACAGAGGCTCAATAGGGGATCTATTTCTGGCCCTTGAAAGGGCCTCTGTGCCGCTGGGTAAGGGGGAAATCATCCAGCCTCCTCCATGGAATGCCTGGATGATTTCTTGGGGCTGTCCTCCTCATACTAGCACTTCCTGTACCCCATTTAAATAGAAGATCAGCTATGAGAAGAGAAACTAGCCTTAAAACATCTTAAAGTCTGCAATCATGTGTAACTTGGCAAACTAAAATTGTAATTTGGCCGGCCAGAATGTGTGAATTTAATGTTGAATTACTGGCCAGGATGAGAAGCGTATTAATTTAGGGTCACAATTACAACTCAGTGATTGTTAATAACATTCTCTGGGTCAAGAGTGATTTGCTTGAGGGAAGGGAGAAGGGAGTTTCCACTCATTGAATACTATCCACACTGAGTGTCCACAGTATATTTATTCCCATTGTGCAGTTGTTAAAGCAAAGTTTAACTTGATAAAATTGTGAAGGAGGATTTTAACTGCTGTAGTTTGATTTTATTACCTATTACTGTTCACATAATATGTCACTATGTTAGAGATCTGATTCCCCATATTCAAGGACGGGAACTTGGCTATTGAGAGGCTGAACCCCTGGTCCAAGGCCATAGCACCCACAAACAGGGAACAGAATCCGGGCCTCTTTACACTACAAAGACCATCGTATTTATGTGATTTGAGTCTCTTGGCTAGAAATGCAAGTCAAGAACAAAATCCCTAGTTGTGATAGTAGTATTAAGGAAAAATATCTTCTCGTTTACAACGGTTTTTATTTCTGCAAAGAAACAGCTGTAGATCAATAAATTATACATCTTTTAGATATTTTTCACTATTATTGATTGATTATACAAACATGCATATTGTAAAAGGAGACAGAAGCATTTGAGCCCAGCTTGAGGAAATAAATGTGCCACTGAAGTGATTTTCCAATGAGATGAGGTCTCCTGTGTTGCTATTTAACTATTCAGACTCATTTAAATTAGTTAGGATCGCCTTCACAAATAGAAGGGTACAACACATGTGGACACAGGCTCTGAAAGCTTAGGTGACTATCCAGTTTTAATGTAAAACGTTGCTGCCATTGTACTGCAACAAGCAATCACACATTTTCTAAAAGAAAAATAGCGCTTGTGTCAAATATGTTGTTCATCTTAGAGAAGAATTCCCCTGCATCCTAGAACCAGGTTTTTCTGGGGAAGAGACTGGAGTGGGCTTTCCCAATGGAAGCCTGGAGTACTCTGTAGATTGTGCTGTGAACTAGCTTAGGTCCTATCTTCAGGTTGACCAGAAACTTTCAGGTTTCCAGAGAATTCCATATAGGAAAGAGGGGAAAGTGTTCTGGCATTCCTTCAAAAATATTTGTTGGCCATTGCTCTTTCTGTATCAGAGAGTATACTAGTTACTGAGGTACCACACACCAGGCATTTTAATCCCACAACAACCCTTCCAGGTAAGCATATTCTAATTTTACAGGTAAGGAATTTGAGGTGCAAAGAGGTTAACTAACTTGTCTGAGTTCCCAGAGCTAAAAAGCAGAGGCTAAATTTGTAACTTGTCTGTCTGGGTCCAATATCCATCTATGTTCTACCACCTACAGTGGTGGTCAAGAAAGTGACACGATGTCATCATGTTGTGCTAATTTTATTTCATGTTGGAATAGGGCCCATATGATTTCATTTTACCTTGATTACCTCATTAAAGGCCCTATCTCCTAATATCGACTCATTCTGAGGCTCTGGGGGTTAGGACTTCAACATGTAAATTCTGGGGGGGGGGGGGGCACAATTTGGCCTATGAAAAAGTCATACTACACAAGAGTAGGCCGTAAATCCAATGACTGATGTGAAGTGAAGATACCACAGGTAAAGAAATGTCGAAGATTGCTGGCAACCACCAGACACTAGGGAAAGGCCTCCAGAAGGAACCAACCCTGCTGACGCTTTAGTTTCAAACTTCGGTCTCCAGAAATGTGAGAGAATATATTCCTGTTGTTTTTTTATCTTAAATCTTTATTTTTTATTCATTTTTATTTTTTAATTTTTAAAAATTTTATTTATTTATTTATTTGAGAGACAGAGACAGCACAAGTGGGGAAGGGGCAGAGAGAGAGGAAGACAGAGAATCCCAACCAGGCTCCACACTGTCAGCACAGAGCCCAATGTGGGGTTCAAACTCACGAAACTGTGAGACCATGACCTGAGCCGAAACCAAGAGTTGGATGCTTAAGTGACTGAGCCACCCAGGCGCCCCTACATTTCTGTTGTTTTAAGCCATCCAGCTTGTGGTGTTTTGTTATGGCAGCCCTGGGAAAGCAACACAAATGCCTTGCTCAGTAGTGATTTGCAGAGAATGCTCAGCAGAGGAGGCTTTGGTGATGTGGCCCATGCGGTATAGCCTGGATGGTATTCTGTAGGAGAAGTTGCTGAGCCTGAGGACCACGGAGGAGGAGGAGTTTGGTAGATCAGGGGAAGCTAGGGGACTATCCTGTGTGAAGGCAGAGAGGCCTGGCATGGCCATTCTGGGTTGGAGAAATGCTGGAACTGAGTGATTTGAACAAACTTTAAAACAGGTTGCATAGATCTAAGTTTAATTGCTGAAAGAGACCTTAGAGATTGGCATGCACTCCTTATTTAGCCTGAAGTCTGGGAAGATATGTGGCTAACCTAATATCACAAACCAAATTAGAGAATTTAGGATAGGAATCCATTGTTGAAAACTTTGCCTGGCACTTCCTCTACTAGACTAGTGTTAGAGCCTTGCCTTCTCCTAAATGCATGTGCAGTATATTTTTATACCACAGCAGGGGACTCAATACATATTTACTAAATAAATAATTAGCTGAATAAATAATACTTAATGGATTTTCAATGAATGAATAAGTCAGAGAGAAAGTAACTGGCATTATACTGTGTGCTTGCAGATACACGTCTCATGCAGAATGCTCAGACTGACCTTTGGTTTTCTGTGAGCTTTCTTCAAAACATGCCATAGCAACACGACACAGTCCGCTTTCCAAAAAGCATACCCATGAGTTTCTGTTCATTCCTGTTTTTCTAGTCTTAGAATCTACTGCAGAAATGACTTCAGCACATCTTTCTAAATTTACTTATGTTCATGTAATTTGGCCACTGTCAAATTTTACCTTTTAATTTCTTCAAATTCCAAATGTACTGAAAAAAAAAAGACAAGAGTCTTCTCTTTTGAAAACTTTTATTAGGCATTACTAGATGATGTTGCATGATGTATTGCACACATCATGCGAGTAAACAGCACTCCACAGGAATCCATACAACCGCTCGTATAGTGACAATAAAAATAGTTGATTCCCAACACAGTTTTCATCCAAGTAGAGTAAGTGTCGTTATATCCTTCCATGAGATCTCATCTCATAATTAAGATTACCCTTCCATTCTAATACAACCAACCAAAACCAACGAAAAAGAAAGCCAAACCACCACAAAAGGCCATAGGGACATTGCCAAAAGTCCAAAGTCAGACTCCAGAATATCACAAGGTATCTGTCTTCTGAAAGATTTGCCCCTACACTTTCTTTGTGTGACCTGCCACTTGGGTTGTTTTTACTGCCAGCAGCAAGTGAGATTGAATTTGCTAACAAGGGGCCATACACTGACACGTATCTACTGAAAATTCTTGAGGTAATAGATTTTTAAATTTTACTGCTTAAAAAAAAAATCTGTTAATTTCCATGTCCTGTCCAGCAGGACATATCTGTTGGCAGGAAGATTCTTTTCTTCTTTTTTTTCTTTGTCAAATATGTACACGTATTTTCATATACAACCTGTGTCTGTCTTTTCTAAGCACGATTTATTTTAATTATTTGTCATACATTCATCAGGAAAAGCTGAATTATATACTATGGTACATAAAGAATACAACAAAACGAGATTTTTGTATAAAGCTAACACAAAGGCAAAGACCAGGAAGAGCAAAATAACATTACACAAAATATCTTGATATCGATAAAGCCCACTGTGAATGAATAATTACATGTAAATAGCAAACATGCGTGGAAGTAGATTACAAATAACACATTGTCAAAGACAGGTTGTAGGAAACTGATCAAATTCCTGAAGTTCCATATATTTACTTTTACTTATAATGCTTTTTGTAATTTTGTCCTAATTGGAGCTCTAAAGATTGACAGTCATTCCGACTTTCGTTTTAAATTTTAATAACCAGCATTCTTTTTTGCAGCTTAAAAGTACATTTCAATAATGATGGCTTCAACTTATGACATTTAATATCCTTTTTTTTATACCTTAGCTTAAAAATACACACTGAATTCAAGAAAAATATATTGGCTAACCTGCTGTTCTAGAGATAATACAGTGGGTTAAGCAAATGCAGCCTATATACACCACTAAAGATACACTGTGTCATCAGCACTTTAAATACAGGGACCAAGGAACACTCACAAAAAATATATGGCTCTTTAGGTAAGAAATAAAGTCAAGTGAAAAAAATAAGGCACTAATAACATATATAAATGTTATATACTCTCATCACACAAAGCACCATATGGAAGGTTAAAGAAGCACACATTAGTGCTACTGGAAAATGGAATAAACCCAGTTTTCCTCGCTTTTATTAACCAATTCCTTACTTTCTTTTCAGTAATTAATGTATAAACACTAAAATGGTAGGGGAAATTATATATTATACTAGAAGCACAATTCATGGAACCAACAGCATGAGACAATCATTTGGAAATAAATTGATTACTCGAGCAATGTAAGAAATTAAGGTCTTTGAATACTCCTTATTTCCCAACATTTTCATCTCAATGGAGTTTTTTTTTTCCTTTCCAATTTCCTTTCAGGGATTTCTACATAATATTAATATTGTCTATTTTCTCATTTTATTTCTACTGCTTCTTTTTCAAAATATATTCAAAATAGTTACCTCCACATAGTTTTATGAATACCAAAGTTAATAGTATGACTAATGAAATGTAGAAAAAGTTTAAAAATAAAATCACATAAATATTTTCCAATACCATTGAAAATATCTTCTTAGCTAGGCTCATTTTAAACATGAGAAATATTATAATTTATGTTCCTTGGAGATTGGCTACAAATTTTACAGAAAAAAGATATACAGTATAATGAAATGATGGACAAGATAAAGTACAAACCAATGAGAGTCATTCATTTTAAAATTAAGAAATTTCTTCTTCTTTGCTATTGTTCATGAGAATGTAATTAAAATGGGATATATTCTGATAATTCATATAGGACATGACAATTATTCCTTAGAACTGCAATTTCCGAATATATAGTAACAACAGATTAAACATTAAAATTATTTCTTTTTGGCATTTTACACTTTTTGAAAAAAGAGGTGAATAATTTAATTGTCCCATAGTTTGTCAATAAGCATACATCTTTAAATATGTCTGTTTCATGAATGTATCTTATGCCCAATTTTAAAGTAG
Organism: Felis catus; assembly: GCF_018350175.1. Taxonomy (NCBI): domain Eukaryota; kingdom Metazoa; phylum Chordata; class Mammalia; order Carnivora; family Felidae; genus Felis; species Felis catus. The sequence continues at coordinate 112,342,041 of NC_058372.1, read as the reverse complement.
AAACAAAACAACTAACTGTTGTGGCTTCTTAATAATGTGTTAACATAACAACATTTTAATGCCATCATTTTTGTGTTCCTTCTATACAAAATTATTTCTGTGATCTCTCAGAATTTACTACTTATTAAGTTAATATTTGCTTTCATAAGCAACAAGATTGTCAATTAATTTTTACATAAAAAATCTGTAATAGGTTGTTCTTATCAAGGTAAATGGAAATGTGTATATATAAACCAATTACTGTTCTAGGTGTCATAAGAAATATGAGGTTGGTCTCTTCTTTTCAATACCATATACAGAATTTTCATTACAATGAAAATGATCATATAACAAAACTAAGCTATTGCCATATGGAACTGAAAGCTAACGGGCCTTAGGAAAAGGGTGTATAGTCAGCTGATAAAAACTCATGACACTTTATCTAGAATTTTCTTTACAAAGCATGCTAATTTTCTATAAACTACAAGTATTCAAATATATTATGTAAAATGTTTAGATAGTATTTACCTGAAAGAAGCAGTAAAAGTATATTTGTAAAGAGAGGAAGTAACATTTCAATGAAAAATATTATTTTTAAGAATCTGACTGGATTATTGAGACTATTTCACCACCTGGGGCATGAGGTGAACACCTAACAACTTAGCAGGGAACAGATGACCAACGGCACAGTTTGTCAACTATAAGGAAAAATCTGAAATGACATTCTTTCAGCCATTTCTTGGGCCCTTTAACACCCAAGTTTGACTCTCCCTTGGACTTTTTCATCATATACTATACCTATGCTAAATATATCTTGAGTGTCACTTATACCTAAATCATATCACTGAAAATGTTGAGCGTTTGCAAATGACAAATGGCTTCTCTAGAAGAAGGCTAGTATGAGTTACATTCAATGTTATCTATTTTATAGTATCGAAATGTCTAATAATGTTCACAGAGTATGAATCCATCATCAGATCTTATATACAAATGCTACACTACATAAATCCAGCCCCAAGTCCAAGCTGTAGGACTTTTTGTCGACACGGACCGCAAACCAGACATCTGGCCATTTGGGGTCAGGTTGGATGAATAACCACACATGCTTTCTGTCCAGCTAATATGCAAACACAACATTGACTTTACAATATTCATGAAGCAATTTCTGAAGCTTGGCTTTAGAGTATTATTAGGCTCTCTAATCCAACTGACATCTTCTTGTTCATTTTATTTCTTGTCAGAGAGGCTGGGCAGGGTTTCTCCAACTCCTATCAAGAAGAGGGTCAGTGTTCCAGGTTCTCCTCATACATTTCAATTTACAAAGTAAGCCAAGGTAAATTATGTTCACTACCAGAGCCAAATTATGGAGTCCTTTCAATATCTGAATTTCATTTCATTAGTCAAAAGAGTTAATGATGAGACAGAATTTATCTCACAGCTAGCAAAGATGGGTAGGGGACAGAAGAGGGAAAAAGCAACATAACGAGGAAATCTAAAGAAAACAGAAACTTGATGTCGAAAGACATGAGCATCACTTCAAAACCAGGGAAGAAAATCATTTAATATTAATGATAAGACAGAGTGACAAAAAGGTGGGATAAACTTGAAAAACAAAAGTATTTTCTATGCCAATAAGTTTGTATAATGTAAGTGATGCAGAGTTAAATATAACTAATGAAATTTCTTTTATAGCTAAAAGAAAGTGGCCAAAAAAAAAAAAAAAAAGAGGCAGTGGCAATACTTTGTGTATTTAGTATTTTTTTTGCCTTTTAAGTCATATTGTTATTCTCAAAACAGTCATTGTTTTAGCAAAATATATATATATATATATATATATATATATTTCATGATACACATAATTACAAGCTTCTAAAATTGGCACTATATATGGGATCTATAACGTATGTGATACATGAAGGCTTCAGCTAATGCTCCAAACAACAATTATAAATCTCACACTATGTGACTCTCTGCTTCTTGGATTTGGATAAAGTCAGCTAAAGTATTACTCTCAGAACAGTGATATAGAGTACAAGTCCCACATCACAGCTGGCTCTGAAATGAGTATTAGCCCCGCAAAACCAGAGTTACGAAGGAGAGCCACTGCATTTCTTCTTTTAAAGATCTGTATCATTGGTTTGCATTGAAAAGATAGCACTTCACAATTCTGAATACTTCCCAATTTTTGGAACTCTGATTTTGTTCAGATCATATATTTATGCTTCTCTAAAGTTATTTCAGTTTTATTACATAATTATAGGTGTACATATTAAAACCGGGGTTTTGCAACTTATTTTCCACAGGAGGAAGAAAAGATCGTACTTAAGGTATAAGAATTTAAAAAAATGCTCGAGCTGACTATTGGGGATAGTTTTGATTTACTATGTTCTGGTCAGTGGAATTTCTCTTATAGATTTCATGAAAAATGAAAATGCAGTTAAAATGTGGCAGAAACTAACTTAATATTTTAAACAAATATTCCAGCTAGGTTAGTAGGTAACACTTACTAATTACTTGCTATATTTGAGCTCCTGGTGTCAGTTTTTAGAACTACTATAATTTCAGAAACTCAGTTAAATTTTTTTACAGGTATGTTTTTTACTTGTTTAAAAATTTCAGCTCTGATTTCCACCCCCAAATTTAAATTAAAAAAAAATTTTTTTTCAACGTTTATTTATTTTGGGGACAGAGAGAGACAGAGCATGAATGGGGGAGGGGCAGAGAGAGAGGGAGACACAGAATCGGAAACAGGCTCCAGGCTCTGAGCCATCAGCCCAGAGCCTGACGCAGGGCTCGAACTCACGGACCGCGAGATCGTGACCTGGCTGAAGTCGGACGCTTAACCGACTGCGCCACCCAGGCGCCCCTCCACCCCCAAATTTAAAGAGGTGACATACATTTACTGACACTGTTATTCTACTGTCTCCATCAAAATATATGCAACCCTTTCTTTAATTCTGTCGAATTACTTAAATGGCACACGTATTTTAAAGTGCATTATTGAATTTTAAGGCTATATTTATAATAGACATTAACACAAAACAATAAGGCTGACCACAAGAAAAATTACTTTCAGTGGTTGGGATAGATTTCAGCTACAAATATGAAAAGATAAGCATGCAATCCAATGTGAAGACTCACATTAAGGCATATTTGCAGCTTGCTAATACAATTAAAAAACAAAATGGCAGTTGGCATGATGTGTAAAAAAATTTTGTACTTAATGAAGCATACCAATTAATCTTATTTAGTCTACTAGCTCTTTCTAGAATTATAAATTTAACAGGCAGCATAAAGTCTACTATTAAAAACAACTGCAATGTTTAACAAGGGAGAAGCTGGATCAATGTCTTGGCAGATGCACTTTAATTAGACAAAGATCAGGAAGGAATGCTGATACCAGAGTGAGCTTTGCAGACCTCCTGTTTCTCCTCCTCCTTTGCAGTGAAGGCGTGGAGAAAAATGAGGTTGGAGAGAGTCACCGGAGACTGAATGAGATTACAGTGGTCTGATGGTATCTTAGGGGCGCCAGGAGCCATATATTTGGATGTTGGATTGAATGATAAAGGCTCAGGTGTGGTCTTGGGACTCAAAAGATTGGGTGGCACAGGATAGGCACCACTGATTCCTGATCCCACAGCAGAGAAAGCACAATGAAAGGTAACAGGTTGTGATCTAACTGATTATCTTTGATTGTTTTTTTCTGTTCTACTTTTAGGATAAATAGCACCTATCAGAAAATCAAGGTGGTGGCCTCAGGCTGTTGCTTGTACCAAAAGGTCTGACTCCTCTCCTTTTTAGCTCCACATACAAAAGGTTTTAGGAGACTTCTGGGATTCATTGTAAAATGGATGTTTCATGTTGTTCCAAATTTATAAGCATTCTAACAATCTACAAACCTTACAGATAGTTAAATTTATTTTTTTATGGATAATTGTGGTCATTCATAATTGCCAACACGCTGCTTCCTATTTTTCACAATGGCATAATTAAGTTCCTTTGTGGTGCAACATGCATGAACATGGATAGTGTTTTAACAAAATGTGACAAAGATGAAGAGTTTAGCTATTTCCTTTAAAAATCTTAAATTTTAAAACCAGGCAATCCAAATATCAATGTAGCTTTCTCACATTATTTTACAGACATCTTGTTGCAGTTTTTATTGGAATAAGATGGATTTTCCTTTATAAGTTTTGGCCACATATTTATTTGGCTAATCAAGCAGGGAGGGAATTATCCTGCAAAAAGATGCTTTTCTTTAAAACTTATGCACTCCTACATAATCTTTCTTTTTCTTCAAGAAAAAGATCTCAAATATAGTATCTCTATGATCTCATTCACCAAAAACACGTTAAAATTTTATTACAAATATCTTATAAAAAACAAATTTTAAAAATCATGGAAATGTGTACATTAAGTGATAAAAATATATGTAAAAGATCTTCACTGATGCTTTGTAATAGAGAAGTAAAAACAATCCCGATGTCCATTTAATAGGGACTAATTAAGGATAGTCCCACAATGTAATATGTAGTAATTTACAAAAGAATGAGGTAAATCTATTTAAACACTTATGGAAAGGTGTCTACCAATATACAATAAAATGAAAAATAATCACAGAACATTAAGAATACTGTTCTATTTATATAAAACTAATATACAAGGACATATACAAACACACTAGAATATTTGCAGAAAGTTTCTGGAAGGACACATATCAAAACATTAACAGTGGTCACCCCTAGAAAATAAGGGATGGGGTAGAGCAGGTGAATTTGCATTTTATAATTCTATATGGTTTGATTCTTTTAAAGGAGTATATATTACATTTACAATAAAAAAATGACAAGCTTTGGATAGAAAGATATTTATGTGTACGCTTCTTTTTCTAAAGTAGCTTTTCAAATGTATCCCCAAAGTTACTACTATTGTTTTACTTTCAATGTTGGCACTAACATATAAATAATCTTTTTGCTTTCTTCTCTATTTTTAAGATCTTGATGATACTTAATAAAAAAAAATCACAAATTATTACGTTAAGTCACTATCAGGGAAAGACCTAATATATACCAACTGTGAAAGAGAAAACTACATACATTAATTAAAAAAAAAATCTATGCAATAGAAAAATGAAAATCCTGTGCAACACTGTGTACAGTATCTCAAGCATTGATGAAAGAGCTTTCACTGATAACAGACACTGCTTTGTAATTGGAAAATTGGAACATTTCTAAATAATATAAAAATACCTCCAAAAGATAAGTTATTCAAAGGAAGGAATAAAAATCCCTGAGTAGGCCAAAGACAAGAGACACAATAACCTAAGAAAATAGATTATCTAAGACCAGAGAGTATATTATTTAGCCAGTTGGTATATATGTATGTGGCAACTGTATTTATATGCAGCTATGGAAATATTATATATGTATGTATATTTAAATGTATATATACATACACATATCATACATAAACATATTATCCACTAGATTTAAAATTCATCACATTCACATATTGTCAAACTAACACCTAAGTCCAGAAAAAAATGAATTTACAAAAATTAAGCACTTTTATGACAGAATTACATCGATGTAGGCTAGAAATTTTCATTCTCTTGTTTTAAGACTAGAGCACATAGAATAGGCACTCAAAAATATCCATTGGATGGATGGATGAATGGAAAGGTGAATTTGTGAAACTAAAGCATCACTTTTTCTTGCACCATGTTATGCTTTAGAAATACACCATTGTAGAATCACAAATGGCACACCTTCTTCTAACTGAATAGAGACTAGTCCAGAAGCTTCAGTGTAGCTATTCTGAGTGTTCTTCAGAAGGAATGGAAGCATGCTAGCTCATTATTCATGCAAGTAAACTTCACTATCATGGACTTTTTAGGCCCAATAAAAATGATAAATGTTCTTATATTTGTTAGAGCCCAACAAGACCAACTATCCATGTTAATGCATGTTTTATCACAGAATTTATTACAATTCAGGTAAGGCTTCTGACAAATAAATGCTACATCTATGCAGATATCTAATTTTAAGGATTTGGAGACAAGGGGAAACTTCAGGCTCTTAGGGATCTTTACTTCCATTCTGCTAATGAACTTTCATGATGAAAACAAAGGAATAACATTGTTTAGCTATGTGTCTTTTTCTTATTTTTAAAGACTTCTCAGCTTGGTAAAACTTGCTGAAAATATTTCCTTCATTTTTTTTTTGTTTCCTTCTCCAAAAGTTGTTTCTATTTTAGATAAACGCATCCATAATCACAAAAATTTGTGTTTTCAAATTACCCTATCCATAAGAAGACATCAGCACATTAGTATGCACTTGAGCAGTAAACATAAGAAAAACCCTTCAAAACTAGTACTTTTTTTTTAAATGAAAATCTTGGGGACAAACAAAAAAGAGAGAGAGAGAAAGAGAAAAGAGGTAAGAGGGTGGGGTTTCCAATACTATCAGAACTTGACCTAAAGCAGAATTATCTGTCATTACTAGTTGATTAAAAAACTAGCAGAACAACAATTTGTTTAAAGGCTTAAGCAGTTCTCACTACAGCAAACTTGTTATTTAAATTAACTAATCCCCTCTGAAGGATTTGTTCATTTAATAAAACATCTTATGCCAAAATATAAGAAATCTGAAGAGACTAAACATTCTGGTCTTGAGAATTTCCTAAAAGCAGCCTATCAGTTTTGTCAGTTAATAAAGTTTGATGATCCTTGAGGTGACATTGCACAAATTTCTGGCGTGTGTGCATGTGTGTGAGACAAAGAGAGCAAGGAATAGAAAGGGTCAACATCAAAGTAGCCTGTTGTCTACATTGACTTTAATTCAGTACATTACCAAAATATGCCCACAAAGGAACGATTATCTTTAAGTATGTCTATGAAAATGTGGAAAAATAGTGTAGAGGCATGGAACTTGACAAGTACAAGGTAACTGAACCTAGTTTTAATACAGATACTTATTATACACACACATTCACACCCCTGCACATATACACTTCAGCAACCCATGATTCTTCTCATTAATTTCGTTTCATTTGTTCCCTTTTGGGCATTGAGATTTTTAACAATTATAGCATCGGAAGGATGAAGGAATTACATTGCTTGGGCCACAGATAAAAACAGGTACATATGGCCGGCCTTTATCTTCTGAAAAGTGGCCTTGCTTATTGGTACAGGTGGGATGACTTCCGCTATTCACACCAAGTCTCAGAAGAGGGCCTGGAAGGGGGGTTAGGTACAAAGACAGTCCAAACAGTGCTCGGGAGAGGCATGCTCAGATAATTCTGAGGATAACTGGCTCTTAATTAAAATATTTTCTTCCAAGAACCAGTAAGAATGTCAGAGTTATGTTACAGATATTTATAGTCTATGAAAGTGACCATTTTTTAACAGCAGCAAACTGTATAAGGAAAGGACAGGATACCATGTAGGGAGCGCACCGGAGCTAGAGGCATTGTGGCCTGCAGAGAACCACAGGGAGACTGGACGCAGTGTTTTTCAAGACGTGACTCTCAGACGGTGTGCCATTCTGTGTGGCTCCTACCCAGACCGGCTTAGTTACAGGAAATCATTCTGCATTTTACCAGTGCATTCCTGTCCGTGATCGTTTTCTCTGTTTTTTACAAAGGCAATAGATAGGAAATACAAATAAACCTAAGGATTAAAAAACAAAAAAGATTAAAGCTAATTAGGAGGAAAGGTATTAGGTTTATATATTTGAAATTTTTCCATTTTCAACTTTTCATTTTGCAGTCATTTACAAAAAATTATTATTTAGCAATGCATGCAGATGAAAGAGGGGAGATACTTATGCAATAAAATGTAGTTACTTTTATAAGATTTCATTCTTTATTATTTTTGTACAGTTTTCTCTCCCTTTTAACAACCTCTGTGACACCAGTTTGAATATGGAATCATGTTTTCTATCAAAATATTCAATCTCAGGTTTGTCTTCTTTACTATCCCCAGTCATATCATTTGCACTCTGATATCACACTTCAGTTTCAGGCAGGATAACGTATTACTTAAGAACATGGACTGTAGAGCCAAATGCCAGGTTTGATTCCCAGTTCTACTACATAGGAGCTCCTAGTAAGCCTGACTTTCTTAACTGTAAAATGCAAATAATAACATCTAATTATTTTTATCTAGTTCATAAAGTCCTTCATAAATCGTAGGAGCTTAACTGTCAGTTACTTTAAAATTCTACGTGTCCTGTACATGTAAATTACTTGCTAAATAGAACTTTACATATGAAAATTAATTTTACTTGGAAAAGAAATCCCATCTACTATGTTATCAAAGCCATCTTTATTTACAGTGTCTAATTTAGTTTTAATTTTTTTTAAGGCTTATTCATTTTTCAGAGACAGAGAGAGATAGAGTGTGGGGAAGGTTTGGTGGACAGAGGGAGAGACAGAGAGACACAGAATCTGAAGCAGGATCCAGGCTCTGAGCTGTCAGCACAGAGCCGGATGCAAGGCTTGAACTCATAGACCATGAAATCATGACCTGAGCCGAAGTCGGATGCTTAATTGACTGAGCCACCCAGGCGCCCCTATGGTGTCTAATTTAAAATTCTCTAGAGGCACCTGGGTGGCTCAGTCAGTTAAGGGTCCGACTTCAGATCAGGTCATGATCTCATGGTCTGTGAGTTTGAGTTGCACATCGGGCTCTGTGCTGACAGCTCGGAGCCTGCTTCAGAATCTGTGTCTCCCTCTCCCTCTGCCCCTCCCCCCCCCCTTTTAAAAATAAATATATATATTTTTAATTCTCTAAAGCAATCGTTCTCAAAATGTGGTCTCTGGACTGGCAGCATCAGCATCACTGGGAACTTCTGAGAACTAGAAACCCATGGGCCCTGCCCCCATATTGAATCAGAAACTCAGTACAGAAACCAGCAACCTGTCTTTTAACTAGCCCTCGAGGTTATTCTAAAGCATGCTAGACTCTGAGAACCACTGCTTTAAAACACGTATTTCCATATACTTGTATGAATAAGACGATATAAATCACTCATATATTTTCTATTTGTCAGTGCTGAAGTATACGTTGGGTATATGTTCCTATACACATTGAAGGTATCTTTTTTACCCAGTGTACCCTTTGGTTTGTACTAGAGCAAACCAAACACACAAGGCTATACCAGAACCTTTTCCCTTAATACTTCAACCTAAACTCAGAATCGGAAAATCTTCATCCTCGTCCACTGGACTCTTTCATAAAAAACTAGTTGTATTAACTTTGGTATTAAAAGGGAATTAAAACTGTTTTATAAGCTACATGAATCAAAGTCTTTATAGACTGAAAAAGTGTCACACAAATGCATCCTATATGAAACACACCCCTCTGAATCTATAAATCATATGCTGATTGCCTGCGTAACGCAAGCATGGAACAGGTATGTCTACTTAGTAACTGACTCCTATTATTACATCTACACTCCTTTTCTCTCTATAGCACTCAGAAAATTCTTATCTCAAATATGTTAAGTGTTTCTTACCGATTACAACTGCTATGGCCCCTAGTGCTAATCCCAAGACCAGGATTAGAGGTGCAACGAATAATTTTCCAGCTGGAAAACAAAAGGCAAAACCATTTAGAGTCTTAAAACTAATTTATCAAACAATTTCAGCAATGCTTTTTAATACCACAGTGTATGTGTTTTTTAAGAAGTCTCATTATAACTAAGGCAATATTTCTCTAAGTAAATGTATCAGGTGTAGAACAAATATACTTATGTAAATTCAGTAACTTCACAGAAGTCCTGGGTGCATTAGTCAAACATCTCATAAGTCATTTAAACTTTATTACCAAAAAAAAAAAATTCCAAAGTTACTGACTCACTTTATACTACCAGAGCCATTCATCTTTATGCTTTCCCTTTAGATCTCTTTCATTTTCATCTTTCAAGATTCTGAAAGATCAACAAAGGAGTGACACATTCTGAGTTGGCAGGAGAAAACCTAATTAGCTCACAAAATGGAGAGGTAGTAGGTGCTACAGAGGGCTTACATCCAAGCCCACATCTGAAAACGTGATTTGCTTACTTCCCAGGTCCAAAGAAAACTAATATGAACACCTAACAGACTGAACTGCAATTGGGATGTTTAAATGTCGTTGGAGATAATTACCAATAAGCATACAATATATTGAAGGTTATTCAAATGAATCCTTTTAATAAATTCAGAGAACAACCTGATGGTTACCAGAGGGGAGGGGGGAGGTAGGATGGGCAGAATGGGTGAAGAGGAGAGGGCAATATAGGCTTCCTTTTACGGGATGAATTAAGTCACCGAAAGAAAAGGTACAGCATAGGAAATACAGTCAACGGCACTGTAATAGTATATGGTATCAGATGGTAGCTACATTGGACATAAGCACAGCATAAGGTACAGAGAAGTTGATTCACTATGTTGCACATTTGAAACTAATGTAACATTGTATGTCAACTATAGTAAAAAATAAATTAAAGAAATAAATTGGAAGGTCTACACTGGTTTCATGGAAAAAACAAAATGCAACGTGAGAAAATAAAGGAAGCACTTACAAGAAGGCTAAACCTGGTCAGGTTGCCAAATGATGGCGTCAACCAGCACTTTTTTTCTAAATAAACATCTAAGCAGGGATTCTCATACGTGCCAGTTTCATGTAAATCGGGCACAGAGTTCACAGTCGGAATTCCACTAACTTTGAAAGCACTAGCACACAAAAAAGAGGCTAGTAGTTCATGTCTTGTCATCATATAGTAACCTTGATCTTAAGCGGTACAGCCGCACGATGCAAACATGGCAAGAGATGAGGAAGGAATGGAGGGGGTTTTGCCACTTAAGAATAAACCAGCAACACTACTCTACAAGTTAAGGACAGTAATTTGGAATAACCAATTACCTAAATAAATAGAAATATAATGCAGTCATTTGTTGGAAGTTTGTCAGAAAAGGTATTAACTTTTTTATGCATAAAGAATGGCCCTTGGAGCCATGACCAGACAAACAGAAAATACAGTCTTTAATCTCTAATTTAAAAAGATAACCATTTAATTGACACAATGTTTAACCATGTGTTTTACTTCTACTTTTCACCAATCACAGAATCCAATTAAGTAATTGGCCCCACTCTCTCCTTCTCTCTCTGCCTATCCCTCACTTGTGCTGTCTCTCTCAAAATAAATAAAATAAACTTTAAAAAATTAAAAAAAAACATTCTCAATAGCTGAAATAATATTCTATTATATCCATATATCATACCCTATTTAAATGTGTGTGTACTTAGGGGCACCGTGATGGCTCAGTCGGTTAAGCATCAGACTCTTGATTTCAGCTCAGGTCATGATCTCAGTGTCCTGAGATCAAGCACCATGTCAGGCTCCACACTGGGCGTGAAGCTGATTTAGGATTCTCTCTCTCTCTCTCTCCCTCTCCCTCTCCCCTCCATCCCTACACCCCTTGTGTGCTCTCTCTCTCTCTCAAAAAAATTGTGTACTTAATTTTTGTTCCCTTTTTTAATTTTAAAATACACCTGCAAATAAACCACTGTCAGCCTAGATTTACCACATTTTAAAATGCCCTTCACATTTCTTTGTAAAAGAATTGCACAGAATTTCTAGTTCATTCAGTAGAATATGGAAGTCCAACATTGAGGGGCACCTGGGTGGTTCAGTCAGTTAAGCACCTGACTCCTGATTTCGGCTCAGGTTATGATCTCATGGTTCATGGGTTCGAGCTCTGAATTGGTCTCAGCACAACAGAATGGAGGCTGCTTGGGATTCTCTTTCTCTGTCCCTCCCTTGTGTGCTCACATGTGCTCTGTCTCTCTCTCTCTCAAAAATAAATAAATAAACTTAAAAAAAAAAGGCCAGCATTGAGTATTAACAAAAAAAAACTTGCTAATCTATACTTCGAAAAATATTTTTAATTTACATTTCTCTGACTACTCATAGCATTGGATTTTTTTTTTTTTTTGAGACAGAGACAGAGAGACAGAGAGACAGAGCATGAGTGTGGGAGGGGCAGAGAGAGGGGGAGACACAGAACCTGAAGCAAGCTCCAGGCTGTGAGCTACCAGCACAGAGCCTAACACAGGGCTCGAACTCGTGAACTGCAAGATCATGACCTGAGCCAAAGTCAGATGCTTAACTGACTGAGACATCCAGGTGCCCCACAGCATTGGCTATTTTTAAAATTGTTTATTGGCTACTTGCATTTTTTCAATTCTGGTTCCAGACTTCATCTTATAAAAAACAAACAAACAAACAAACAAACAAACAAACAAACAAACAACTGGATACTTATTTTTGGAGGAGGCTGTATTGCTTTTGTTCATCTTATAAAAAACAAACAAACAAACAAACAAACAAACAAAAAACTGGATACTTATTTTTGGAGGAGGCTGTATTGCTTTTGTTCATATAAATTATTTGCCATCTAGAAATCAGTTAAAGACCTATATTTTGTTTACTATTATACACTTTAATTTAATACTTGGGAATATTTGTATGTAATGATAGGAGAATTAAGTATTTTTCCTCAGTCACTTTTATTTGCCACACCATTCATTGAATAAGCTGCCTACTCCCACCAGGGAGATGTCCCCATGGCAAAGGCTACTAAAATCATCCTCAAATCTTGTTCTCCTTTATTCTTCAGGAGCAGAACTTCTGATCCATAGCTGGACACATGGTCATGTGGAATGCAAACCATGCTGCCCATCTTCCAGCAGTGAGGGAAGAGCAGGCCCTTTCTCTGCCTCTGTCCAAGGACATCTGGAGGCTGCAGTCCCAAACTGAGGAAGCAAACTGGATTACCTCCCACAAAGATAAAACATTGGAGGGGTCCGCTATACTCCGTCTTCTCTCTTATATGGCAGGGAAAAGCTAGGTTTGTGACTTATAGAGTAAGTCATTTTCCAGCCTTTTGTGCAGATGGGAGAGGTGTGGACCACTTCATTTGGAGTTATGGTCCAACAGCACTTAGAGGCAGCTGTCCTGGCAGTGGGAAAACAGGTGTGGGAGGGAGAGCTTATCTGAAAGCCAGCTGCTCCCTACTTCGTCAGGTCTGTCCAGACACGCACGTATGCACGCACACAAAGCAGAAAGTAGGCCAAAAAGAAAACCATTTACAGAAAGCTGACCATGAATTTTTTAAGTAAAAATGGAAAAGACTGTACAGAGAAGATATTTCTCTGCTGATAATGTTCAATGGTTGTACATTTTCTAGGCTGTTAAGTAACTGAACGCTATTTTGTGACCTGAGAAGAGGGTGGGAGTGGCATCTGGGTAAATAACGAGAGGACCCATAGAGAATGCATCCAAAATATTATTGTACCATTAGGGCAGGAAATAATTTCCCTTATTTAAGAATGATTAAACCAAATAACAAAAAGGAAAAAAAAATGATGGTCAAATAAAGATTAAAGTAAAAAAAAAAAAGGAAGGAAACACCTTATCACAAAATGTCACTTAAGTAGGAAAGAAAAGAACAAGTAATACAGAAAATACAAGGATTTTGTGGTTTTGGGTTGCTCTCTGTATACACAGCCTTACAAATAGGTTATATCTCAAAACTTAATTTGCAATTTGGTATGCTCATGGAAATACTGTTATAAATAGTTAGATTCCCTAGCCAGCCCTCCAAAATATTGGAGTTTTGGGTAATGAAAACGCGAGGAAGAAGCCTCACAGTGGATATATTCCAGAGAAGTGGGGAGCTATTGGAAGAAGCAATATCAGGTCAGAAGAACATTGTATCACACAAGGTTGGTGGCATCAGGCCAGAGTGGGCATCTGTGTTTATGTCTGCATATTTGTGTATGAGATTGTGTGTTGCTGAGGACAAAGAAGGGGTAAATCCAAAACAAAACAAAACAAAACAAAACAAAAAACATTGCATTTGGATATGTAAACTTGGGTTTGTATACAATGAGGGCATCTGATACTCATTTCATTAACTGTTAGCTATTAATACAACAGAAAATACATACAGTGACATCAACCAATAGATACAGTAAAACTCTAGTACAGGGTTCTGAAACATACGATTTTTACAAATTGTATTACACGTCTTCCATGAATGAATAGAGGATACGTGTAAGACCCATTGCTAGGTATTGCCAGTAGGAAAATGAAGGTGACATTGTCCCTCTCATCAAATGGCTTACAGTAAGGCTTCAGAAATTAAAAGACTAATGGCTTCACATTTCTGCAGTGTAATTAATAATTTGTGTTTCAAACAAAATCTGTTTGCTCATATGAATTGTGTCCTGCTAACAAATTTAAATTTCCATTCTAAACTCAAAAACAGAGAAAATATCTTCCTCCTGCTTTGGGGTGAAGTCCCCACCAGAATACCTGATAGGTGCTCAGAATTACCATGACTCCTATATCTCTGGGTTCTCTTATCACTGCTTCCTTCCCAGAAAGCATTCCTATAAATCATGCCGGACACTCACCACAGACCGACCCTCGCACTAATCTCCTTAGATGAGGTCTCTCTGGGAGGTAGCGATATTTGCATCCAAATATACTGAGGTTTGAAGTGTGGTCTCCAAAGAACCGGAGCTGGCGGTATCTTTCCCCACATCGGTAACAAAAATTAGTGTTACATTGTGAGCAGGTCATATGGTCACATCCTTCAGTTCTCTGGATGTGGATCTGTATCGGTGACAGAGGAAAAGACAAAGAAACGCTATTACAACTTTTTTAAAAGTAAAATCTGGCAAATGTTATTGAGTGACACAAGTTTCACCAAAACAAAAGCCTTACATAGAATTTGTGAGGCTGTCAGTTTACTTATAATGACACTCTCCAAGACTATTTGTATCAAATATTTTAACATGCATAAATCTCAACTAGATTTCAGGTGCTCAAGCTGTTGGCTTATTTTGACCAACATATAAACACACACATCCCCCTAAAAGATTACTTATCTTTCTATACATACACCTAATTCAATGGTTAGGAGGCGATTTAAAATGCTGTGAAAGTGTATTTTATTTGTGCTGTGATCAGCAAGAATGAGGTGACTTGAGGAATAAGAAGAGATAAAGAATATTCCTTAAAAGAAAGGATTATGTAGAAATTATGCATAAATATCAAGGAACAGACTTTTTTTTAAGATGTCATTTTTAAGTAATCTCTATACCCAACACGGGGCTTCAACTCACAACCCCGAGATCAAGAGTCACATGCTCATCAACTGAGCCAGCCAGGCACCCCAAGCCCCTTTCTCTGAGGAAGGAAATGATAGCAGCTGTAAGTGTATTCACAACACCCTTTCAGTTTCCAACTCTAATGTCATTTGCAAGTACCTTTACAGGACTGTTTATACAACGCCATCTGTAAAACTAAGCATCTTCCTCTATTGTTGCAGTCAAGTTACGTGTAAATACAGCTTAACCCATAATGTAACAGTGTGGAGTCACTGTCTGAAACACTGAGGCCATGTTACAATAAAGATATTATTTCTTGGGATATAATTGGATACTTGGCTCAGAATCCTGGTGGACACTGCATACAATTGGAGCCATCTTTCATTCAAGTATACGCACCCTTGGTTTGTTAGGTGAAAAACCATGAAAAAGAACTTAACATTATTTCATAAAAAAAAGAAAAAAGATTTGGTTACACAGTCCAACTCTTATATGATTAAAACAGGATCACCAGAAAGTCTTCCCATTTCACTATCAAGTAGGCATTTACTACATTCAAGTTGCATCCCACTTGTTCTCATTTATTTATATTATTTATATCTATATATAAGTTCTTTGCTTAGAAAATTTATTTAAAATGTCCCCAATACCATTCTGGCTATTGTAAATTTCTACCCATGACTATGCTTTGGAACGGTTGTGTCAGTGAGTGTTTTAATACAACCGGGAACTTCACAACTAACGTGAGTGAAACCCACCATTGGCCACTTGACTTTTCAGTGAAGCTATAGCCACAGTCCCACAACTTTATACATTTTTTTAAAAGTTTTTATTTATTTATTTATTTTGACAGAGAGAGACAAAGAGAGAGCAGGGGAGGGGCAGAGAGAGAGGGAGACAGAATCCCAAGCAAGCTCCCTGCTGACAGCATAGAACCCGATGTTGGCCTCAAACCCACAAACCGTGAGATCATGACCTGAACTGAAATTAAGTGTCAGCCGCTTAACCAACTGAGCCACCCAGGCACCCTTACACATTTTCTTTTTAAAGTAAACTCTACATTCAACATGGGGCTTAAACTCACAACCCTGAGATCAAGAGTTGTTCCACGGACGTAGCCAGCCAGGTTCCCCAACTTGACACATTTCATTTGAAATCCTCCTCTCCTTCCCTTGATGCACAAGGTACATCCCTGAACTTCTGTATTAGTGCAGTTATATTTATATTATTCAAAAACTTCTCAATGGTTATGGAAACGAGAAAAAAATCACCCAGGTAAAAGGGAAGATATTTAATGTGAAAATAGAAATTAGGAAGTTGGGAGACAGGGGTGCCTGGGTGGTACAGTCAGCTGAATGTCCAACTCTTGATTTTGGCTCAGGTCATGACCCCAGGGTCACGGTATCAAGCCCCATGTCAGGCTCTGCACTGAGCGTGGACCCTGCTTCTCTTTCTCTTTCTCCCACACTGCCCCTCCCCCTCCCACCCCAGCTTGTACACATGCTCTCTCTCTCAAAATATTTTTTTTAAAGGGAAGATTTTGAAGATAAAGAAATTTGCAAAATATAACCTTATTTTGTAGTGTTTGAAATTAAGATTTTTAAGTTTTTGAAGTTGCTAGCTCCAAATTATATGTAGCATTTCAGTTTTATTGATTAAATAACTAAAATTTTTAACTTCAATTTAAAAGAACAATATGAATTTTTAGAAGGACCTCCAGGTGCTTTCAAAATAACAACAGATAGAAATCATAGTAATGGTGAAACTTTCATTTGAGCAATACACATATTCGTGAACCCATCCTCTATCCATCTATCCATCCATCCATCTACATCCCTACCTACCTACCATCTGTTATCCACCTACTTACCTTTCTACCTACTGGAGTCTGTAGGTGATGATGGCCATTTTGAAGAAGTAATAACTACATGGGGGGCAGTATCCTACAGGCAGCACAATGACTACCCGCCAGCAGGCAGTTAACAAATGAGAACAAATGAGAATGAAGAAAGAAAAGTCTACTCAGTGGCTGGTAAGACCTTGGGGATTGAAAATCAGCAGGCTGTGGGGCACCTGGGTGGCTCAGTCGGTTAAGCGGCTGACACTTGGTTTTGGCTCAGGTCATGATCTCATGGTTTCGTGAGTTTGAGCCCATAGGGCTCTACACTGGCAGCAAGGAGCCTACTTGAGATTCTTTCTCTCTCTCCCTCTCTCTCTCTCTCTCTCTCTACCCCTCCTCCACTCATGCTATGTCTCTCTCAAAATAAATAAACTTAAAAAACAAACAAACAAACATTAGGTGGATTATAGGTTAAATGTCCATTCCCCCCCAGTAGCTGATCCTTGGCAGGTAAAACCTAAGCTCATTAGGGAGGTTGGAAAAACCTGGGCTTTGACCCCAAGAAGCCCTGTGTTTGAATTCTGGCTCCACAAACTCTATAAAAAGAGGTTACTTCTTGCTTCAATTTAGGTAATATTACTTACATGAGAATAAAAGTGTGATAATATATATATGGTGCCTAACCCATTGGCACATACTGAGTCAGATCAATAATACTGATTCCATCTATCCCTTCCCCTTTGCCCACCTAAAAATGTGAGAAGTCAAATACCTGCTCAATGTAACTGCACACCTCCTGATTGTCAGGTGGTTCCCTTTTTTATATTTTCATATAGGTGATCCTTAGGTTGATGCTAAACTAAAGAGTACCTTCCTATATAGGCAAGGGCTAGCTTGTGGCCAAGTGCATATGAGCATCTCTGGTCAAGATTTACTAAACAAATCAACAGAATTTGTTATTCGTCAATAGAAGCAAAACTTGCTTTTCCTATTGACCACTTCATCTTTTTAAATTATATTAATTCTTTTTCTTTTTTTCCTCCCTGCAGTAAAAAAATCTGTCTATAGCTTTTGACTCCCCCCAGATTTAACTACTAATAGTGTACTGTTGACCAGAAGCCTTATCAATAACATAGCTGATTACTACATATTTTATGTGTTACATGTATTAGCATACTGTATGCTTACAATGAAGTAAGCTACAGAGGAGAAATGTTATTAAGAAAATCGTAAGGAAGAGAAAATATATTTACAGTGAATCTGCACAGTTCAAATCTATGTTGTTCAAGAGCCCACTGCACAAATTAGCTACAAGGCCCAAGAAGGAACTTGTATGGGTGAGGGTCTCTGAGGCTCGGCTCTTTAGCTTCCTGATTATTTCTCCCTGAGTCCAGTGCTTCCCCTCTGCTGTGCTTGTTTCTGTGAACGATTCTGAAGAACAATTCCTGTGGCCACAGCCATTTAATAGTAGATGGCATGAAGGAATAATATAGGCCAAAGGCCTTAGTGGCCCCTTGAACTATTCCTGATCCTGCTTTAAAGCACCTAAGCACTAGGAGAAGACATGTTCAGAGACAACTGCTGAGCACCCAAAATAAAGGTTATTTCATTGTATCCTCGACTTGTTGACTGTATGTTGTATTTGATCTTTAAGCGGGGATAATAAAGGTTAACAAATTTCCTGGTCACAGGGCATAGTGCTGTATGCGACCTCTAAAGGGAAAAGGACTGATATTTGTTTAGAGCCCATTATGTGCCGGGCATTGTACACAGATTAGCACCTTAAAGCCTCATAACCACACCATGAGACTGGCATTCTTATTCATAACCTGAGCTCAGAAATGTAGTCTGCTTGAGTGAATGGAGAAAGGATTTTGATTCATGTCTGTTTCTTTATTATGCTAAGTAGCCTCTTATTATAAACTTAAAGATAAAACCAGGGGGTCAACAGTATCCTTTGCTAAGTGACAGCACAATCTTCGTGCTAGTCAAACAAACATGTCTGCTCTCACGCATGAGGCCTATCTTGAGTCTCACTGCTTGCTTTAGCTGCTCTCTGGACCAATTTACATTCTTTCTGTAACACAATCTCAAAACTATTTCTGACAGGAAACATGTA
Source organism: Felis catus (assembly GCF_018350175.1). Lineage (NCBI taxonomy): Eukaryota > Metazoa > Chordata > Mammalia > Carnivora > Felidae > Felis > Felis catus. The sequence continues at coordinate 112,322,940 of NC_058372.1, read as the reverse complement.
CTAATAAGTGAAACTTGTCACTGACAGTTCATCTGGCTCCAAATTTCACATACAATTGTCGCTACTTTATATTTGCTTGTAACACTGCTTCACTGGGTTCTAAAAATCTTTATGTGGCATATTTATTGTTTAATTTAAATGACAAAGACTAATTTCTAGTTTCTTTTAACGGTCTTTCCTTCTTTCTTTCTTTCTTTTTTTTTTTTAAAGATTTTATTTTTAAGTAATCTCTACACCCAACACGGGCCTCGAACTCCCAGCCCCAAGATCAAGAGTCACGTACTGTACCTACTGAGCCAGTCAGGCACCCCTTTCCTTAATTCTAAAATAGTATTCTGAACACAGCAGACAACTAAAATACCGTTAGCCCAATAATCTTTCTGCACAGGAAGTGATATAATTCTAAACTCCATAGTAACCTTGTACATTGCAGGATTATACAGTTCTATAGATTCATTTGAATATCTTACACAAGACAGGCAATGACTTAATCATGAAAAAGTAGTTTCATAATTTACCTCAAGTACACAGTGTTTCCTTTATTACTAGTGATAGTGCAACTATCTCTTGATAATTTGATAATTACAGAGAAATGAACTGACACAATGCAAATTAATGTGCAATAGGAGACACTACTTCTCACATTTGACAAGCGAGTTGTAATTTTGAACTCCAAACACACAGGGGATAATAAATTTTATATGCTAAATGAGTTCCCTGAGTGTATCTTTAAAGGTCACACTTTGACAATGCCATCTTTGTTTTTAGAACATAAAGCCTTAAAACATAGCTTTAAATTATATTTACTTAAAGGACATTTTATTCTTCAATGAAGCTGTTTTTACTTGGTATTATCGTTTCAAAACATTCATCCGTTTAGCTCTGCTACAAAACAAACTAATTTAGCATCAAAATTCTGGTTTTGCTTAAGAGACAGAGACAGAATATGACAGACAAAATACTACTAAGCCATGAGATTAAACTGACCACTCATAAATCACAACTATCATTGGATTTGTTATTACTCAAAGGGTTTCTTCTCTCCATCTGTAATAAATAAGAGTGGCTAATACTTAAAAAGTTGAAAATTTAAACACTAAATGTTGCTTAGACCTCTGTACACTTAAAAGTCATGAAATGAAATGTTCAGAATATGCCAGATATTTCTTCTAAAAAGAGCTTGATATTAAGTCCACTTTATAGTTAGAAATGACAATGTGGACCCTTTTTGAGTCTATGACATTCTTCATAGGACATATTAACACCTGTAATAAGATATTAATCATAAAACCATATATATATGTATATATATATAATACATATATTAGTATCTGCTATCCTCAAGTTGTGTACATTTTGTTTAATAAAATGTCCACAAAGTACCTGAAAAATAGAAGTAGAATTCAGCTACTAATTTTTATATGGATTCTACTTAAATCATAAGGTGAAAGAATAACAATAAATGAACTGCTAAATATAATTTTTTAATTAAAAAAAAGTTTATTTATTTTTGACAGAGAGAGACAGATAGAGCATGAGTGGAGGAGGGGCAGAGAGAGAGGGAGACAGAATCAGAAGCAGGCTCCAGGCTCTGAGCCAGCAGCACAGAGCCTGACGTGGGGCTCGAACTCACAGACTGCGAGATCATGACCTGAGCCACTCAGTCAGATGCTCAACCGACTGAGCCATCCAGGAGCCCCAAGAACTGCTAAATATTGAACCCATTTTGTAATAAAATCAGTACACATCTGCTCATAAGTATTTATCTCTATTTTCACCAAGAAATGAAGGCTTATTTTATTCCTAAAGCAGTAAGTGATGACTAAATTAACTGTTACATTATTATTGTCACCAGTAAATAATTTACTGTATTTATGTTTAAAAGTATTTTTATATATGTGTTTGCCCTGATAGCTTTTGATATCTGGAACAATCAACTAGAAGCAATTATGAGGAAAGTTGAAAAAAATCCCCTAAGTGATGCTCAATTCTTTACTTAGCTCACTGAACCAATTCTCCATAAAATAGGAAATTTAAAAAAGCAAACATATACACAAAGCCTTCAAAGGTCTGTTAAAAATATTATAATTTTGAACCTAGAAATACTGTCCAACTATAAAATAAAAAATATATGAGGGCAAAAATAAAACAGTGCCAGAGATGCTCAGACTCTACCTTTTCTGTGGCCATCACTTAAGGAAGCACTTCATTAACTAAATGTGAAATTCAAGAAAATGCAATTTCAGAACATACAAAAAAAATGGTGTAAGAACTCTCAGAGAGACAGCTAGAAAACAACCAGTTCAATTTAGAATAGGAAGTCAGTTGGTTTCAAGAACATCTTCAAAACATGACAATTTTTTGAATATACCAAGCAATAAAATTCCTGAGGAGCTATATATTAAATAACATGATAAACAAAGTGGGTATTTCTACTCTCAATAGAGGAAAAACAATGAGAACTTTCAGGAAAAACAAAACAAAAGGCATATTAGTTCCAAATATGAGTTGTAACAAAATATGGCACAATTAAGTAATTGATAGGGAGCAAGGATGTTAGGGGCGTTTTTCCTAGAAGTTGTGAACTCGTAGAAAAGGAAATGTAATCCTAAATCCATAATTATATGTTCTCGATTATGGAAATGCCCAATTGGTTTTTAAATGTTAAAATCATCCTTTAGGAAAAACAGAAGTATTAAATATTACATTAGAATAGAATGTGAATGTTATTAAATTTAACAATATAAAAACAGAGTTACAGCTTACAGAAAATGGGAAATAAGGAAGAAGCATAAAGAATTATAGGAGGGCTAGATCGTCATATATCATCTAACGTTGTTAGAATACTGAACAGAAGTTTGAGCACATTATTTAAAGGTAAAATATAATCAAAAGAAGAACTAAAGTAATAACTATCAAAAACTTGGAGGAAAAAAATTGGAAGGAGAAGGAAAGGCATACATAAGTGAAATGAATTCTCATCTGTCATATCAAACTAAAAGCGTTCACCTCATTATGGTAGACTACATTGCAAAAAAACAAATAAGACGTTGATTGCAAAATTATTTGTTGTTTCCTACTCTGTTAGCTTTTTAAAGCCAATATTCTGCCTGATAACTTTAGTTGTCTTCCAGTGCACTGGTTTGGTATAGAGAATTTGTTATAGAGGATTTCATATATATTTCAAATTAAATCTTTTTTTTCAATATGAAGTTTATTGTCATATTGGTTTCCATATAACACCCAGTGCTCATCCCAACAGGTGCCCTCCTCAATACCCATCACCCTCCCACCCCTCCCTCCCACCACCCATCAACCCTCAGTTTGTTCTCAGTTTTTAAGAGTCTCTTATGTTTTGGCTCCCTCCCTCTCTAACCTTTTTTTTTTTTTCTTCCCCTCCCCCATGGTCTTTTGGTAAGTTTCTCAGGATCCACATAAGAGTGAAATCATATGGTATGTCTTTCTCTGTATGACTTATTTCACTTAGCATAACACTCTCCAGTTCCATCCACATTGTTACCAAAGGCCATATTTCATTCTTTCTCAAATTAAATCTTATGATTGACTCATGATGACAAATTCTTTGAAGAAGAGTATAGAATACTGCCCAACGCTTATTCCCCAGGGGGCAATTGTACTATAAATTAGCCCCTAGTTTTCTTCCCTCTTCTTTCCCATACTTTCCTTGACCCTGTGTCCCATGTTCTCAAAAATCTTCAGATGCCAGTTCTCCCCTCCTTCATCCATCTTCATCCCTTCCCCCAGTGACAGTACACCCCTTAGCCTGCCAATAGCTCAGGTGTCCTGAGACAATAGCCTCAGGTGTCTCTGTCCTGACAAATCCTTCCTGTAATTCTGCATGACCTTGTGGCCAGTGATTACCCCCACCCTTCCATTTCTCCAGGCTTCTTAAAAGAAAATACTCTATACTCACTGCTTTTCTTATTCACCTCTTAATCCTTCCTCAGTTGACTGCAACCCTATGTTACTGATACATTCAAATCAGTTGTCATTCTCCAGAAAACATTCATTCATTCATTCATTCATTCACTTACTCAACAATTATATATTTGTTCACTGATAAAATCTGACATGGCTCCTGGACTTAAGGAGTTGGTTGTCTGAGGTGTAGACAGACATTAACCAATAGTACAAGTAAACTCATAAGCTATGACAAATGCTATGAGGGAAAGGGACAAGGTATAAAGAGAACACTTAATAGGAGGAGCTTGGTCTGGTCTAAGGGTCAGAAGAGACTTCTCCAAAAAAGGGACATTGATCTGAGCAGTGAAGGACAAGTAGCATCTCACCAGTTAAGAGGCCCCAGGGTTAGGGAATACATTCCCAGCACAGCATATTCTTGGCACCATATCCATGAAAGGAGAAGCCACCTATGCTAGTCCTGTCCCAGTATTTCTCACTCTACATTTTAAAACTCTTAATTATCTGTATCCTTCTACTCAAATGCTCTACTCTCCCAGTTGATAAGATCTCAAAGGGCCCTAGATCACATACATCTTCTTTGTTCTTTTCATTAAGGGGACTTGCACAGGTCCTATCAAATAGCATGTTCTCAATAAATATTTATTAAAAGAACAAATGAGTATTATCCATGACCCTCTAAATGCCAAATCCAGTGAACATGTTTTTTATTCTTAACATATCTCTCAGTGGCATTTAGTTGGTTGATCACTACTTCCTTCTGATTTTTGATATAATCTTCCTTCAACACCACCTTTTTTCCAGGTTCTCCTCTTTTCTCTCTCTGGTTCCCATTTCTTCATTTACTCCTTAATTCTACCAATGACTCACCACTTTGCACATATTCTTTGGGGGATCTCTTCCATATACAAATGGTTCCAACTTCCCTCCACTGGATCTCATTTCTTCACTTCCACTGTGGACCTGAATTCTGAGCTATAGACTCATGTAACAACTGTTTGTTGGTCATATACACTTATATGCCTTACAGCCATTTCAAAGTCAAATAGGAAAACCAACTCATCATCATTCCATGGCCCCCATCCCAATGACAACAAAATAAAATGAGGTCAAGCTCCATTATTTTACCTCAATTCATGGTATTACCACCCATTTAGATACCCAAACTAAGGGGTGGTTATCCTTCCGAAGAGGTGGTTATCCTCTCTTTACACTGTTCATCCACATCTAATCCTCAAGATCAGACAGTTTTAGCCCCACGATATTTGTCTAATCCTTTTCTTCTTCTCCAGCCTCTTGACCACTAGCTTAGCTCAGACTTTCATCATTTCCTCTAGATGCCTACAACCACCTTCATAGAATCAATGGCAACAAACCTAAAATATAAATCTGATAATACCATTTCCCTGCCTACAACTTTTTGGATTTTGGAGGCCAAAATCCAAGTTTCTTAACATTGCATGTAAAGCCCAGACTTCTGTTTGTTTCTACAGCCCCACCTTTCACCACTTCCTTCTGTGAACTTTACTCTCAGGGAACCACAAAGTGCTTATGGTTCCTGCACACAGCAAACATTTCCTTGCTCTGTGCCCTTGTACTTTTATTCTAATAATCTCATTCTTGGATAACATTTTCTCATGCCAAAATCCATCCAATAATCCTCAACAATCTAGCTCTCCCTGGATTCCCCAAGATGAATGAGATATTCCTTTTACCATGAACTTTCTTGTAATACTCTATGCAAAGCCCTACTGAAGTACAAGTGTTTGATCATTGTCAGTGTAATAATGCCTGTGTCTTCCCTTCTGTGAGTTTCATGAGAAAAAGGACCCCATTTTGCAGAGCACATAATGGGCTCTCATGAAAAGTGCTTATAAGGAGGAAAGAAAAATGGCATTTATTCATTCAACAATCTTCTATTTTGGCTTCAAAATATATCCACTATTTTACATAGTGATAATTAAAATGGAGCTATGGAGAAAAAATAAAGCATGTAAGGGCATATTACATATTGATATAGGGGAAGGTGATTACTGGGAAGATGAATTTGGCTGAAAGACGTGAAGGGAGAGAACTGGCCATGCAGATAGCTGGGGAAAGTATGGAGAGCCTGAGAAGGGAACATGCTTGATGGTTTTGAAGAAGAGCAAGGAAGGTGATGTGGTTGGAGGAGCTTGAATGAAGTAGAAGATAAGGCTAGAGGAATAATGGAGCAGAAGTGTGTCCAGAATGTGACAAGTCATATGGCTACTATAAGCATTTGTTCTGTGTGAGATGGGAGCCATGAAGAAGATATTTTATTGTTTGAGTGGGCACAATTTTGTTTTAATATAATTTATTGTCAAATTGACTAACATACAATGTGTAAAGTGTGCTCTTGGTTTTTGGGGTAGATTTCTTGTTTCATCAGTTACAAACAACACCCTGTGCTCATCCCAACAAGTGTCCTCCTCAATGCCCATCACCCATTTTCCCCTTTCTCCCACTCCCCCATCCACCTTCAGTTTGTTCTCTGTATTTAAAGGTCTGTTACGGTTTGCCTCGCTCCCTCTCTGTTTGTGACTATTTTTTTCCCCTTCCCTTCCCCTATGGTCTTCTGTTAAGTTTCTCAAGATCCACATATGAGTGAAAACATATGATATCTGTCCTTCTCTGACTGACTTATTTCACTCAGTATAATATCTTTCATTTCCATCCACGTTGCTGCAAATGGCATGATTTCATTCTTTCTCATTGCCAAGTAGTATTCCATTGTATATATAAACCGCATCTTCTTTATCCATTTATTAGTTGATGGACATTTAGGCTCTAATTTGGCTATTGTTAAAAGCACTGCTATAAACATTGGGGTACATGTGCCTCTATGCATCGGCACTCCTGTATCCCTTGGATAAATTTCCAGTAGTGCTATTACTGGGTCGTAGAGCAGTTTTATTTTTAATTTTTTGACGAACCTCCACACTGTTTTCCAGAGCAGTTGCACCAGTTTGCATTTCCACCAACAGTGCAAGAGGGTTCCCATTTCTCCACATCCCTGCCAGCATCTATAGTCTCCTGATTTGTTCATTTGAGCCACTCTGACCGGTGTGAGGTGGTATCTCAGTGTAGTTTTTGATTTGTATTTCCCTGATGATAAGTGACGTTGAGCATCTTTTCATGTGTCTGTTGGCCATCTGGATGTCTCCTGTGGAAAAGCGTCTATTGAATGGGTACGTTTTGAGAGCCCCTGGAGTGCGTTTGTAGGGATGTGTGAAGTGCTAGAGAACTGCAGGATGATCTATAAGAGCCAACATTTATACTCACCAAATTCTTTCTTCAGCAACCACAGGACCACGCAGCTACAGCTCAGACATAAGAGCCCACAGACATAGCTTTTGAGCTAATTTTATGTGAACAGGAGCAAATTAATCATTTTCTCTGAATCAATACATTCTTGCCTACAGCACTGTATTATAGGATTTAAGAGAATAAAATATTTGAAGGGAAATATCATGACAAGTAAATTCTCTTAATTCCAAATTCACAATAAATTATGAATGAACATAATTCACTTTCCCCTGCCTGCTTTTTGGTCCAGTTACTTAACCTCACTCAAACAGTTTCTACATCTTGAAATGGTGGTAATTACCCTTTCCTCAGTACTTTTTTGGAGGTTTAAATGAAACAACAAATGTAACTTATATGCTACTGAGCCTATCATTTTATTATTACTGTGTAATATCTTAAAAGTTTTCTCAAAAGGCATTTAACAATTAAGATCTGGACGGCACATTGAAATCTATCATTTTAGTATCATATCTGAGGGTTTGATGAGACAATGTATGTCTAAAACTATAATGGAGACTGACATTTAGTAAATAATATCTTATTATTATTATTATTATTATTATTATCATTATTATTGTTGTGCTAACACCACAGAGTATTATATCAAGGCATTTTTATGAATAAAATACAGATGTCATATCAGAATTCAGCACATTTTGTTAATAGTTTGGCTGGAGGGGCAGAGGGAGAGGGAGAGAAAGAAACATAAGCAGACTCCACACCCAGAGCAGAGCTCGATGTGGGGCTTGATCTCAGGACCATGAGATCATGACCTGAGCTGAAATGAAAAGTCAGATGCTTAACTAAATGAGCCACCCAGGTACCCTTGTATTTTTTTTTTTTAAGAAAAGTGACTGCCCTGTTACCTAGGAATAGGAACTATGTTGACTCTGGAATAAAATAAATGACTTATTTACCCATTAATCAATGTACAGTTTCCAATTAATCATCTCTATTCAATGTCTTATAAAGTGTCCTAAAGAGAGATGTGAGATTATTTATACAAGAAGAAAATTAAGGTGGTCACCTACAGGTAATCTAGTCACCTGTGACTAGATTTGTATCACATTACACAAATGTTTATTTAAATATTTGTCTTATCTGACATTAAGTGACAAGGTAATTTGGAGGAGGAATGTTTAAGGAATTCCCCTTCATTTTTCCAAATTAAAAAAAAACTGACCATTTTGAGAAATACTGACACTAATTTAGCTTTAGAAAAGCCCAGGATGCTGAGCAACATTCAACTTGTATTTAAGGAAGGAAAAAAAATGTAAGAGCCAAATCCTTAGAGGTTGTGTAGGAAAATAGAGATGGTTCAAATGGGTCCAGAAAGCTATGATGTTATATTCCTTCAGTTCCCTTGTTAGATTTTACTTATTGTTAATCATGGACTATTACAAACATTTAAAAAATTAAAGTTAATAATGTAACAGACCTACACGGATTCAGCACCTGCATTTAATAATGTTAACATATTATAATATTTGCTTCAGAAATATTTTTGAAGAGATAACACTTCCTTTATACATACTGCTTTCTTTATACAATTGTTTCTTAACTTTAACTTCCTGCTTGCTTTAAACTGGCCTGCCTCAAGTTATCGGATTAAAGGGCCTGAAGGTGTGTTCACTTCTATTTTGAAAGTACATGTGTTAAAACAATAGATACTCAGGGGATACCTGGGTGGTGCAATCCGTTGATTGTCCGACTCTTGGTTTTGACTCATGTCATAACCTCACGTTGTGAGTTTGAGTATCAGGTGAGTGTGAGCCTCAGGCTCTGTGCTTGGCAGTGTGGAGCCTTCTTGGGATTCTTTCTCTCTCCATCTCTCTCTCCGGCTCCCTGTCTCTCTCTCTCTCTCTCTCTCTCTCTCTCTTTCTCTCTCTCTCTCTCTCTCTCTCTCTCTCTCTCAAAATAAATAAACTTAAAAAAACAAAGTAGATTTATTTTTTTATTTTTTTTATTTTTTTTATTTATTTATTTTTTTAAATTTTTTTTTCAACGTTTATTTATTTTTGGGACAGAGAGAGACAGAGCATGAACGGGGGAGAGGCAGAGAGAGAGGGAGACACAGAATCAGAAACAGGCTCCAGACTCTGAGCCATCAGCCCAGAGCCCGACGCGGGGCTCGAACTCACGGACTGTGAGATCGTGACCTGGCTGAAGTCGGACGCTTAACCGACTGCACCACCCAGGTGCCCCAAAGTAGATTTTTTTAAATAAATATACTCAGAAGGCAATAATCTGGCCTTTGAAAAAAATGGAATTTTAACAATTCAAAACTGCACAAAAGAAAAACATGATATGGCTAACAGTCAAAATCTGGTTAAGATAAGTAGCACAAATTGACTAATATTAAACTGTTTTTGCAACAACCAGAGGATTGGATCATTAACCATTTTTGCAAAGTTCTCACATTCTTCAAGGCTTCACAACTGTTTTACCTTTAATGAAGCTTATTAAAACATTAGACTAAAATATTAGAGATTTCTAATGTTTCTTTTGAAATCTACAATGATTCATGCCTTTAGAAACATCCAGATGGGCAGCGGGGGTTTTCCTATCACCTGACACGCACTTCTTAATGAATTAAATATTTATTTTAAAATTTCCTAAAATAAACAGACTATTTATTTTTATTTTAGAGAGAGAGAGCGCGCAAATGTGAGCAGGGGAGAGGGGCAGAGGGGAGAGAGAGGGGAGAGAGAAAGACAGAATCTCAAGCAGGGACCACACTCAGTGTGGAGCCCAATGCAGGGCTTGATCCCACGACCCTGGGATCATGACCTGAGCTGAAATCAAGAGTCAGACACTCAACTGACTGAGCCACCGAGGTGCCCCTAGACAGACTCTTTAAAAAGTATTTGTTCTACAATAAAATTGTATGCGGTAGCCACTTTCTGGAAAAAAGGAAACAATAAAATAGATAACTTTCTTTTTTGCTTTTAATTTAGAACCATTAAAGAAACATAATGAGTATATACACTAGAATAGTTTAAGTATTTTGAACTTTTATTTTAAGTTTAAAGTTTATTTATTTTGAGAGAGACAGCCCACATGTGCATGCAAGTGGGGGAGGGGCAGAGAGAGAGGAAGAGAGAGAATCCCAAGCAGGCTCCACACTGACAGTGGGCCTCGAATGTGGGACTTAAACACAAACTGTAAGTTTACGACCTGAGCTGAAATTAAGAGTCAGAGGCTCAACCGACTGAGCCACCCAGCACACCAAGTATTTTGAACTTTTAAATGAAAACTTAAAAAAACACCATTTGCACTTAAAAATGGTTAAGATGATAAATTTTGTTTTCACCACAGTATAAAGAAGCACCATTTGACCCAATATTGTTTCCAAAAAACTTCAGTACAATTTAAATCTAAAGTGTATATGTGAAATTGCTTATAAAATATGTTTATTAATTTGTTTTGTAGTGTATAATCTTATGTTTGTTAACTTTTGGGTGTGCATCTCACTTTTCATTTTCTTTGGATTAGCAATTCTTTTTCTTATTAACTCCATGTGATATCTAATTTGTGCTGTAAGACAGTCTCAAGATGAACTTTTACATGAAATTGAACAAATATTCTAATACTTCTAACAAAACTGAAATCCCCTACTTGTTTTAAAGTGAAACCAGGGGCACCTGGTTTGCTCAGCTGGTTAAGCATCTGACTTCGGCTCAAGTCATGATCTCACGGCTTGGCTCATGAGTTCGAGCCCCATGTCGGGCTCTGTGCTGACAGCTCAGACCCTAGAGTTGCTTTGGATTCTGTGTCTCCCTCTCTCTCGGCCCCTCCCTGACTCATGCTCTGTCTGTCTCTCTCTCAAAAATAAATAAACATTAAAAAAATAAACTGAAACTAAAAAGTATCATAAATTAGACTTAATTTTGTAGTAACTATGTTCACAAAAGACATTTTAAAATTACCATACATTTTCTATAGGCTAAGAATTTATATAAGACAGGAAATATGTTTTTAAGAAAAAAAATAGTGTCTCAAGTAGAGAATTATAAATTAAGAAGCAATGAAATTCAAATAAAAATGGCTACGCAGGGATGCCTGGGTGGCTTAGTCAGTTGAGCATCTAACTCTTAATTTTGGCTCAGGTCATGATCCCAGGGTCATAGGATCGTGCCCCACATTTGGCTCTGCACTGAGCATGGAACCTGCTTAAGATTCTCTCTCCTCTTTCCCTCCCTTTTCCCTCTCTCCGCTCATATGCTCTCACTCTCTCTCTGTCAAATAAAAAAAAGCTAAGTAAAGTTAATCTTATTATGCTGCTATTAACTTTTTATAAAAATGTCTTATAAATAGATAACTTCCAGAAATGTTTGCATATTTTCACCTCACCCTAAAAAAATCACATTATGAATAAACATCTTAATCACATATGGAAGAAAAATATTTCAACACTAATTCTGTTTATCTGCCAAAATTCAATTATGAAAATAATTTTGATTTCTCAGCATAAGTCAGATCTCTTCATAATATTATACCACATATTAAACTGGTCTTTTCACTTGAGGAAATGGTAAAAACTTATGGGAGACATAACATTTATAAGCAAATAAAAGAGAGGTTGTTTTATTTGGAATGCTAAATAAAATAGCAAATTAATAGACTATCAAAACTTGTTTGGATGGGTACCTTTTACTAGAGCAAAATCATTTAAATTTTTTTTAATGTTTATTTTTGAGAGAGCGAGAGAGACAGAGTGTGAGTTGGAGGAGGGGCAGTGAGACAGGAAGACACAGAATCCAAAGCAGGCTTCATGCTCCAACCTGTCAGCACAAAGCCCGATGCAAGGCTCAAACCCACGAACCGCAAGATCATGAATCTGAGCCAAAGTTGGATGCTTAACCAACCGAGCCATCCAGGCGCCCAAAAAGCAAAATCACTTAACACTTACCAATATTAGCACAGAACTTCCTTGAAAAATTAGCAGCAGCAAGATTAGGGAGTTCAGAAGGGAGACTTTTTTTTATGTTCAAGTTTTTATTTAAATCTAGTTAGTTAACATATAGTGTAATATTAATTTCAGGAGTAGAATTTAGTGATTCATCACTTACATATACCACCCAGTGCTCAACACAAGTGCCCTCCTTAGTACCCATCACCCATTTAGCCTATCCCCCCTGCCCATCTCCCTGCCCGTAACCATCAGTTTATTCTCTATATTTAAGTCTTTCTTATGGCTTGCCTCCTTTTTTTTTTCTTTCCCCAATGTTCATCTGTTTTGTTTCTTAACTTCCACAATAAATGAAACCATATAGTATTTGTCTCATAAGAGAGACTTTTACATATATTAATGTAACATATGGTTAGGGAAAAACTACAAATCAATAGGTAGGAGGAGAATTATGTAATAAACCCTATTAGGTTAGATGATCTTAATTTGGAAAAAATTAGTGCAGGTATCCAATGCATAATAAACATCACAATAAGTTATGATTAAAGAGTTAAAATATATAGAAGTTAAATAGTTAAAAGAAAAGGAAGAAAATAGACTGGTTTATCAAACTTCTGGGTGATAGATAACTTTCTAAGCTTAGGAGCAAAATATTTATAAAAGATACGTAAATATATAAAATATGTGTGTAAAATATAGAAACATGAATATGAATGTAAATATAAATATGATGTGTGTTTTTATATCCATCCAAAAAGAAAAATAATGATATATTTGGTCAAAAAAAATTTTTAAATGCACACACACACACACACACACACACACACTAAGTAAAAAATGAAAATAAAAAAAGAAAAACAAACATCATTGATATAAAAAGAGAGTAAAAGACGGCAGGAGAGAAAATATGCCAGAAAAGCAGTTATTATTTTCAAAGAGCTCATGTAATCTGATATAAAAAATATGCCCTGACTGATCCATGCAAATGGAAAAAGGATACACAGAAAACTCAAAAGTGGCATTACAAACTGAATATTACATGAATTTATATTCAATCTAAAGGCAAATAAGGAAATTCAAAATATAAGAATAAAATATTTTTAAACTATTAAAATAGCAAGTATTTAAAAATACTTGAAATGCTAATAAGAAATGCTTATACAGAAACAGGTCCTCAAGTTTTTTCTGGTGAAATTATAAACTGTTTCAATCTTTTCAGAAAGCAAATTGGCAATATGTACCAAATGGTAAAAACATTGACATCCTTTAAACCAGTGTTTATTTTTAGGAATATATGCTTTTAAAGGTCCAAAATAGGGGTGCCTGGGTGGCTCAGTCAATTAAGCATTGGACTCTTGATTTTGGCTCAGGTCATGATCTCATGGTTCTTGAGTTCAAGCCCCCCATCGGGCTCTGTGCTAACATCGCGGAGCCTGGTTGGGATTCCCCTTCTCCCTTTCTCTTTCTCTCTTTCTCCCTTTCTCTTTCTCCCTTTCATCCTTTCTCTGCTCCTCCCTCCCCCTCTCAAAATAAATTTAAAAAAATAAAAAAATCTTTAAAGGTCCAAAATATGGAAAAAAGATATATTCAGGATATCATCAAGACATTATTTAGTTTTTATATCATATATATATATGTAAATATATATTTTTTAGCCCTAAAGCCAAACAAAGACAGCTTTGGTATCCAGTAGCAGAAAGGCATTTAAGAGTTAATAAGCTAATTAAACAATTGTTATGTAAACTATTTAGTGACCTGAGAAAGGTTTGGTATGGTAAATGGGAAAACAAAGAATATCAAATGATCTGCATACTTCAATTAAAACTTTAAAAAGTTTCTTAAATAGGGGAAAGATGGAGGAGATACAATGGTGAGTACACTGGAGAGGCAGGATTCTTGATACATTTTTTCTCTTTTCCAAATTTCTATTATGTTATAGGACTTTTATAAACAAAACAATCATTTAAAAATCACAATTATTAAAATTATGAATCAATCTAAGAAAATATACCTATGCAGGGTATAAAAATATCAAAATACTTTGGCCATAACAAAATTTTAAACACATTTGATTATCATTGAGAGCAGATACTTATGAAAATATATATAATTGTTTTGTTCACTTGCATTATGCGAAATTGTTCTTTTTCATAAACTCTTAACATCTTCCTCTTTTACATTTATAAATTTAATTCTTTTAATTGAAAATAAATAATTTTAGGGGCTCCTGGGTGTTCAGTCAGTTAAGTGTCCAACTCTTGGTTTTGGCTCAGGTATGATCTCATGGTTTGAGAGATTGAGCAAGGAGCCTGCTTGGGATTCTCTCTCTCTCTCTCTCTCTCTCTCTCTCTCTGCCCATCCCCTGCTCACACACACACACACACACACACACACTCTCTCTCTCTCTCTCTCTCTCTCTCTCTCTGTCTCTCTCAAAATAAGTAAATAAACATAAAAAAGAAAATAAATCATTTTAATACACATATTTTCACTTCTGTTAATTTCACACTGATTTCTACTATGCATTCATAGCCATTTAGTTTAACTTGCTTCATATTTATTTATTTTCCAACATTTTATATTTATAAATTTAAATGATTATTTATGAAAGCAAAGCCTTGGAGTATAAGATAAATATTAAGTCATCGAGTAGTGTCTCCTCATGGATTTCTGTTATAAGAATTAATGTTTCGTGGGGGGGAAATAATTTTAAGGTACAACAACAACAACAACAAAAATCACAGTTAAGAAAATGCAAAGCTATAAAGTCATATGCTTAAAAGAAAAGGAAGACTGAACCATTTGTATTCAAATCACACCCTAAAATATGACATAAATGACATGAATTGTATGGAAGCTGAATCTCACCAGAAAGTAGATCCTGTGCTACACACTATCACGTAAGTGGATTTCGTGGTTCCTTGGCTCCTTTCCTTTCAGCCATTTGAAAGCTAATTCTTTTTCAAGCCCCAACATTTTAGCTATTACTTCAAAGAGCAACCAGTATGAATGTTCTCTCTTAACTGTTTACCTATACTTGTTAAAACTGTGAGAAGTTGTTAGAGCATTCAGAAAACTCCTTATAGTTGGCTGCTTTTTCTTTCTATACATCAGAGTCCACTTAATGTTAGACTGAAGGATTACAGTAACCAATGTATGTTTTTATGCATTACCTCAATTCATTCAGAATTTCCTCAATGTGCAGTGCTGCTCTGCTCATTCAGCATATGGTTGTGGAGCCAGGCTAACTGGTAATTGTCTTTACAACGTTCCAGAGAAATAAAAAGTATACTTTTGAATAAAGTGTTAAATAGAATGACTTAACAGCAGTTCTAAATTCCTACTGGTCTTTATTTAGTCGAAAGTGAGTAGCAGCTTTGAATAAACTGAAAAGGCAAGAGAAAGGAGGAAAGGCCTCATTTTCTCATTGTTCTTCAGTGTATGAAAAATGGAAGTGTACTGAGCAGTTGATGCAGTGATCTGGAACAACTCTAAAATCAAAACGATAATTGTGGATGAATTTGCCTTCCACAGGGAAAACAAAGAAAGCTTTAGCTCAAACATCTTTAGACATGGCTTTTAAGGAGCCAGGTCATCTAAACTATTCCAAAAGTTTTTTCAGTTGCTAAGAATGCAACATGTTATTAGAGGCAATACTTTTACTTACTATATGTGCAAACTAGTATGTGAATCTAATACAGCGAATCTGTGCATTACATTTATGCTCATTAATAGGCTTCAGAATATGCTTTATTACTTCAAGTAGGATTTAAAATGATTAATTTTTAAAAATTTTCTGAGAAGTCAAATTTTATTTATCTGGTGCTAAGTCTCCAGGAAGGAATTGCAAAATTGTTCTTAGGCCCAATCTGCACTGATTTCTTTCTTCTTTTCTTTTAGGTTAAAGTTAGTTAACATGGAGTGTAGTATTGCTTTCAGGAGTAGAATTTAATGATTCATCACTTACACCCAGTGCTCCTCCCCAAAAGTGCCCTCCTTAATGTCCATCACCCATTTAGCCCACTCCACACCCTCCTCTCCTCCAGCAACCCTGTTTGTTCTCCATATTTAAGAGTCTCTTATGGTTTACCTCCCTCTCTGTTTTTATCTTATTTTATTGTTCCTTCCTTTCCCCTATGTTACTCTGTTTTGTTTCTTAAATTCCACATGAGTGAAATCATATGATAATTTGTCTTACTCAGCGATCAAACAAAATGCAATCTTGCCATTTGCAACAATGTAGATGGAACTAGACTGATTTCTAAAGATTAATTTGGCAAAAAGTGGAAAACATACGCAAGAGTGTACATATACATATACACACATACAAGTTTTGAGGGGAAAAAAAAAAGAAAAACTCCAAACTTAAACAGATCCCTATCCTGTAAGTATCAAATCCAAAGTTTTCTGGCTGGATTTACTTGCTGATTTCTCTACAGGTGAGCCTTCCCTGGCTGTTTGCATGGTTGACTTTCAGCATGTGAATCTCAGCTCAAATGCCTACTAACTTTTGATTGCCTGCGTGATAATCAAGAGAAAAATGAGAAATGGGATTCATAAAATCCCTAAGTTCTGACTTCAGCTATTAGCTTTTACTGCACCAGATTTACAAAAAGCAAATGATCAGCTTAATGTAATCCTTAAGTGATAAGCAATGGAAGAGGGAGAGAAAAGCAAAGGACAGCAGGACTCAGAGCCTGCATAATTGGATAGTGATTATAGTACATGCGGGAAACTAGAAATAATATTTTACATTATTTTCATTCCGGCTTTTCCCTATACACACATCTCCATTTTTATTTTTAGTTTTTTTTGAACAATTCAGATTTTTTTAATGTTTATGTATTTTTGAGAGAAAGAGAGCACGCACACGTGTGGACATGAACCAAAGAGGGTCAGGGAGAGAAAGGGGAAGAGAATCTAAAGCAGGTTCTGCACCGACAGCAGTGAGCCCAAAGTGTGACTCAAACCCAGGAACCATGAGACCATGACCTGAGCCGAAGTCAGACGCTCAGCTGACTGAGCCACCCAGGTGCACCACACCTCTGCATTAGAACATAAAAACTTTGAAGTTTAAAATCAGTAATTATATGTAGCCTCCTTAAATTTTGAAGTACAATGCAAGTAAAAAGAATATATGTTGTTTATATGCAAAAATCTTCCATTCAGTCATGGAAGTCATTCTAAAATGAAACAGCAAATAGCCTGCATTAAAACAGTTACACATATAATTCACTTCAATATTGTAAATGTTACCGTTCAGTGATTTTCTGGGCAAAGCTTAGTTTTCTCACCTTGCACTTTGGACACTTCTGGGCATTCCTCTGCCCATGCTCGATTTCACTGGCCCAGTGACGCAACAACTTGTCCCCTTTTTTGTACTCCTTGCAGTTAACACCTTCATGCCAAGGAGAGTGGCACTTAAAACACCAGACGAATTGGCAAGTGGGGCACTGGATCTGTATAAGGAAAAGTAACATTAAGCACTGGTAGACATATTGACAATTCCTAAAAGGATAAGAATGATGATGCTTGAGGAGATTAGCTTGAAGGTTATAATCTGTCCAGACTTAAAATATTACCCCGCTGTAAGATTACACTACAATGAGATGTAACTGTTCTATTATTAAAGGAGGAAAGAATTGCTTTGACATAGATGGTAAGGCTGTTTGTAGACCATACTGGAAATAAACATTGGGACATTCTGGAAATTATTTTGGTTTTAAGAAAATCTTCTAGATTGAAGCACAGAGTAAGAGCTGAAGTCCACAATGCTCTGAACCTACAAACTAGGCTGCTGCCCTGAAATTCACATTTTCTTTGAACCAATTTCCCAGGAGTTTCCATTGCTATTACCAATGGCTTCATTAACTTTTATAAAATCAAAGCCCCACAGATGCTCCATCAAATGAAAAACACACTGGCAAATAAACTACTATACCAGCATTTACTAGGTAAATGCCATCTAAAATAAAGGACATGCCTCATTTGCTATTAATCTAAGGGAGGTTAATTATAAAATTAATACAAAGGATCCTATTAGAAATATATCTGTATGGTGGTCCTGTGGCCTGTACCTAGGAATCCATCAAAAAAATGTCTTTGCATTTTCACTATGTAGAGGTATATGTGAGAGTATGTGTTTATGTTCATTGAAAATATTTGTTTTCCACTTGATATGGAAGACATTTTTCTTACTTCCTTCATTTTGAATGATAGTGAGGTGTCCCATTCTCATACAATATTTCTGGTGTTCACTCTCCAAGAACATATAGCCATAATTTCAATTTCTCAGCCCTGTTGGATTAAAGTGAATAAAATGTCTCAATATAAACAAAACTGATAACTATTCTCCGTGCTCCTGTATATTATTTCACACAGCATGAGTGAATTTACTGACTACACTTTGAAAACTAGTTAGAATTTCTTTTGGTAAACTGCTGACAATATCTCTGCTTATTTTCTCGGAAAACCACTTTTTTTTTTGACAACAAAGCTTCCGATATAGAGATTAACCAAGGAGAAATTACAGTCACAGATCTTATAACTCAAAGCACTGCAGTTTTTACTAATGTCAAGAATAGATAATATTCTTCCTATGTAAACATGAAGTAACAAAAGTACTTTTGCTTTTAATTTATATCAAAACAAAATGTTATTTTGTCAGAAAATTTTAAACATCATGTCTATTTATTTATTGAAATTTTCTTAGGTATAATATTTATACCACTGCATGACATGAAGTATTTATTTTTACCTCCAAAATAATGCTACAAAGTAGATAGAATCACAAGTTTATAGATAAGGAAACTAAGGCCCACAGAGATTAAATAACCTGTCCAAAGTAACGTAGCAAGTTTGCCTTAAGAAGAAATTTAAACATAAGTTTGTCTAGCTCCAAAGCCAGCAAGAAAGAAAGTATTCTTTCTTCAGCATTTGCAAACAAAAAACATAGAAGTCAAAGCCATGGTTAAGCTATTCAGTAAGTCAGAATTCTTCATGACTACCAACAAAAAGTGAATGTTGAAAATCCTTTTCAAAATTTTATTTACAGAAATTAGGAGACTTCTTGGTTATAAAAAGGAGACATGTTGCTATTTAGCCATTTAAAGTAATCATTTTTGCCTTCTCTGGTCATTAAAGTTAAACAGTCATTTTAAAGTAAGAATAATGAGTTGAAGTGGGTAAACTCCAGATAATAAAACAATATAAAACGATCATCTCCCCCTTGTCATTGAACAATGAGGAATAAATGTAAATATCACATGAGGCGTATGAATGTAACTTTCTCATGTAATGAATGAAATGGGGAAGAAGTCAGAAAGACTCGTTTTTCCTCACGTGTCTGCGATTATCAGAAGGACTTGAATATTTAAGTAAATTCCCTTCTGTTCAACATGATTCATAATTTTAAATCACTGACCTCTAGCACTGTCAAATAAAAAAAAAAAACTTCTTTGCTTTTTAATCAGTCAGATTGTGTTTATGAAATGAACAGAAGAATGAATGAAATGGCACTTTGACACTGGGATTAACTCTGTGGATGTCAGACATCAAAATGGTTCAAGGATCTTTGTGACCAAGTGCTAAACTATCACCCCTATGGATCCCTAATGAAGACAATTAGAACCGTATGACTCTCCTAAGGTACCAGAATGATAAAGAATCTGATACGTGGGTGTCTACACCAGGGACTCAGGCTCCCAACTTTGCATAATAAACAGCTAAGTCCTGTGGCAATCTTCACCAACGCGAACTCGGTGGCAAACTGTGAAAAGAGTTTCGCAGCAAGCTCTCAAATGAAGATGAATAATTTAAATTCAGATCCAACTGCTTACTGTCTCTCACTGAAAACATTAAAATAACTATTGTTTTGCTCTGGAGTAAGATAATAAAAGGATTAATAGTCAACCCCAACAACACTGTTGTTCTATATTGTCTACATGCTAACTGTTTGGTCTGAAGATGCCTTATTCATTGTGACCTTAACCATATTCAAAATCGGCCTTCTATAAAACACAAACGGACATCACTGCTGCATCTTCTTCCACTCCTTTTTTTAATACTTCTTCCTCCACATGAAATGCTGTCTTACAACCACAGCTCTTCCACACAGAGTGCCTGCCTTCTGAGTAATTATATTCATGCAGAGGCCACTACATTCTATCCTTTCTGTCCCAAGTGTGGTTGGAGGGGCAGCTACATCAGCATCGCCTGGTAGTTTGCTGGAAACAAAAAATTCATGTCACGGCCCTTACCTACTGAATTAGAGCCTATATTTTCACAAGGTCCCCTGGTGATTCACATGCATGCTAAAGTTTGAGAAGCTCTGCTCGATACCATCTGACCCTGTATCCCTGGTCCCAACTGATTACAATAGGGATGAGTCCCTCAGCAAACACATGTATCCACTGGCTGGCAAGCAGTCTATGGGGTGGCTGGCATGAGTTTGTGTAGCCGGGTGCTCATAGCTGAACAGAGATTAGGCAAGACAGATTTATTCTCTTGAGTGAAATGGGGATACACATAAACTTTACCTTTGCTGTGAAGACAAAGGTGAGAAAAGCTGAGTGAGCACAGTGCAGATCACAGAAGGGAACAACGGACATTCAAGTCCAGTGACGCAATAGAAGGGCTCTCATGCAAACAGAAAGAGTGCGCAGTTCTCTGTATTTTCAGTGGCTGCTGAGGCTGCTTTCCTGCCCTTCCTTCTTCCTGTGGAGCTTGCAGGAAACCTCGTTAACTCAGGTAGCTTGAAAGAAAGTATATCTCTGTCTCTTGTAATTGGAGAAAGTCCAATGAACACAATCTGTCTATTGAAATCTTATCTGGATCAAATACGACTTGCTTGAAGATGTCTTCCCTTTTCTTCCCAAAGAGATTCAGTGTCTCTTTTACAGAACTCCCCTTAGACATGTAGATGTCTAATCTCCTTAACAGGCTACAAGTTCACTGAGGACAAAGGATGTCTCAGGCATCCTGTATTTCCTGAGATAAGTAACATAGAACTTCTGGCACATGGCCGGCACTCAAAGTTATTTGTAAAATGAATTATTTTACACACAGGAAGCACTAAATATTGGGTAACATTAAATGAATTCAAAGAAAAATCAACATATCTATCTAATTTATGACTAATGGCTGAGATGGTATCATTATTTCTTAGATTACTAGATGATATTTACTAAATATTTTATCCACATGACATTTTACTGAGCATCATGATCATGATCAAACTCTCCTGCAAGAGACAGGGGGCTGCAAGTGTTTTAAGAATAAAATTATCAGAGTTAAGAATCTTGAATAACTTGTCCCAGAATCCATGAAAGATTAAAAAACCTTTATATTACATTTTTGACTTTTGAATTCCTTTAGTTTTTACAGAAATCTGGGCTACAGTGACACTCAGATGACAGGTTAAACCCATCTACTTGCCCTCAGCAAATGGTGTTTTCTCTTGACAGTCATACCAAATAAAAAAAAACAACAACATAAAAAGAGTTCAAAACCAAAAGGCACCCCAGAAACATCTTTCTTTTTTGGCTGAAATTCTATACACTCCTATATATATAATTATTTTAAATCACAAAATCATTACTTACTAAACATAAAATACTAGATAATCTCTGTGTATAAATGCAGCATTGCAAATATGAGTTAACTCAGTTTTCTAAGAAGAATTTGTTTTATTAGAACTATAGGTTAAGACAGGTACTCAATAATAAAACATATTCACCATTCATTTACCCATTCAAAAAATATTTATTGAGTACCTTCAAGTAGTAGGTACTGAATGTACTGATTTTAGGCACATAAAAAAGAATGAAAATACTTATCCTCAAGGAATTTACTGAAGACAGACAGATACAAACCCAGAGAGCTATAATACGGTGTCACAACCACTAAACTAGAAGCTTGGACAAGTGGGTGCCATAGCAAAGGTGTTTCAGAGAAGGCTGGAAGAGTAATGTTCAGAGAGAATGTGGCCTTGAAGGTTGAGTGGAATGTGTCTGGGGCAAGTGGTGGGGTAACACTTCTGGCAGAGGGCACATCCTAAGCTATCACAGAGGCTGAAAGCACCCAGTGCATGGGGGGAAATAGCAAGTGTTCCAGTATGGCCCAGAGATGTCACCTCAACTGGTTCAATCCTCAGCCTTGCTGAAGTGTCTAATAAACAGAGTCCACTCAGTCTTACATTTATGCTCGTATACTCTTGATGCGTCTCTCAAAATACACTGTGGTCCAGAACTTGCTTACATGAAACATACAACTTATGGCTTTGTCCATAGCTTAACATGACTTAAGTCTTTGTCAGACTAGGCTGTGCCCTGAAGAAACTGATCAGTATATAAATAATAGAGAAATGGCATGGTTATAAAAAGTTTTATGGTAAGATGGTTTTCTTGAAGACAAGAAGATTGTGAAGAAGTACAGGGTACAATAGAGAGGAGAAAAGTATTCGATGCGTGGCTTCAAATACTTTCAAGGAAGCACTATTTGCTCCCTTATATGATCAAATCCTAAAGCAAGAGTGGCAGGTTCTCCACATGGGGAAAACATGGCTTGACTTCTTGCCTTGATTCTTAGTCTGTAAGATTAGTCCATTAGTCCCCTTCTACTTGGGATCTCTCCCTGAATATAGTGCCAGTAATATACAGGCTTCATGAGGCACTGTTCCCTGAACACAGTCCAAATGTGGCCCAGTGACCCTTGCCTTAATTTCTCACAGCATGGTGAACCTAAGCTGGAAAATGAAAGGAAAACTTTCCTAGAGGGTAGGGATCAAATGAGGGCAACAAACAAACAGACAAACAAACAAACAAAAAACAAGTTAACACATAAGATAACCTGTATGGAGATATAGTGGTTATTTATATAAATAGCCTTACCGACATCCCTCATATTGATTTCTAGGTTCCTTTTACATATGCAAGACACTATTTATCACACAATACATTCACTTTAGTACTAGCTTTCATTTTCAATAGAAAGATATACTCTTCTAGGGGTTCTGTCTTTGCAAAGAGTCCTCTCTCCCTAATTTGAAAAACATTGTTTCATACCAATCCATTTTGCTTCTACCACTTGGAAACACCTTTAAGCATTTGTAGACTTTTCCTCTAAACCTAGAAAGCAAGGCCCAGAGAAGAATCTGTCTCAACTTATTTCTTGTTTGAGGACCTACCTCTTCATAGGTGAACATAATTGGCACTGGAAGATTCTGCCCTGATTTAATCCAAAATTACTAGCCAGAGCAGTATGGCATCATCTAATTTTCAATAAGACATCTATTCTGAACACAACACAATAAGGCTAATATCTCAGAGTCAACCCACCTAAAGAAGCAGGAGGACCATCTAATTACATAGTGTACGTGGGGAAATGGGACTATCGTCTGTGACCAAAGGTAAAAACAAGAGATAGGTCTCAGCCTGAAGGTAACAATGAATTCTTTCAAAACGGAAGGGAATTCGTCTGTAAGTAGAAAGTTTCTTAAAAATGGGAGTGTTGAATCAATGTCTGAATGGCCACCTGTAAGCATTTTGTAGACACGATTTATGCACATGAAGACTGTTGCATTAGGTTCCTGTACAGATCTGAGAGGGTACATATGGCAAGGTAGAAGTACAGAGTATGGTTGGTGAGAAATGCACAGAAATTCCAGACCATTTTAGAATGAGCACCAGACTTGGCTTACTTCTACCCACTCTTCTACACATGGTCAGAGAGAAATGATTCTTCAGTTTGTCTCTTCTGCTGAAGACCCAAGAGATAATGTAATGAAGTGAAAAAAAACAGAAACAGTTTTCAATCTCAATGTAGGTCGGTTTATGGTAGCTATGAGTCTTGATTAAAACAATTATTGCAGTTTTTCTAAAACATCAGATGGAGGCTAAAATACTAAATGAATTCTAATATTTGGCCTTTGTTGTTAGAAGTTCAAGTAAGGAAACTATAAAATATTGCAGCTAATTTATACATCAAGAAAGCAAACAAAGAACTTTAGTAAAGCACTTCATTAGTAACTAGAGGGGAAAATGCATCCCAATAAAATTTAGTAGATCTGCATCATAGCTGAGTGTTACACATTTTTTTCAAAGTTAGCATATATAACACACCCTTTGTTTAAGCTGGCTTCTTTAAACCAGGGTAGACGACTTCATCTTTATCTCGCTCACAAATCTATGCTAGCAACAATCATTTAAGAAACTACACTTGTTTTCTACAGCTCCCAACAACAGTGATGCATTAATGCCAAGAGAAACTGTTGTGTATTATAGCATAAACTGATCTTGCAGGGCTGATGCACAATGTGATTCTCAATCTGTAAACATTGTTCATTTAAAGTGATGGTGTCAGGGAAAAACCAAAGAGCAAAGCAGCATGCTAGCCACACTTTCATGGGAAACCTTTAAAAATTTTTGTACACAGAAAAAAATTCTCAAATTATCTTTACTAAAAGAAAGCTTAAGCATATTTATTTATTTATTCATTTATTTATTTATGAAAATTGTTTACTGGAGGTACACCTGAAGATGTGCAGCTGGCATTTGAATAAAGAATAGGCAGGCCCACAGAAGCAGAAATAGTGGGAAGTCACTGTTAGCACCAAAGAGACAAAGCAGGAAAGAGGTTTCTGCAGCTCAGTGAGAATTAGAAATATGGGGGGATGGGCAAATGAGGAGGGCACTTGTTGGGATGAGCACTGGGTGTTGTATGAAAGTGATGAATCATGGGAATCTACCTCCAAAACCAAGAGCGGACTGTATACACTCTATGTTAGCCATCTTGACAATAAATTGTATTAAAAGAAAAGAGATATGGAGGAGGGACCACCCAGCGGGAGGTACAGTCATAAAGGGACATGGCTACTGCTAGAGCTTTGCATTGAATTAGGAAGGGAGTGAGGAAGTAATGCATCTACTGTTCTCTCCTCCCATCTTCCTGTTTCCTGCCAATGCCAACATTTGGCTGAACCCAAATAGGAATCAAGATGTCAGGGAATCTGGAGAAGGAGTTCAAAGAGGCAACTTTCTGGAGTACAGAACAGGTCAGAGAGGATTGAATAATAGACACAGGAAGAGGGCAAATTCAGTATTATCAGAATTCCAGCCTTCCAGTTAAGCACATTTCAAAGTATACCAATTACAAACAAAAAACCCACTGATTTGATTATAAAGCCCTTAGAAAAGTTCTTTTGCCATGCAAGGAAACCATGTATTTGCACAGCTTTATAAAATCTGATTTCTACCTGGAGAGAGGAAAAAAAAAGACTGCTAAATATATAAGGTAAGAATATAGAGGGAGTTTCCCCAGGATATTTTATTGGCTTTTTTCTTTCACCTTACAATGAGTCAAAGCACCATTTTGTGAATTTTCAAGGTTTTGTTTAATATTTGTGGGAAGAAGAGTGGAGATTATTATTAGTTATTCCTGAAGGAAATCATAAAGAAAATGACCACTATCATGTTTCCTGTGTTGATTATGCATGTCCTTCAACTTACTCCAAATCAGTATGAAAAGGGGGACCATTTCTTCGTTTACACCTGGAAATAGGAAGAAAACCTAGGACTGTACATACCTCAGTATTTTACTGAGGAGTATAAAATGACTGCATTTAATCATTTGCAATTCTCTCCTTTTTCCCATGAAAAACCATAACTTTCTCTACCTCCCAAAATATGTGTTATACATTTCTGTGAATTCAGTCACCTCCCTCCTGCCTCAACCTCCTCAAATATTAATGCTTGCCATAAGATCCCTCCTCATGAGATCCATGCTTCTTGGATACCCCTTTGAGGCCCCAAAGGGTCTTCAAACAACATTAGCAACATATTTCCAGCTGAATTTGTTTTTCACTCCTCAAACTGACTCCTCTTTAAGACATAGTCAGTATCATCCCTACTTTACTCCCACCATCCACCAGTCACCCAATCTTTTATTCCACCTGTCTTGTTCTTGACTCCTCTATCTTCCTCCCAATAACCTAGGGTTGCTCATTCTGTGGCCCCTGCCTAATAATGATGGCAAACATAATAATTTCTAGCAAGTGTTGAACATTTAGAATGTGTCACACATGGTGCTAAGCACTTTACATGTGTCACCTTGTTTAATCCTTTCTATGCCCTTTTGGCAGGTACTATTAGTAACCCCAGTAAAAGATGTGAAAACTCACAGGTGCAGAACTAGTATGTGGAAGGCTGAGAGTTTAAATCTAGTTTGAAGCCAGTTCTCTGACCCACCTTTTCCAGCTTGGCAAATTCAACACTTCAAGGCTTAGTCTACTCTTTAATGAAGCCTTTTAAATCTCTCCTGACCTTTCTTCTCCCATGCTCTCAGCATTTTCTATGCACATTTATTACAGTACACATTATTATATATGCATTTTCCCATTTATTAGTTCCGCCAAATATATTTTAGAGCACAGTCTATCAGATACAGGGCTTGGCACAGCTTATCAGCAGTCAGTGAGCCTGGACCTGGCCTCCTAGAAACCAGTGGGAGAGACTTTAAGCAAATAACCACACACATATAACCATAATATCCCGAATGATAGCTGCTATGAAGAAAAACTTCTTCTGGTGGTAATGTGTCTGTCTCCAGGTATCGCATGAACACCATTAAAGCCACAACTTTAGCATTTTAATTTTATCATCACTAATGTGTTCACTACATTGATATGCAGTTGTATTAATAAATTATAGGAACTGTTCAGGCTAGAAATTTGATTCCTAATTGGAAATTGAAATCAACTTTAAAGAAACAAAATGGTAAGATATTGTCTCATGACAGGAGTTTCAGGAACAAGAAGATAAATATGGATGAGAAAACCTGGATTTGCACAAAGGCAAGTTTGTCTCCAGGTAAATCGCTCAATTCAGGAATATACTTGTTCTATTTAATATAGTAGGAGTTTACTGGAGTTCAGAACATAACGAAAAGCTCTATGTACTCAAACTTCTGCCAGAAAGGAGATGCTGAATGAGGGCTTGGAAGATGTACTGCACCTAAGAGTTCTTACTGCTTGTTGATCTATTCTGTTTCTTCCTTTTTCATCTGCAGTGTACAAAAAATGTAACAAGTGATATTTGCAAAGCTATTCAAATGAAATCCCAAAATATGATATTTTAGATTTCAAATTTCATGTGAGATGATGTATCCAAAGGTATTTCCTAATATAAAATAGCTGAATTGACAGAAATGATAATAAATGCTCAAAGAGTGACATCTTGGATCATGAACTATAATTCAATGACACAAAAAGAGTAATAATGAAATACACATTAAAGTGTTTTATCCATAGATACAAAACCCACTTTAGGCCACAAACAATATTATAACGAGATTTTAATTGCCCAGACATGTTAAATCTTAGTGGTAACCTTTTTCTCCCCCTCTGTTTCTGCTGTGTTATGACTCAATTCATTACATTCAAGTACTTGAATTCTTAAAGTTATGATGAACACACCAGGTTGGAAGTGGGTTCTGTCACTGGGGAAGTGGGATTTTTAAAACTAGAGCAAATCTAAAAAATAGGCACTGACGTACTGCAAAGAACAAAGATACTAGTCTCAGTGTAGGGTGCTATACTATAATCATGAATACTGCAGTTGGTTTGCTGATACATTCATGTTTGAGCTCTCCTTACTCATGAGAATCCAGACAGGTATGGATACCTAAATCAAGTAGTTCATGTTAATGTAAGAGCTTAGACTTTAATGCTGAAAAATACTACATAAACATTGTATGAAATAGTAAAAACCACTGCTTCAGGAATTGTGTGTTATCCCTAGAACTTTGCACAATATTGAAAGGGGGAATTATTTATCTTTTCTGTTAGACATCTTCTCAAGAGTAAAGATGAGTAATAACAGTAATCATCCCCAAATTCTGTGGTAGCTTTACATTTTTTGGAAGTTGCTTAACAGTTTTACTTTATATTGAGATTTTCATCTCTCACCCATTATCAAGGATTTTAAGTGTTTGTGATCAACATTTATTTTGTGTTGAATTTCTCCTCTCCTTGAAACAAATTCCCTTCTCCTTTGCTAATCAGAAGTAAAAAACTGAGCTTACTAGGTTTGACATCTTGATCCATTTGTCCCCTACGTTTCTTCTTAGGTACAACCCAACTGATAGGAAGCCTGGTATTGGCAAATGTTATCAGAGAGTCCATGGTTAACTGAAAATCGTACAAATATGGGATCTTGTATTTTCAATTTTTACATATTTCCCTCTCAATACATGTGCATTCTGATAAATCATGCTCATCATCAAATGATTTGGTGATTTTGGATGAAATGAGACCTATAAAATTTTACTATAGCTATAATTGCACCTTAACTTGAATCTTTCACCCATTTACTAAGAACAATATATTTTTAAATAATTTCCACTTTGATTCAGTTATGCATACATGTTTTAACTATCCAAAATTCTAAAATAGCACAGTCTGTTTATATATATAGAATATATACAGTTTATACATATTCTATATATTCTCTATATAATATCTATTAATTGTATCAATATATATATTTTATAAACAAATTATATAAAATATATATTATATATATGATTCCAAACATAACTGAAGAAAAAAAATATCCTAAGTTATGGGATAAGAAGTCCTTGTAAAATTAGTAGTTTCTTCTTTAAAAATTTTTTTTTAAGTTTATTGATTTGTTTTGAGAGCATTAGCTTGAACCATGGAGTGGTAGAGAGAGGGGGAGAGAAAAATCTTAAGCAAGCCCTGCATTGTCAGTGCAGAGCCTGATGTGGGGCTTGAACTCATGAACGGTGAGATCATGGCCTGAGCCGAAATCAGGAGTGGGCCATTTAACTGACTGAGCCACCCAGGTGTCTTCAAAACGAATAATTTCTGATAACACCAATAACATAAAATTGGAAGAAAAATAACTTAACCTAAGAATATACAGAGTCAAATAAATGTATTCTATTGATGGGGCACCTGGGTGGCTCAATTGGTTAAGCATCCGACTTCAGCTCAGGTCATGATCTCACAGTATGAGTTCGAGCCCCGTGTCGTGTAGGGTTGTGTGCTGACAGCTCAGAGCCTGGAGCCTGCTTCAGAGTCTGTGTCTCCCTCTCTCTCTGCCCTTTCCCCCCTTGCCCTCTGTCTCTCAAAAATAAAATAAAATAATTTAAAAGTATTCTATTGCTATTACATCAGTATTCAAAATCACCGTAAGTGCATTATTTTAGTTATATAGTTTGCAATCTCAAACATGTACTTTTTAGAGAACAAAAAACATTGGGGCGCCTGGGTGGCGCAGTTGGTTAAGCGTCCGACTTCAGCCAGGTCACGATCTTGCGATCCGTGAGTTCGAGCCCCGCGTCGGGCTCTGGGCTGATGGCTCGGAGCCTGGAGCCTGTTTCCGATTCTGTGTCTCCCTCTCTCTCTGCCCCTCCCCCGTTCATGCTCTGTCTCTCTCTGTCCCAAAAGTAAATAAACGTTGGAAAAAAAAATTTTTTTAGAGAACAAAAAACAAGGGTTTTCTTGATAGTTATGAGACTAGCCTGCACCAAGGTAGTAAATAAAAGAATTAACTATGAGAGCCAAGCAATTTCAAAGCCCAGTTACTCAGTAAGAGGCTTTGACTAACCTACTCTAGCTCATCATTGCAACGAGTAGAGGAAGGTACTTTCTAAACCACAGTCCCTCAAAGCTACAGAATGAATAATGCAGCAACCACTGCTTCTAACACTAGAGCATGGGCAAAGACTTACCTTAAATGGAGACGACTTCAAATAGCCTTTGAAACCTCTTCATCCTGCCATTCTGCTGTAATGACAAGGATGAAAACTACTGCCATGGGCCTCATTGTCTTCCCTCTTCATTTACTGCACACTAGACCAGGTGAGGCTCAAAAAATTGCAAGACAGTTGTTCTGGGGTGGGCCTGGGGCACTGGGTGTCTAAAAGCCCTCCGGGTGATTGTAATGTACAGTCAGTGCTATGAGTCAGTGATTTGCTCCCACAGTTGCTGCTCTCATTTGCCTGTCTTCAGTCTTGCCCTCCTGTGACATCCTCTACTAATGCTGCCAGAATGATCTTTCTGTAATGCCTACAGAATTAAATTAAAACTGAGCACAGTGGAAGACTCAACATGATCTGCTTTTAAATACCTGACCAGCTGCCTCTCCCTGGCTCTCTCCTGACGAGCTCCACCAAGCACCTGTTTCCAGCATGCCTGCCTCACCCTCAGGGCCTGCACACTTACCCATTCCTTGCTCTGACATGTTCTCCAACGTTTATCTGTTTATCTGCCTGGAGAACTGCATCTTCTGCAAAAAGTCTCTCCTGCCATCCTAGCCTCCACTCCTCCATCAGTGTTCTCAAAGCATAAGTGTATTTGGGTTCTCGTTTTTTGTTTCTTCTGTTGTTGTGTTTTGCTTTTGTTTTGTTTTGTTTTGTTTTGTTTGACTAATCATATTGAACTGTCATTTTAGGACATATGTCTCTCTCATCTTCACCTTCACTAGACATTTTTGGAGCAAGGACTAGCTCACATTTGCCTCTCTATCCCCCAAATTTAGCACACTGTCTGGCCCATACTGGCATTTTGTACTTGCTGAATACATGAATGAAAAACATTTTATACTATTTGCACCTATCACAGACAGAGCCAGAAGAGATTCACTTTGGGTCCACTGAAAAAGTCAAGCTTACCCCCCCAAAAAAGTATTAGTATTTACTTAATATTTAGTAATAGCAGTGACAATTACTTTAAAAAGATTAGCCTTTTGATTAGGCTACTAAATGAATTTTAAACATGGTTAAAGTCAAAGAAAAACTTTAATTTAATCCTCAAGAGTGCTCTCTTATCATCAGCCTCCCCAAACCACATATTTTTAGAATCACAGCCAATATACACTCACCTTAGACTTCTAAGGGAAGGAAGCCCACTTAATGCCCACCACAAGTTGGCCTAATTAGGCATCATGTGACATCTAACCCACAACTCTGGTGAACATGCTTACTTTGTATTTGCTTTCTGATCTGGAAGGGGTGGGAATATGTCCTTTTTTCTTGAAGGTTGTAAAGTGCTTGCACTGAGGACAAGGCTTGGTGCTGGAATCAATACGGCCAAGTTCCAAGAAGTACTTATATTTGATGGAATCTTCATGTGTTAAGTTATAGGTAATCGTTCTTTCTTCCAGGAATTCAAAACATTCTGTGATAGGGCATTTGATTTCTACTTGGCCAAGCTGTACCTGTGTGAAAGAGCAAATGGGAGACCCCCCCCAAGAAAAGCACTGGTTAATTTTCTGTTCTTTTTTTTTTCCATACAGTATTGCTTATGTCATGATTACAATAAAGGATTATTCGTCATTTTTCATGACTTCTAACCTAATAAATGG
The DNA here is from genome assembly GCF_018350175.1 of Felis catus. Lineage (NCBI taxonomy): Eukaryota > Metazoa > Chordata > Mammalia > Carnivora > Felidae > Felis > Felis catus. Next base: position 112,291,374 of record NC_058372.1, on the reverse strand, counting down.
CAATCACTTTGGTACCTATATTGTGCAGTACCAAAATAATCACCATATAACGTTTCCAAAATGATTTACAGCATATTTAAGCATTCTCTATCATCATGTTTGTAAACTTAAATGGACCTAAACCACAGGCTCACCAAAGAAGCAAATTATCATCCCATCCTTCCGGAAACCTCAGAGTAAGACAGCATTCAGACAATGTTCCAGCTAAAGGAATAGTTGGATGAAAAAGTGATTCAGATTTTTCAACCTAACTACAAAGTACCTCAGCACTAAGTTTAAAGCACCTCTAACTACTATAAAGGAAGAACAAAGGATTTTCAAAGTACATATACATATATACAACACATAGTAGTTTTAAAATATTGCCAATAATAACTCCATTTTCCCTGACTCATCCATGTAACTAACATGGAATAGTTTTTATGTCATCAGAATCACAGGAGCAAGTAAGAAAATTACACCAATCACATTGATGCAAAAACAAAACAAAACAAACAAAACAAAAAACACATGGGATCTGGCTACAACTGAGGTCATTTATAAAATGAACTTCTTCACAGGACCACAGAGTTAGGTTAGGAGAGAGGAGAAAGATATACTACAAGAGTACATTTAGCATTTGGTATGGGATTCTAGATAAGTTTGGCATGAAAGATTATAGCATAGGAAGCACCAAGTGTGGACACGACTAAATTTTAACAAATGAAGAAAATAAACTACTTTGTAACAAAGAGTTCCAAGAATACTTCCCGTAAGTAGTGAACAAGAAGTGTTTATATTTATACATCATGGCATCATAATCTCTTTTTGTATATCCTAATATAGCAAAGGGAGGCCGTGAAGGCTCCAAACGGCAAAAAATGTTAAACCATCTCTTTCTCTCACTTGGGTGAAATGTCACTTGACATTCTGAGAAGGCAAAACACATTGACCTTAATGAGAAAAGCCGTCTGTGAAAACTGAGGGAGTGTCTGGAGAAAGAAAAACATCACCACAAAGAACAATTCCAAAAAACACACAACTAACATCAGAGTAACTTTTTTTTCCCACTTTGCTGTGTATCTGGCACAAATTTGAGGACAGGGGAAGTACACAGGCTGGGAGTGTGTGGGTGGCTGAGTCGGTTATGCATCTGACTTCAGTTCAGGTCATGATCACACGGCTCATGAGTTCGAGCCAGTTCATGAGTTTGAGCCCCACACGGTTTGTGAGCTCAAGCCCTGCATGGGGCTGTCTGCTGTAGTGCAGAGCCTGCTTCAGATCCTCTGTCCAGCCCCCCTGCCTACCCTTCCCCCCACTCTCATGCACTCTGTCTCCCTCTCCCTCTCTCTCTCTCTCTCAAAAATAAACATTAAAAAAAATAAGAAGCCACAGGCCGAAGGATGCATGAGATGATACATTTAATACCAGTAAAGGACACGAGCCAGACTGATAATGAAATGAAAAAGGAGCGTTGGGTAAACCTCCTTCTTAGGATAAACTTGCTCAAAGTGTATATTGCTACATAATGCTATACCACTATTGTATAACATGGTCTAGAGAGATTTTTCAAACATTGGCCTCAAACAATTTTTCTATTTTTCATGATGTCTGCTTTTAGTTACAATCAGATTTGCTTATTACACTTGTTATGGGGTTATGAAATGTGATTATAACCCAAATTAAGGTTTATAATAAATTTTTCAGTTATAGTTCAAGACATAAATCCTCAGAAGATTTTAAACAGACAAAAAAAACCATGTGTGACATTATTAAAAACTGGGTTAATGAAACATATGCAACTTTTTAAAAAATTAATACATGTTTCCTCTTTTAATATTCTGTCAACATTTATCAAGCTGATTCCGAGCCAGGTACTGGATTAGGTGCTGAAGCATTGCAAGTGCCTACCAGTAAAGAGGTAATCATGATACAGAGCAGTGACCATGCCTGATGGGCAAGAACAGGGTGTCAGGAGAGGATATGAGGAAGGCTTGGTAACCTTACCCTTGGGAGGTTCAGAAGAGGCTTCTTGGAAAAAGGAAGGTTTCAAGTGAGATCTTAAGATTAATAGAACTTAGCCAAACAAGGGTGAAGGTGTTTCAAACAGACAGAAGATAAAACATGGACAAAGGCTTGGCGGTAAGAGAATACGGCACATTTTAGTGGGGTACCATAGTTTCCCCACATCCTAGTTGGATCAAATGTATACTGCCCTAAGGTATATGCATCTTAACTTACAGATGACAGCCACAGAGGGACTGAAAGATGATCAGTAAGACTGGACCACAAAGTGAGAGTATATAAAGACACGGGTGTACAGATGAACTGAAATCAGAGTGTGAGGGCAGAGCATGAAACCACCCTAAAAGTGTGGATGTTTTCCATATGAAAATGAAAAACCCCAACTTTCAGCATGTGAAAAACAACTCCTTTTTATTCCACAGAGAAAGAGTTCCTTTGGGCCATTTCAAGTGCCTCTTTATTCTTGGGGAACAGGATACTTTGGGGGGTAGGAGTCATTGTTTTGGCTCCTTGGTCAATGTTTTAACCTGGCCTCCCTCACCTATAAGTTTGTTTGCTTATATTTATTTATTTTTCAGAGACAGAGTGAGTGGGAGGGATAGGGGGGAGGGGACAGAGGATCTGAAGCAGGCTCTGCGCTGACAGTAGTGAGCCCGATGTGGGGCACCTGGGTCAAAGTCAAACACACAACTGACTGAGCCACTCAGGTGCCCCACCTATAAATTTATTTTAGCTACACAAGTGACAACAATGGAAGCAGTAATTTCACAGCTACCCAGGGACAGTCAGGTCTTATAGAAATGAATGTAGTTTAGGGACCAGAACAACCCAAGGTAGCTCAAGGGAGCAGGTTATCTTACTACTCCTTCAGCAGTGAGTGTTCATTTCCACACCACATTGGGATACCTGTCATCTAACAACCAACCAAGGACCTTGTCTTCTTCAGTGTTTTCCAAATCTGTCTGCATCTCTATCCACTTGCATACAACACACACTTTCTTCGTGTTCTCAAACTCTCTGCATTTTGCGTATCCTGTACCTTCTCTTCTTTCTGAAAGCTGCAAAATCCTTACCCCACTGCAATGGACCAAATGATCTCAACTTTATTAAGCAGATAGAAGCAATATGATCATATTCACTCATCTTTCCGCTACCAACTCTCTCAGAATCTATGTCTCTATCTTTTCTGTCCTCCTTCCATCTAAAATTTAGGGCCTGAATCTGCTTCCGGGACAACTGCTTGTGTCTCTTAAAGTGTTTGCTGAGAATTCAGGTTTTCTGGCCCACCCAGGACCTACTAAATTTGAATCATTGCTGGTAAGCTAGTAATAGGCAGTTTGGAACAATTACTCATACAATTCTTCGAAGTACTCATAGTTCTGCATAGTAAGATTATCTCCTTTTTCATAATAAAGTGCTACTCATGACCTATGCAATCTCTTGGCCTCTACATATCTATCTTTTTCAGAATAATTTCCTCAAAAAAATCACAAATAATCATGATTAAGCAAAGTGCGTTCATTTATTTATTCAACAAGATATGTATTTCATCAGTTCAAGGACACAGTTTCTTCAGCATTTTAATATCTCAAAAGTCAGGACAGTCTTACAATCAACAGTCTTCAGCATTGTTCCACTGTTTAATTTGCAGTTTTTATTTTCTTGGTGGCACGTAATACAATATTATATTGTAATAATTGTATGTTATATACAATCATGTGTTTAATATTGTATATTATACAATATAATACAATATATAACAATTGATCATGTCTTAGGTTTCAATGAAATGTGTTTTTTACGGGTTAGGCACTATGGTGGACCCTGCAAAAATGAAGGGAGAGAGACACAGGGCTTCTATGCAGGAAATGAGAGATAAACAAGTAATAAACCAGGCAGATTATAGTCAGTGCTAGAGGGAACTATGAATCAGGGAAGGGATCTCCAAGGAGGTGACAATTTGAACAGAGAACTGAAGTGTTCTCATGCAGAGAAACTGGGGAAGAGACTACAGGCAACAGAGGCGAGGACATGGCCCCAGGGCAGAAGGTGCCTGATGTGCTTGTGTTCAGAGAACGGAACTGAGTGGCTGAGACACATACCAAATGAGCCAGATCGCACAGGCCTTGCTGGCTGTGATAAGAACCTACGGATTGTACTCTTAAGTTCAGTGTGAATCATTGAGTAGTTTTATGAGGCGAAGTGACAGACCTTGATTTACATTAAAAAAGTCACTCAGGGTCTTCCTGGAGAACGGACTATAGAAGGACAAAAGTGGACACTGGGAGAATAGGGCTCTAGATTATACTTTTCTTCTTACCAGTGGCCTCTGACTGTTTCAGCCCTCCAGGCAGTTGATGATGGATGACTGAACTAGGTGACAGAAGTAGCCAGATATAGGGTGCATTTTGGAAGACGAACCAGTGGGGTTTGGTGATGAGCCAGATATTGAAAATGAAGTAAAGGAAGGAAGCAAAGGTAACTCTAGGATTTTGGCTTGAATAATCTGATGATGGGCCAATGCTACTCACTGAGAAGTGTCTAATAAAATAGTTTCTGTAGATATGTGATATTTGCTAGACAGGATTCACTGCAAATTTATTATAGAAACAGGAATAAAGATCATTAGTCCATCCAAAAGCCCATATATTTGCTCCTACAATATTACAAGTAAAAGATATAGGTCCAGGATATAAAGTAGCTTTAAGGTATGAATCCTGACCTTGTAGAACCTTAGAAAACAGGAATCAAATTTGTGTTGATAGCCTATTCTAGCAATTTGGATTTGATGATAGGAATTCCTTTGAATATTTTACCCACTGTTTAAAACACTTGTTTTGAATTAGGGTAATCATAAACATATGCAAAAGTAAGCAGATTGATTATGAATTCTTCAGTACCCATTCTCTAGCATCAACAATTATCAACTCTTGGCCAATCTTGTTTCTTCTGTGCACTGTCCATATTGTCCTCCCATATTATTTTGAAGCAAATAGTAAACATCATGTCATTTCATTCATGAATATTTCTGTATGGATCTAAAGAAAATAAGTTCTTTAAAATACATAATCATGATACCAAATATCTTCTTAAAATGACAATAATTCTTTAATATCAATTTAACAGTTCAAATAACATGTCATCTAACTCCTGTTTCAAGGATTTTATGTACTTAATATACTTAAACATATTTTAAATTTATGTTGATTCAATGCTAATGCCAGTTTATATCACTGAAAAACAGCTGTCCAATTCTTCTGGACAAAAACATGTCCATTCTTGTAAGACAAAATTACTTAACTCTAAATCAATCTCCAAGTGTCTCCAGGAGACACTATTACCCAGTTAACATTCAAGCTAAAAGGCTAACTTGCCACTTGGGACAACTCAGAAGTAATTTAGTGACACAGGTGAGGGAAGAGGCCTCTGGAAAAGTGTCAGATTAATTAAATCTTCCAAAGAAAAGGACAGAGAAAGTTTAAAACTTGGCTTTCAAAGCTTGATTTATGAAAGGTATGGTTTATGATTTCAAACTTGGTTGTAAGTGTTGGTCATAATAGTTTGCAGGGTTCCTTGAACTTTTGTTCAGTTGATAACAATTTCATTTTTCCTTAAAAATGGAACATGTTAATATGACAGAGGAGAAGAGACTACCACAACAAAAGCAATAACAATCATGAAATGTACACAGCACCTCCTACATGCCAAGCACTGTTCCTTCTATTTTTAAATTTAACTTTTTTAAGTAAATCTCTACATCCAACATGGGAGTTGAAGTTACAACCCTGAGATCAAGAGTCTCATGCTCTAGGGACTGAGCCAGCCAGGCACCCTGCCAAGCACTGTCTAAACGTTATCTTGCATTAATTACTTAGTGGAGCACTAAAGAGGCAGATTCATTTTCAAGTTCATGGATCTCCCATGACTTTATCATTTATAGGAACGTGGCTGCTTTTTTTTTACTCAACAGCTACTACAGAGCATTGTGCTAGATGCCTTTGAATATTTGAAAAAAAAATAAGAACGAAAAACATCAAGTCAAATATCCCAGAAATTCTCTGAACCCCAAGCAAAATAAATACAAAGTGGGGCGCCTGGGTGGCTCAGTCGGTTAAGTGCCTGACTTCGGCTCAGGTCATGATCTCATGGCTCATGAGTTCGAGCCCCGCATTGGGCTCTGTGTGGACAGCTCGGAGCCTGGAACTTCTTCAGATTTTGTGTCCTCTCTCATCTGCCCCTCCCCCACTCATGCTCTGTCTCTCTGTGTCTCTCAAGAATAAACATAAAAAAATACTAATAAAATAAATACAAAGAAAATCAAGCCATAGGCATACCAAATAAAAGTGCCAAGTACCAAACACAAAGTATCTTAAAAGCAAAAGAGGAAAAAGGTACTCCTACACAGAAAACTTCAGCCCCTACTATCTTGCTGGTAAATTCTACTGAGAATTTAAGGATTAAATAATACCAGTATTACACAACTACTCTTAGAGAATAAGTAAAAGGGTATGAGAGGGAGGGGTCACTGCTCAAGTTGTTTTATTAGGTGGACATAATCCTGATATAGAAACCTGATAAAGACATTGTAAGAAAAGAAAATTTCTGACCAATCTCTTTATAAACATAGATGCAAAAATACTAAACAAAATATTAGGAAACCAAACTGAACAATCTAAGAAAAAGGTATCAGATCATAATCAAAGAAGGTCTACTGCAAGAATACAAGTTTGGTTTACATTCAAAGATAACTGGTATAACTCATACATTAATATGGGAGAAAAATCATATGATTATCTCCATAGAAAATTATCTTCCATAGAGGAAAAGTATTTGATAAATTCAACACTCATTCATGTTAAAATCTTAGCAAACCAGGAAGAGATGAAAACTCTTTGTTAACCTGATAAAGAGCATTTACAAGAAAACCTACAATAAACATCACATTCAATGGTGAAATACTGACAGCTTTCTTTTTGAGATTGGAAGTGGGTCAAGTATACACTGCCACCATTATTCAACATTGACTAGAGTTCATAGCCAACATAAGAAGAGAAGAGAAATGACAATAAAACAATTAGAAATGAAGATATAAGATCCTCCATTTCTCACAGATTGCATAATTATATATACAGAAAATCCAAAATAATCTACAGATAAACTACTAGGATTAATAACTGAATTTAGCAAGTTTGCTGAGTAAGTAAAATACACAAAAACCAAGTCAAACTAGTAACATGCAATGTGAAAAAATATTTAAGAATTATCATTTATAGCAATATAAAAACATGCAGTATTAATAAAGTCAACAAAATATGTATAATACCACTCCACAGAAATATTTGAAATATTTTTAAGAAAATAAAAAGAAGTAAATGAATGGAAGGATACATCAGGTTCCTGAACTGGAAGGAAGTTTCAATATGGTAAAAAATATAAATTCAGTCATATTAATCTATAAAGTTTCCTGCAGTTCTCTCTCTCTCTCTCTTTTCTTGAGAACAAGTGAGTTCAAAATTATGAGCTGACTGTGAAATACTTATGGACGGTCATTGTACTCCTGATCTAGAAAAACTAAGTAGTAAGACTTGTTCTACCAGATAGAATATGAATCATAAAGCTACAGTAATTACAACAGTATGACTCTAGCACACAGAGAGATAAGGATGGGTAATGACAGATAATAGAACAGAAGAGTACTGAACAGACCACTTGCACGGGGACACCACAGGCACCGACACTATAGAGTAGTGTGGAGGATAATTATTTTCAGTAAGTTGTGCTGAGTCACTTAAATATCCATTAAAAAAATATGTCTTGACTTCTACCTCAAACGAAGTGGACAGCAGCTATTATCATAGAAGATTAAACAATAAAACTTCTAAAGATGATCAAGAAAACTATCTTCATGATCTTAGGGAAGGGACATATTTCTTACATATGACCCTAAAGATACCACCAAAAAATGCTACATTGGACTAAACAACATTTAAATCTCTGTTCACCAACAGATACTATGGAGAGAGTGAGTCTGTCAATAAGAGTGGGAGAAGATATTTGCAATATGCAAAGACAAGGTTTTGTTCACCCAGAATATATAAAGAAGCCCTGAAAATCAATAAGAAAAAGGAAGACAACCAACCAAATGGAAAAATAGTCCAGGCACTTCACAAAAGAGGATGTTCAATTACCAACAAATATGAAGGTGTGTTCAACTTCATGAGTTATCAGGGAAATGAAATTAACCCCACAATGACATGTAATTTTGAAGGCATTAATTGAATTCTCATAGCATTTACACTGAGTGCAAAATACATTGAGGAAGATACTTGTTGGGATGAGTACTGGGTGTTACATGTAGGGGATAAATCACTAGATTCTACTCCTGAAATCATTATTGTACTATATGCTAACTAACTTGGATATAAATAAAAAAATAAAAATAAATAATAAACAAAAAATTTAAAAAACAGCAGAATAATGTTTAGACCATTAAAATAATAAATAGAAGATTAACGCAGCATTAATTTTCAATCATGCAACTGTGTTTTTCTATACACAATCACCTGTTTATATTAAACTCCTTTCCTCTTTCTTCTCACCCAAATTTTCATACTTATTCATTTTTTTCAAGTGAGCTATTTATTTTACTTTATTTAGTTAATATAATTTATTGTCAAATTGGTTTCCATACAACACCCAGTGCTCATCCCAACAAGTACCCTCCTCAATGCCCATCACCCACTTTCCCCTCTCCTCCACCCCCCATCAACCTTCAGTTTGTTCTCAGTATCCAAGAGTCTCTTATGGTTTCCCTCCCTCCATCTCTGTAACTTTTCTTTCCCCCTTCACCTCTCCCAGCAATAGCACTGCTAGGAATTTACCCAAGGGATACAGGAGTGCTGATGCATAGGGGCACATGTACCCCAATGTTTATAGCAGCACTTTCAACAATAGCCAAATTATGAAAGAGCCTAAATGTCCCTCAACTGATGAATGGATAAAGAAGATGTGGTTTATATATACAATGGAATACTACTTGGCAATAAAATCTGGCTATTTGCAACAACATGGATGGAACTGGAGGGTATTATGCTAAGTGAAATAAATCAGTCACAGAAAGACAGATACCATATATTTTCACTCATATGTGGATCTCATGTTCACTCATTTAAGAAAAATGTTTAGGGAGGCCTGGATGGCTCACTTGGTTAAGCGTCGGATTTCGGCTCAGGTCACAATCTTATGGTTCATGGGATCAAGCCCTGTGTAGGGCTCTGCACTGACAGCACAGAGGCTGCTTAGGATTCTCTCTCTCTCTCTCTCTCTCTCTTTGCTCCTCCCCAGCCCATGCGCTCTCTTCCAAAATAAATAAACTAAAAAAAAGAAAAGAAAAATGTTTAAATTTTAATCCAATACTTTGAGGTCAGAAATTCTCATAATTCAAAAACCAAAAAGTACAGATATAAATTAGCAAGTCTCTCTCTTTTAACTATATTCATTTTCTATCCATCCCACCAAATAGTTGCTGTTTCCTTCCAGAAATGTTTTAGCATATATAAGAAATGCAAATATATGTATTCTGTCATTTTTTTACCCAGATGTTAGCAAATCATAATCACCTTGCTTTATTCACTTGACAATACATTGTGGGGATATTTTCATATCATAGGAAGGTCTTCCTTGTGTATTGTTTGTTTTTTAATAATGGCCCAGTATGCCACCATACTATAACCAGCCTTATTTCTCATACTGTTGAACATCTAGATTGTTTCTAGTATATATTTTGGTATGTCAAAGAGTGCCACAGTGAATACCCTTATACATAAATTATTCACATGTGAGCAAGTATATCAGTAAGATAAATTCCCTAGATTCTTTAAGAGGATAACTCTCCAATATTAATCAGTGTTTAAAAATATTAGTGTGAAGGGATTTTTCAAAACAAAATATAAATTAACTATTTAGACTGAAAGAGAAATGTATATAATACATGCTCAGGTAAACAGAATGAGTACATATTCATCTCACTATGATAAAACTTACTTTTTAAAAGGCAGAAATTTTAGAACAGACTAGATATTTTGTCACAGGTTAGAGAGGAAAATACTTCTAAAAGAAAAAAAAATGAGTTTTTTTGTTTATGTGTTATCCGCTCTTATTTTCCCATTATGTTAATCTAAATAAAATACTCCAATTTCTTACAATCAGAAAATAAAGAAACTATACAGGCAATTTATGAAAAGAACCCTAAAATGAGGATCAGATGCAAGATTCTGGTGCTGTTTATGTGGCTGAGTGCCCTTGAGTTTCAGGGGCACACACAGTCAACACTCTCAGACATGGACTAATTCACCTTTAGGATTCCCTGCTGTCTCTAAAATAGATGTGCTGTAACTTACAAAAAGACTGACAGTGCACTTAAGCTTTCTAAAGCTTTAGCTCTAGCTAACACATCAGTAGAGTATAGTAGTTAAAATAGCAGATTCCAGACTCAGATTGGCTCTGCCCCTTACTACTACTAGTTCCTTACTCTCTCCCTTGTCCAGCATCTGTGTCTGTAGAAGTGGGATGGCAATATACCAACCAAACTGGGTTGTACAGAGGACGGTATGAGCTAACTTGTGTAAAATACCGGGAGCAGTACCTCGCAGATGGGGAAAACTAAATAAAAGTTTGTTAATATCCACCTTCCTTGATATTTAGAAAGCAATAGTTCACAAAATTAATTTTAGAAATTAAAAACTCTTTTGCTTATTTCTTATTTGAGAACATTTAAAATCCTGCAATCATTCATAATAATTTAGTATTCTCATTCATAATTCAGTGTTCTCCAAAAATCATATATTTAAGGAAGATAAATAAAGTACAAGTTATATGACTATACCATATTCCAATAAGGAGGACTTAATTCTGAGGTATGTAAGAAAAACAGATATAGATTTTTATCAAAAGTGTCCCATCTTCTTAACAATTTAACTAACAATGGAAATACAAACACATAGATATGAAAATATAGATACATAGTTCATAGTAATAAACATAAAATGGCACTGGAAGTATATTTAATTGATCTAGTACTCAGAGTAATAATTAGCTTTACTCTGGTGGGAGAGAATAGACATCATTTTATTTATTTTTTACCCAGAGGTATAATTTCAGTAAAAAGAAACACGTGAAAATTTCAGAGACTAGAAACCACTTTAAGCTTTAAAACATTTTACAGAACCCACAAGAAACCTTTTACAACATCTGTCTCCCCCTTCATTGGTTTCTTTCTCTTGGCCTTCAAAATATGCTTAAATATCTTAAAAATGCCAAAAGCAAATGAAAGCAAAAGCCATTGGTGGTCTAGTTATGGAAAACTATTTTGCTTTATCCATAAATCATAGTTAATTCTCTTAACAACACCGAAAAGTGAAATAAGAAAGCAAAATTTTGCAAATACAGGTGATTTTGAGGGTTTATGAGTAGGTAGATTAGGGCCATTGACTCAAATCTTGGGCATATTTACGCTAAGAAGTTCAGAGAAAATTACTGCAAAATAGACATGTTGGCCTAGAAGAGTAATGTAGTAGTTTCCTAAATTTTTTCCCTGAACACCAGATATTTTAAATTTTCTGCTAGGTCTTATGGGAGTTGTTTACCCATTTTCCTTGAACGTAAGGGACGTTCAAGTGCTTGAAGACAGCTATCATGCCCCTTTAGTTTTTTTCTCCCAGGGAAACATCCCCACTTCTTTCACTGTTCCTCATATACTGTGTGGCATCTTTTCTTCTTCCTAGCTTTGTTGGTTTGTAAAAATGTACCACCCAGAAACCAAAGCCATCATTCAGGTGTGGTCTGGCCACTAGGGAACTAGGATTAGCCTCAACCACAGAAAAAAATGAAAGAAAGCTGAAAACAAAACAAAACAAAACAAAACAAAACAAACAAACAAAAAAACCTGGAAGGAATTGTAAGTTACCAAAATTAAGCCAAGAAGTGAAAATTTGAACAGGCCAATTACAATAGAGGACCTAATTAGACTATGTCTTCTAGGAAAGCATCTATTTCCTAGGTTTTCTCCTCTGTTGCAATAGAATATTTTTTCTTGTCCCTCTTTCTCCCTGTTGGTTTTCTCTCTTTTCTCATCTTGTTCTTTCTCGCTCTCATTCTTTGTTCTCCCTCTTTCTCTCTGTTGGTTTTCTCTTTTCTCATCTCGTTCTTTCTCGTTCTCATTTTTTGTTCTCCCTCTTTCTGTTGGTTTTCTCTCTTTTCTCATCTCTCTTTTCTCATCTCATCTATTTTTCTCACCTTCTCTCTTTCTCACTTTGTCTACTTTTACTTTCTTTGATCTTTAAATCAGGCTCCTAAAAGAATTAATCTTTTATTTCTTAAAATAACTTAGCTCTTGGGCTTACCCTTTATGTTGCTATATTTTCTTTTCATTTTCCTTCCTTTTGGTTTTTATGTTTAAGATTGTCCTCTTAATGCTTTTATTTGTTTCATTTTGTTATTTGTTTCCTAGTTTCTTAAGATGATTCCTTAGTTCCTTTGATTTCTGCTTTTATTCCTCAGTAGTGAATACAGTATTTACTATGTTCTAAAAATTTTGGAATGAAATGTTCTCTCTTCGTTATTTTCTAGGCAGTTTATAAACTTTTCATTTCCTCTTTAAATGTTAATTTCTATGTAGTTAAAACTTTTTTAGTAACTGTTTTCTACTATTTTCAACTTAGCTTAATTAAGAATAAAGTGGTCTGTAAAATCTTAATTTTAAAAATATTAAGTTTTGATTTCTAGCCAATTATATAATTTTTAAAAAATGTTTCTTGGACATTTTTTTAGAAAAATTTTTAACACTTACTCATTTTTTAGAGACACAGAGAGACAGAGCATGAATGGGGGAAGGGCAGAGAGAGAGGGAGGCACAGAATCTAAAGCAGGATCCAGGCTCCAAGTTAGCATAGAGCCTGACATGGGGATCGAACTCACGAACTGTGAGATCATGCCCTGAAGTCAGACGCTTAACCAACTGAGCCACCCAGGCATCCCAACATTAACATTTTTTACTCTAAGCAAGAGATATAAGATTCTATATAGATTTCTATTAACTTCCAGTTTGGATGGTTTAATTCCTCTATGGGCTCATTAATTATTTATCTACTCATTTTGATTATGAAAAAGGAGTATTAAAGTTGCTTATTAGTTTTTCAAATTATCTTTGTACCTCTCATTCATGAATTTTTCATTTACATATTTAACTGCAGTGTTTCTTGATGCATATAAGGTTATGACATGTCTTCATAAATAGTCTACTCCCTATTTGGTGTTTTTATATTTAAATTCTACCTCATCAGAAATTAATACTGCCACTTGTGGGGAACCTGGGTGGCTCCCTTGGTTGAGTGTCTCACTCCTGATTTCAGCCCAGGTCATGATCTCATGGTTCACGGTTCAAGCCCCATATGGAGCTCTGCATTGACAGTGGTGAGCCTGCTTGGGATTCTCTCTCTCTCTCTCTCTCTCTCTCTCTCTGCCCATCCCCCTCTCTTTTTCTGTCTCAAAAATAAACTTTAAAAAAATACTGCCACTTCTTTTTTTTATTAAATTTTTTTTTAATTTTTTTTTCAACGTTTATTCATTTTTGGGACAGAGAGAGAGCATGAGTGGAGAGGGGCAGAGAGAGAGGGGAACACAGATTCCGAAGCAGGCTCCAGGCTCTGAGCTGTCAGCACAGAGCCCGACGTGGGGTTTGAACTCACAAACTGCAAGATCATGACCTGAGCCCAAGTTGGACGCTCAACCCACTGAGCCATCCAGCCGTCCCTTCCTTCTTTTTACAGGCATAAAACTTCTATGGCTTTGCTCATTTGTTCCCACTTCAATTTCTTTATAAAACACTTTGCTGTAAATAATTCTGAGGATTAGCTTCAACTCAATACTCAAATATTTATTCAATGCCTAGCACGGGCAAGGGATGCTACTAGCCACTGGGGAGAATTTACGGATGAATAAAGATAGGCATAAATGACCACAGGGAAAGAAGCAAAGGAGAACTGATTTTGACTGTTCATGGAAAAGGAGTTATTTTAGTTAAAATGAAAAATGAAAAGGATCACAATGAGTAGATTTAGCTGTATCAATAGCAGAACGTGAAAAATATTTTAAAAGATAGCAGATAAAATGATATATAAGGAAACATTAAAAATTATATTTAAATAAGTATATAAAAGTATATATGGAAAAAGCATGAAACGAGAGAGAAGGAATCACTAAAAAATGATTTTTTCATGCTGTGGAATTATTTTTTTATTCAATGCTCTAGTATTTTTGTTCAAATTTTGATTGCACAGAGCACAAGTGGGAGAGAGGGCAGCAAGACAGGGAAAGAGAGCACAGCACAGAGCCTGACATGGGGTTCAATCCCACAATCTAACAAACAAGATCATGTCCTGAGCTGAAATCAAGAGTTCGACACTCAGTCGACTGAGCTACCCAGGCACCCCTGCATAAGTATTTTCTGAACTATAGTAAATGGCAGATCCATAATTGATAGTAAAACCAGTAACCAAAACTTTGGGTTGGTCTTGAAAACAAGGCAGGACACTGAGAATTATGGGTAAATTCAAAACTGAATTAATGAACATTATTTAAGTTTGTTTCTGAATATACCTGGAAGTCTTAGCTTATATCCTATACTGCTGCACTAATGAATTCTGGGCTTTGCCACTAACCCTCTGTAGCATGCCATTTACTAAGTAAACTAAATCCTTTGGGTATTCCTCCTGCACAGTCCCACGGTCATTGAAGCTAATTTGCAGAAACCAATGTTCCTTTTCCGGAGCTGATGTCAAAATAGTTGGGTGGAGGTTTTTGTTTGTTTGTTTTGTTTTTTTTTTTTGTTTTGTTTTAATCCAAAAACCTTTCTTCTTGAAAATTGTTTAACAAATAGAACGATAAAATCACTCTTTACAATACTACTTGTAAACTTGGAGATAGTTCAAGTTTGACCCTGTTAAAAAATACATGTTCTATATTTTTACTCACAACCATTAATTTTTGTTCCTACAGGTTTTGGTCTTTCAGTATTGGCAAGCATCAACGCTTTCCTAGACGTTAAACCAAGTTCACATAGTTCTTTAACTTAAAAAGAGCAATTTCAACAGAGCCTTTTCATGCCAAAACAAAGTATCTTTGTGCACCATCCACCCAGTTCTAGGAATAGCATGCTCATTACCTGGAGTTTTTAGATTCAATAAAGAAAAATATAATTCCTCCTTCCTGGCTCCTATTCATTATTTCCAAATATAAAATACTGTTTAGTGTAGAGTGACCAAATTTTCCTTTATATTTCCCAAAAACAAAGTTAAAGTGTGCTTGAATACAAAAAGACAAAAGAATATGAACGCTTTCAAAAAAAAAAAAGTCCTTTCTTTTGATGCTTGAATTTTATTACTTCCAAAGTAGGGCAGAATCTTATTCTAGGAGTAAAGCATTTTCTTTTAAAAGTATGAATAGGATAGGGGTGCCTGGCTGGCTCGGTCACTATAGCATGTGAATCTTGACCTAAGGGTTGTAAGTTTGAGTCCACATTAGGTCTAGACATTACTTAAAAATAAAATCTTTTTAAAAAATATGAATGGGATAGAGAGGTACCCAGAAAAGACTTTTCTGGTGAATGGATGGATATGCTGTAAACTCTTACTGAAAAGCTTTGTGATTAGACTGAAAAAGGACTGGAATCTTCACAATGTTGAATGTCTTTACTGCAAATACATTTTAGAAAATCCCACTCTGCTTCAACTGAGCTTTTTAATTTCTTTAGGTGAATGCAATACAACAATAAAAATCTCTTGACTTTGCTACTGGCCAACAAGATAAATATAGCTCATGTATTGGAATTGAGATAGCTCAAATGTGAGGTTTTTCATTGAAATAACAATTCATTTCAGAAAACTAGCTAAGATACAGTATACAGGAAGACAGTGTGATAGAGAACAATTAGAAAACTCTAAGCCATATGGAAAAAGTAGAACATATCACAACATTTTAGCAAGTGAATAAATAAAACTGAAAATCAAGTTGCTTTCCAAAAATCTCATACCTTTCTCTTATAAGCCTAACATAACTAAAGGAAGAATAACAACATAAAAGCTTTTATATAGTATTTATGCCTATGTAGTATTTTTGTACTATTGTATATAATTTGGGCCTATTATGGGTTTAGTTACAGACCATGACAGTAAAGTGAATATTGCAATGAAGTGGGTCCAATGAATCTTTTGGTTTCCCAGTGCATTTAAAAGTTATGTTCATGCTATACTGTATATAAGTATATGATAACATTGTATGAATACAATACATACATAATGTATGTAATGTAGACATAACGTATACAATAGCATATGTCTAAAAAGCAATGTACATACCTTAATCTTCAAACTTTATTGTTAAGAAATGCTAACTACCATCTAAGGTTTCACAAGTCATAATCTTTTTGCTGGTGGAGTGTCTTGTTTCTGTACTGATTACAGCTGACTGATCAGGGTGGTGATTGTTGATGCTGGGGTGGCTGTGGCACTTTCTTAAAATAAGACAACAATGAAGTTTGAGGCATTGTTGTGTTCTTTCATTCACAAATGATTTCTCTAGAGTATGCAATGCTTTGATCTCAGTAGTACTTCCTTTAAAATTAGACTAAATCCTCTCAAACCCTGCCACTGCTTTATCAACCAAGTTGATGTAGTATTCTAAATTCTTTGTTGTCATTCCAATAATCTTCACAGCATCTTCACCAGGAGTAGGTTCCATCTCAAGAAACTATTTTTTTTTTTTTTTTGCTCATCCATAAGAAGTAGCTCATCTGTTCAAGTTTTCTCATGAGATTGCAGTAATTCAGTCACATCCTTAGGCTCCACTTCTAATTCTACTTCTCCTGCTATTTCCACCACATCCCTGAAGTCCTGAACCCCTCACAGTCATCCCTGATGGTTGATATCAATTTCTTCCAAACTCCCATTAATGTTGGCTTCTTCTCATGAATCATGAATGCTCTTAATGGCATCTAGAATGGTGAATCCTTTCCAGAAGGTTTTCAATGTACTTCTCCCAGATCCATCAGAGAAATCAGTATCTATGACAGCTATAGCCTCATGAAATGTATTTCTTAAATAATAAGACTTGAAAGTCAAAATGACTCCTTGATCCATGGGCTAAAGAATGGATGTTGTGTTAGCAGGCATGAAAACAACAGGAATCTTTCTGTCCATCTCCATCAGAGCTCTCGAGGGACCAGGTGCATTGTCAATGAGCAGTAATATTTTGAAAGGAATATTTTTATTTTTCTGAGCAATATCTCTCAGCAGAAGGCTCAAAATATTCAGTAAACCATGTAGTAAACAGATGTGTTGTCATTCAGACTTTGTAGTTCCATTTTTAGAACACAGGCAAATAGATTTAGCCTTATTCTTAAGGGCCTTGGGATTTCTGGAATGGCAAATGTGAACTGACTTCAACTAAAAGTCACCAGCTGCATTAGGACAGGAGGGTCAGCCTGTCCTTTGAAGCTTTGAAGCTAGGCATTGACTTCTCTTCTGTAGCTATGAAAGTCTTAGATGGCATCTTCTTCCAATATAAAGCTGTTTTGTCCACACTGGAATTCTGTTGTTTAGTGTAGACACCTTCATTCATTATCTCAGCTGTATCTTCTGGCTAACTTGCTACAGCTTCTACACCAGCATTTGCTGCCTGTTTTTACACTTTCGTGTTATGGGGATGGCGTCTTTCCTTAAACCTCAGGAACCAACCTCTGCTAGCTTCAAACTTTTCTTCTGTAGCTTCGCTGCTCTCAGCCTTCCTGGAATTGAAGAGAGTTGGAGCATTGTTCTGCACTATTCTTTGGCTTAAGGGAATGCTATAGCTGGTTTGATAAATTCATACCTCTTCCTGCTATATAGTAAAGGCTTAAATTATAAGCTTTCTAGAAAGTTCTGGTATTGTCACAGTGAACACGATGATGATGATGATGATGATGATGATGATGATGATGAAAGCAGCAGCTAAGCACTTTCTATCAATCATCTGATTTTTTCCTGATAAAAATCCTACTCGGATTGAAAAGCACAGGACAGTAAGTAACTTTCACAGAAAGAAAATACTGAAGCTTTAATTCAAACCTCATCTCTGCCAGAGTCTAGACCCACTGTCACTATGTCCTTGCAGATGCCTACACAGACTTGGCAAAATTAGCCACTTGACTAATAATGCCATGTTCCTAGTGGCCACTGGGAATTTTTAAATGCTTCATCAAATGCACCCAATACCTTTCTAAACATGATAATTTCATAAGCAGAAGCAGTCCAACCTTTACCTCCCCCCTCCAGGTGCAGTGCTATAAACAAGCGGATGGTCTCCAAGCTTGTCTGGGCTTGGGGGGCTGTGGGTCACCCCTTCCTCACCTATGTATCATTTCTAATTTTCACTCCTCAAGGCTTCACCCTCAACCTTCCCTTTCAGCTGACCGATACACATGCAATCGATAACCTCACCTCCCACTTGACAGGGTAAAAGCTAATGTGGTCAGGTGAGAACCACTTCAACTTTTTGTTCCCTACACATTCTCTTCTATCCTTCCTTCCTCTTTTGTAGAAATAAGAACCTCCCACACTTCTCAAGAGGAATATTAAACTGCTTTGTCAGGGGTCTCAACTCTATCAAGTAATTTCAGACAATCAAGCATATAAACATGTTCAAGTTTCTCCCATCATAAAAGCAAAACAATGTAAAAATTCATTAGGACCCCATGCGCCTTAGTCTCTATGTCTTATTCTCCTTCCATTTTCAGCCAAGCTAACTGAAAGAATATTTAATGTATTTGACTCTGTGTTTACATTAAAAACCCACAGCTATCTGTCTCACAGCTCTACTTGAAGTCACTCTCTACAAAATTATCAATGACCTTCTCATTACTGAATGCCTTTGGGAATCCATACCTTACTCGCCTCTTCAGTATTATTGACACTATTGACCTCTGCTTCCTTCCTAACCCCTATTATATCACACTCTCTTGGCTCTTGATACTTCCATGTGTCCCCTTTGTGGGTTCCTCCTACATCTATCTCTTAAAGTGTCTTGAGTCTCCAAGGTTTCGTTTATAACAGATTGTTCTTATTGAGTAACCTTTCTGAGTGTTATTCCTCCACTGCCATGGTTTCAACTCTACAGCCCAGATATCTCTGCTGAACTTCCGATAGCTAGATTCAATTCCCATGTCTCCAGTTAAATACCTCAAACTCAGCCTAAAACAAATCATCTCTTCATCTTTCCCTGACATCCCACTTTACTTAATGTTCCTTATCACAGTGAATGGCACAGTAACCAGAAAACAAAATATTTCCTCCGGACTTTTCTTCCACATCATCTCTCCTTCCACCAATCAATCAACAAAATTCTACTTTATTCCACACTTCAGAGAAACATTTACATCTCTTGATGTCCACTACTACTAAATTCAGGCTTGGGAGTACTCTTTTTAAAACACAAATATGATCACAATAATCCACTAGTTAAAATACTTCAACAATACTCTTGTGCTCAGGATAAAGTGAAAACTCCCTAGTATACGAAATAAAGACCCCATTTCATGATTTGACCACTTTTCTGGACTCCTGAATCTCATTCCCCACCATTGCTGATGATGCCCTAGTCACACTCTATTTGCCTCTGGAACATGTTGTTCCTTCTACCTGGGACATTCTTCACATATACTTTTCTTGTTGAAACACTGCAGGTTTTAGCTTTCATGTCAAACCTTTTGGAAAACTTTCCCAATCCTTCAAAACCACATCATGTGATTCTTAATTACTGGTAGCAGCCTGTGCTAGTAGTCAGTTTATTTATCCCTTCAGCATTGACACTATTGACCATTATACTATGGTCTACTACAGCTTGCTTTTCCCATTATAGTATAAACCCATACAGGGTAGAAAGTGCACCTTATTTATATCTCAAATACCTCACCCACCACGTGGCACAGAGTAGGTTCTTAACTCTAATTCCAAGTATTTGCTAAAATTCAAAAAGAGGTGAATATAGCTAGTGTTGGTTTTCTAGGTAATGACCAGGTGATGAGTCTCCAGTCACGGAAGGCTAAGGGTCAAGCAGGAAGCAGGGATACAGATGAATTTGGGGAACATGGAGCCCTTAGTCCAAGAACAACATCTATTATAAGGGAGGAAATGTGATTTTGTTTTGTCTAGTGTATAAAGTGGTCTTGTAGGTAGAATAATTAATGTCCTGTTCTGGACTATTTTAAAGGGTTTGGGAGTGGGAAAGGGAGTGACAGCCTAATTGGCCTTTATCAGTAGTTTTAAGAAGATAGAATGATCAATCAGAAGTACCAGGGCAGAGACCTCACACAGACCAGAAGTCCAACCTCCCTTGAGGGGAACAGCCACATCTTTTGCTGGCCAAAACTCAGCGGTTGTACCCAACATGCTAACTGAAAGAACAAGGCTGGGATGTAGGGAAAGAAGTGCTTCTGGCCCTGTCAGTTGGTCAGCCCATTCTTCCTAGTTCAAGTCCTTCAAAGTGTTCCTCAGCTGCTCCCATTCAAGAGCATTGGTTTTTACATTTTTTATTTTTTTAACTTTTTTAATGTTTATTTATTTTTGACAGAAAGAGAGATGGAGTACTAGTGGGGGAGGGGCAGAAAGAGAAAGGGAGACACAGATCCGAAGCAGGCTCCAGGCTCTGAGTTGTCAGCACAGAGCCCGACATGGGCTTGAACCCACGGACTGCGAGATCATGACCTGAGCTGAAGTCGCCACCCAGGAGCCCCTTTTTATTACTTTTAAAAAATGCACCAGTTGTCAAAACTGTTACTTACTGACCAAAATTTCACTGGATCCCTAGTATATCTGGTGAAACTATATAAATTGTACCTAACTGTTGAATAAGCTTCTCATATTTTGCGAGAGAGTAGAAATACATTTTTCCCCTCTAAACCAAGTGGATCTGCTCTGGGCCTCACCTGCTAAAACTAGAAACACAGATATCAGTCATACGAGGGGTCTGGGGTGTGGGGAAGTGTTTGATGGGAGTCTCAGAGGGCAACTGTATTTGTGCAGCTATACATGATTCTGTGAAGGAAATTTGGAAAACAGAAAAGGGGAAAAATTAGAACTTGCCTTATCCAAGTATGACCAATATTAACATACTCACATAGTTCCTTCTAGAATATACTACATTCATTCTACATCACTCTAAATTCAACTTGGTACCTTGCCTTTCCACATAATACAACATGAGCATTTTCCATGCTATTGCCTTCTAATCATTGTTTCTGAATGTTGCATAATATTGCAGAAAGTGGAGGAGTCACAGCTAACCTGTGGAGGCTGGTTCCAATTTTATGATATTATAAATAATGTGGTGATGAATGAGTTTATGCATAAAGCTTTTTCTGTATTTCAGATTGTTTCCTTAGGATAAAGTCCCAGAATTGGAATTATTGGATCAAAGTATGCAATTATTATAAGCCTCTTGATACATACTGCCAAATTGCTTTCCAAAAGCCATATTTATTTACAGTCCATGATAGTAAGACCACACCTTGCTCTGACGGGTACCATTGTTACAAAAACAAGCATACGAACTAAAACAACACACAAAAAAAACTCCAAAATTTTGCCTTTAATGTGATAAGCGAAACTGGCAATGTTATTATTTTAATTTGTGTTTAAAATTGTGTTTAAAATTGTGTTTAAAATTAATTTGTGTTTAAAATTGTGTTTAAAATTTCTTTTTACTAATTGTGGGCTTTAATATATGTCGGTTTATTTATTTGTTGTTTTCTTCTTTTATGTAAATCTTCTAGTCAGGTACTGACCTGCAATAGTTTGATGCTCTATACATACTATGCAATATTTATGGAGATTATACAATATTCCATGTGAAGTACGAATAGTTTCCAGCAAGCTGAGCCAAAGCAACAAGCCTGGATCCAGAATCCAACCTTGAACAGATGTTTGCTTGGCAGCCTAGTTGCAATAATTAACATCAGAAAGGAGGACAATTAAAAAAAATACAACCAGATCTCACATCTATGAATCATGGTTCTGTAAATGTCTCAAACCATCTGGTTGACTGGGCTTCTGTCCTCCATTTTAAGAAAGACCTGCATGATAGCACTAAAAGCCAAGCCTCTGAATACCCAAAGCTCATAGGATATTGTCTGTCTGCCTCTTAAATCAGTTTTCATTCTCTACCTTTTAATAATAGATACTGATGTAGCTGTCTCAAGCCCTCTTTCCCTGGAATATACACTTTTCATAGGCACATACCACATTTCATTTATCTTGGTATCCTAGGGCGTACCAGGATCCTGCCCTGCATACAGTAAGCACTTAGTATTTGTTTGTTGAAATAAATTGAAAGAGAATAATTAAAACCTTGGCAGACTTTGCCCCCAAGCCAGAGGGTGCCTCTTAATTGCTCTGGTAGCTGTTTATCCTTATGATAAACAGCTCTGACTAAAGTGCTGCAGATAGTGGGAAGTCTGGCACAGGAAACTCAACAGCAGCACTGCATGTGAAGAGCAACATGAAGAGGACAGTACTTGGCTTCTGAGGCAGGTGGAGTGCCTTCCCAGCACGTCTGGTCCTTGTCCAGGTACACCGTGCAGTTCTCCCTAAAGCTGATGGAGCCAACAGGCAAGTTTTGACTTTAATCTGATATGCAAAATGGCAATACATTATTATTTTAATGTGCATTATTTTAGCAGAGGGCTTTTTATTTTTCTTTAAATGTTTATTTTTGAGAGAGAGAGAGAATGAGCAGGGGAGGGGAAGAGAGAGAGGGAGACAGAGAATCTGAAGCGGCCAAATGCAGGGCTTGAACTCATGAACTGTGAGATCATGACCTGAGCTGAAGTTGGAAACTCAACTGACTGAGCCACCCTGACACCTCAGGATTTTTTTTCTTTTCCCAATAAATGGATGGTAACAGGTAATTCTCAAAGGAAAAGAAGTGGGTATCCACCTGAATTAACAACCTAGAGAGATTTTCATTTTGATGTCTCAGTACTACTGGATTGCATATTTTCACAACATTTAGCTAAGAACAATGCCACATTATAGGAAACATGCTGATTGCCTTCAATTCTACACCATTTCTTTTGCAAAATCAAAATTTTCACTGAGTTCTTGTATTGACAAAGAATTTACTAATACACTTTTTTTAAAGAATGTATGGCAAGGGGGCGCCTGGGTGGCTCAGTTGGTTGAGTGTCCCACTCTTGATTTCAGCTCAGGTCATGATCCCAGGGTTGTGGTATGGAGCCCCTCTGTGCTGAGCATGGAGCCTGCTTGAGATTCTCTCTCTCTCTCTCTCTCTCTCTCTCTCTCTCTCTCTCCCTCTCTCTCTCTCTCCCCCTCTGCCTCACTCTCCCTGCTCACCTTTTCTCTCTAAAAAATAAATCTTCTTTTCTTAAAGAACACATGACATAATCTGTCCCTTAAATTATTTCTTTCCAGCTTTCAATTTTGAAACATCTCAAGTTTTTCTACACCCTCTCCTTTCTCTCTCTCTCTCACACACTCCCCCCCCTTTTTTGCTTTTTCCTTAACCATTCAAGAGAATAGAGACATTCTTTTACTTAATCACAATCTAATCATTATATCAGAAAACAGCATACATAAAATATTTCTAATACACATCTTATATTCATATTTCCCCAATTGTCCCCAAAATATTCTTCCTTGATGATTTCTAAAAATTATTCAGGATCCAACCAAAAATCATACAGTTCATTTGGCTATCATTTCTCTTTTATCTCTTTTAATCCTTCAGCTTTTAGAAAAACAATTTGTCATTAACATCTTGAGAAATTCAGGCCAGTCATTTTGTAGAATGCCCCACAGTCTAGAATTGTTCATTATTTCCCTCAAATCAAATCTGAGTTAAACATTTTTGATGATGTTTACTTCCCATGGTGCCAAATCAAGAAGGACATATCTCCAGTTTACCTATTATTGGTGATGACGAATTTCACCATTCAGTTATGCTGATGTCTTCCAGATCTCTCGATTGTAAAAGTACATTTTCCTTTTGTAATTATTGTTACCTGTAATTGACACTTGCCCATATGACTATATTTAGTTCCCCAACAACACTTTACCCAATGGTTGTACCATCCACTGATGATCCTTCCATCAATCAGACATTGCACTGGAGCTTGCAAAATGGTGATATTGCTGGTTCTATTACGTCACCTACATTTATGAGCTAGCATTCTTTGTGTTTTAAGCAAAAGGAATTTTTTATTTACTGATTTTTTTTAAGTTGAGGTATAACTGACATATGACATTATTATATTAGTCATATTATATTGAATCATACAACATGATTCAATATTTGTATACACCGTGAAATGATCACCACAGTAAGTCTAGTTACCATCATACAAAGTTATAAGTTTTTTTCTTGTGATGAGAACTTTTAGGATTTTCTCTCTTGGCAACTTTCTTTTTTTTTTTTAAATTTTTTTTTCAACGTTTTTTATTTATTTTTGGGACAGAGAGAGACAGAGCATGAACGGGGGAGGGTCAGAGAGAGGGAGACACAGAGTCTGAAACAGGCTCTAGGCTCTGAGCTGTCAGCACAGAGCCCGACGCGGGGCTCGAACCCACGGACCGTGAGATCGTGACCTGGCTGAAGTCGGACGCTTAACCGACTGCGCCACCCAGGGGCCCTTCTCTTGGCAACTTTCAAATATGCACTACAATATTATTGACTATGGCCATCATGCTGTACCTTACACATCCCCAAGACTTATTTACTTTCTAAGTGAAAGTGTGTACCTCTCAACCTCCTTCCCCTATTTTGCCCACTCCCAACCTCCCTGCCCTCTAGCAACTATCGTTCTGTTCTCTATACCTATGAGTTTTGTTTTATTTGTTTTTTAGATTCCATATACAAGTGAAATCATCTTTTTCTATCTAACTTATTTTGCTTAGCATATTTCCTTTAAGGTCTATCCTTTTCGTCCCAAATGGCAAGATTTCATTCTTTTTTATGGCTAAGTAATATTCCATGGTGTGTGTGTGTGTGTGTGTGTGTGTGTGTGTGCGCGCGCGCACGCATGCACACACACATGTATATGTAGGCACATCACATTTTCTTTGCCCATTCATCCATCAGTGGATACTTAGGTTGCTTCCATATCCTGGCTATGATAAATAATGCTACAAGGAACATAGGGGTGCATATACTTTTTTCAATTAGTGTTTTTGTTTTCTTCAGATAAATACCAAGTCATGGAATTACTGGGTCATATGGTAGTTTTATTTTTACTCTGCAAGGAACTTCCATACTGTTTTCCACAGTGGTTGCAGAATTTAACATTCCCATCAACAGTGCACAAGTGTTCCCATTTCTCTACATCCTCACAGCACTTGTGATTTCTTGTCTTTTTGATAATAGCAATTCTGACAGATGTGAGGTGATATTTCATTATAGCTTTGATTTGCATTTCCTTGATGATTAATGATATGAACATCTTTTTAAGTACCTGTTGGCCATCTGTATGACTTCTCTGGACAAATATCTATTCAGATCCTTGGCCCACTTTTTTTTTTTTTAATTTGAAATACAACTTTATTCTATTTCTAAATTCAAAGGAATAGGAATAGAGTGACAGATGAGATTTCACCACTGAATACTGTGATGTGACTACAGCAGTCTCATATCTGAAACTCAGGAAGGAAACAACTGCATTCCAAAATAGCTAAATAGGCAGGTCCAAAAAATGAAGGTACTTTTTAAACTGCCACCTTCACTCTGAAGCCCCCCATTCATCTCCTTCAGCATACCAAAGATAAAGCACATGTTCTGCTCAACATGTTCTGCCCACTTTTTAATTGAAAATTTTTTTTGCCACTGAGTTGTGTGAGTTCTTTATATATTTTGAATAATAGCTCCTTATTGGATGGATACATGATTTGGAAATATTTTCTCCCATTCTGTAAGTTGAGTTTGAGAGGGATGGGTATTAAATCTTCTTTGAATGTTTGGTAGAATTCATCAGCAAAGCCATCTGGTCCTGGGCTTTGGGTGTTGGGAGGCTTTTAATTATTGGTATAATCTCCTTACTAGTAACCACTGTTCCCAGTTTTACTCTTTCCTCATGATTCAGTTTTGGAAGACTGTATTTTCTAGAAATTTATCCAATTTCTTCTCATTGATGTGTAACTGTTCATAGTAGTCTCTGTGACCCTTTTATCAGTTGTAACTACTCCTCTTTCATTTCCAATTGTATTTTTTAAGTCCTCTCTCTTTTTTTCTTTGTGAGTCTCGCTAAAGGTTTGTCAATTTTGTTTATCTTTTCAAAGAACCATTTCTTCATTTTATTTACCTTTTCTATTGTCTTTTTAGTCTCTAATTCATTTATTTCTGCTCTGATCTTTACTATTTCTTTTCTTCTAATAACTTTAGGCTTCATTTATTCTTTTTCTAGTTCCATTAAGTTTAAAGTTAAATTATTTATTTGAGATTTCTCTTGTTTCCTGAGGTAGGCCTGCATTATTATGAACATCCTTCTTAGAACCACTTTTGCTGCCTCCCATTGAATCTGGTATGTCATATTTCTGTTTTCATTTGTCTCTAGGTATTTTTGGACTTCTCCTGTAGCCCAGTAGTTGTTCAGTAACATGTCATTACACACAAAGGTGTGATCCCATGGCCTATGTTTCCTGATAACATCTCTGTATCCTCTAGATGTGAAGCAAATCTGACACCTGCCTCTCAGGCTGAAGTTCCAGGACAAATAAATAGGCCTTTCTCAGAAAAGGCATGGAAATTTTTTCAGTCTGCTATTTGTAAGGTGACTTATAGTTAACAATATTTGTATTATACATTTGAAAGTTGCTAAGAAACTAAATCTTAAACGTTCTCAGCACAAGAAAAAATTTGTAACTATGTGTGGTGACAGATGTTAACTAGACTTATCATGGTCTTCATTTCACAATATATACAAATATTGGGGCGCCTGGGTGGCTCAGTCGTTAAGCATTCAGCTCTTGATTTCAGCTCAGGTCATAGTCTCACAGCCATGAGACTGAGCCCCCATCAGGTTCCGCACTGTGTGTGGAGCCTGCTAAAGATTCTCTGTCCTTCTCCCTCTGTCCCTCCTCCCCACCCTCTCTCTCTCTCTCTCTCAAAATGAATAAACAAACAAACAGATATTTAAAAAAAGTAATTTCTCTTCAACCCTTATCTTCAGAAAAGATCAATGAAACTAAGAGCTGGTTCTTAGAAAAGATAAACAAAATTGACAAACAAAAATGGATTCTTCACAAAATTGTACTCCAGGTAAATGATGAGTCACCAGAGGAATGGAAGTCATTACTACTCGCCATCAGGATGTCAAACATCTAACCAATATGAAAAATTTGCTTTTGGTATGTTTGATTCTTGAAACCTTTTTGACAATAATTTGCTGAAAGATTCAGTTATCTATGGAGGCTGATTATTCTATCTACAGTTGGATGATGCAATCAGTGCAAAGAGGAGTTCATATCCTATTTCCATCATCAGAAAGAACACTGCTCAATTAATAGCTGTACCAAATAATTCAATTAATATATTAAATAGAAGAAAATAGCTACATACCAATTATAATTTCATTTTTCTATCTCTACCTTAGTTTCATCATTTATACGTACCTCATAGAATTTTTCCAAGGATTTAGTGAGCTAGTCCATGCAAGGCATTTAGAGTAGAGCCTGGAATGCAGTACAAACTGAATTAAATGTTAGTTATTACTGTCACTATTATTCAAAATCTCCTCCTATCTGCTCTACAGTGGTATTTTGTAAAAGCACAGAAGAGATTCCAATTTATTCCAGGATCTCCTAGTTTAGTCAGGGCCATCCACTCTGCCAAATTCAGGGAATATAACATGAGTGGTACTAGCTGATGCTGCCTCTGCAGTTGTAGAGCATACTAGCCCTAAATTTGATATGGAGACCGTTCCCATTTATAGAATGACAAGATGATAAGTAAAAATCTTAACTATAATTCTTTTTGTAAATAGAAATTGGCTGATTTGGTATAACTTACATATGTAGCCTGGAGGGCATGATATTTCTAGGATTTATACTAACTCCCTTAAACTAATTTTCTATCTTATAGCAAAATAAACAATAACAGCTTTTACGTATTGGTGCTTTTATGTCATTTACCTAATAAACATTATCTAGTAGGTAAATAATGGCCAAGTAGGGACCTTGGACCTTGATCTGTCAGACAAAAACTCTTGTTGCTCTTTCCAGCTACCACTCAGTGAGATGACACATTGAATGACTTAAATACAATGAATATACATGGAATATTGTTTTTATCTCTTCTCTCAGAATTCATACACTTTTCTTTTACTTTATTATTTGGTATGAATTAGATATGTTAGGTGAACAAGAACTTTGCAGCGAATAAATCTGCATTAACAAATAGCCAAAGCCTTTGGGCGTTATTTTAGCCCAGGCATACTCAGGCCTCAGCACTTTTTGCCTATAGATCCTCCCCCCTGGAAGCTCCTCCTCAGGGTGTTCACATACTCATGTCCTTGCTCACTCAGGTCTTCTGAAACATGCCATCATCCATGAAAGCCTCCATGACCACACTCTCAAAAACACCACATGCACCTACACACACATGCACCTACCTTACCTATTGCTTTCCTTCCTCTTACCTTGGTTTTGTTCTTCTGGCAATAACCATTATCACCACTCTCCTGTTATGTACATTTGCTTATTTATTTTTTCCCACTAGAGTGTAGGGTCCAAAATTTGAGCAGGGACTCATTTTGGTTAACTGCACCTCCCCAGAACCATGAACAGTTTATGTTATATGCAGTAGGTACTCAATAAATATATGCTAAATCAATGAAAAACTCAAAATTAAGTATCAATTATTCCAAATATTTTCTATCTTTTTTCCTATAGGCTTTAAGAAAAGTCCTTCAGAAGTGCTAACTTTTAGGAAACAGACATTTAATATTCTATATCTGAAAATTTCCCCCATGCAAATGAATGCATTGTTCAAAGATATTTTACTCAAAGTTCTGGAAGAATACCTTCAAAATAAAGAGTTATGAAGCAGGAATTTAAAAAGGAAATTGAATGTGGTCATCAAAATACAATGCATATAAAAGAGAAATTTAAAGATGATCACAGATTTGCCAATAAAGCCAAAAATCAAATTAAACCAAATCATTACTTCTAACTTATTTGAAGACTGTATTAATGACAAAAGCATATGATAAAATTAAATACAATTTTGATTCCACAGGCTGTCTGCTGCCATATTATGCTAAGGAGGCACCAAGGAAAAGATGGGGACAAATTCTTAGAAATTTTTGAATAGAGTAAATTTCTGTAAAACACAAAATTAATGCTTTTGAAGAATATGTAAAATACTCTGGTTATAAATCCACCTTAATCAATGAAGTCCAGATAAAATTACAGTCATTATCTATCTATCTATCTATCTATCTATCTATCTATCTATCTATCTATCTTTATTAAAGACTTCATTTATTTAAGTAATCTCTATACCCAATGTGGGGCTTGAACCCACAACTCCAAGATCAAGAGTTGCACGCTCCACCAAATGAGCTAGCCAGGCACCCCTATCAAAATATATTAAAAAAAATTTTTTTTCAACGTTTTTTATTTATTTTTTTGGGACAGAGAGAGACAGAGCATGAACAGGGGAGGGGCAGAGAAAGAGGGAGACACAGAATCGGAAACAGGCTCCAGGCTCTGAGCCATCAGCCCAGAGCCTGACACGGGGCTCGAACTCACGGACCGCGAGATCGTGACCTGGCTGAAGTCGGATGCTTAACCGACTGCGCCACCCAGGCGCCCCTCAAAATATATTTTAAATAGAACACCAAGAACAATATATACAATTGTGAACCACTGCACATAATGGGTATATGAAGTGTTCATAAAATTAATATATAAAAACACACTGCATATATGAAGGAGTACATTTAAAGTGTCACATTCAGGGTGCCTGAGTGGCTCAGTTGGTTAAGCATCTGACTTTGGCTCAGGTCATGATTTGACAGTTTGTGACTTTGAGCCCCGCATCAGTCTCTGTGCTAACAGTTCGGATCCTGGGGCCTGCTTCGGATTCTGTGTCTCCCTCTCTCTCTCCCTCTCCCTTGCTCATGCTCTGTCTCTCTCTCAAAAATAAACATTAAAAAAAAAGTTTTTAAAAATAAAGAAAAATGTCATATTCATTGTATGTAGTTGTAGTTACATTCATCAGTGAATGTTAATTTGAAAAAAGTTCCCAAATTCTGTCAGGTAAGCTACTCAAATTTAATAATCTTCATTTTGTTATGCTTACTGGGATAGGTGTTTGTAATGCTTCCTATTTTAGTGTAATGTATATTTAAATATATTTTAAATATTTGGAAACCTCTAGACTGCCTCACTTCCTTTTTGTTCCTTGGAAGTATCTTGTTATTTCCTTTTAAGTATTATTTTCTCTTTTTTTTTTTTAATTTTTTTTATTTATTTTTGAGACAGAGAGAGACAGAGCATGAACAGGGGAGGGTCAGAGACAGAGAGGGAGACACAGAATCTGAAACGGGCTCCAGGCTCTGAGCTGTCAGCACAGAGCCCGACGCGGGGCTCGAACTCACAGACCGTGAGATCATGACCTGAGCCGAAGTCGGACGCTTAACCGACTGAGCCACCCAGGCGCCCCTTATTTTCTCTTTTAAAGGACTAGATATCAAACTACCTCTGATTATCTCTTTTATTGAGAACTCAGCACCAAAAACTAAGGTTGGCAGTTAATATCCTACCAGGAAGAGTTTCTTCAAATACCACAGCTGATGAAAGTGGATACAAAGGAGGAAGAGTAAAGGAAAGAAACAAAACAAAATGCAATGGCAAATAGAGAACTATATGGAAAAATACCATAAAGGAAATAATACCTGGTTCCTATTAAGCAATCATTTTTAAATTAAAAGTGATTTTTCAAAATTTTACACTTCCTTGTTTACTCACGCAGAACTTTTGGATCTAAGTCAATGAATGATGCATCCACACTAACGAACGTCATTAGATGCTTTAAGATATTGCCTAACTAGGTGATTTTTTGAGTCATTACATAAAGAAACACGTTCTTAGGGTTAAAATAATCAGATTGAGAAACTGAAAATCACAGGCAATGGCACCTGACTGACGCACAACAGATAATAAACAGTGGCTATTATTATAACCTGTATCATTGAAGGGAAGAGTCCATTTATTTACATGCAGTATTTGCTTAGTCTTAAGCTTTCTACTGTCCCTGAAGATTAAAATTTTTGTGGAGTAAGCCCTAAACAAAACTTTAATATAAGAAAATTTGCTTTTGTGGTTGCCTCCTTTCTTATTAATGTACCCACCTCACTTCTTGAATTCTTGGGTCCCTTTATTACCACCATATAACCTTCACAAATATCACTTTCAAAAGTGATTTAAATCTAAAGGTCCGTGCTAAATGTGTGTGGCATGTCAACCACTTAGTGTGTTAACCTTCAGATGACATAATTCAATGTCACCCTGTCTTTTGCAGACACATCTTAGTCGAAATCACGCATCTAACAGCAGAATTTTAGGTACCACGGCGGACGAGGGAGGGCTGAACTTTGGAGCTGGCGGACACTACATCATTTCTCAGATCTCTAGTCTACTCCACCCAAGCACGGCAGCATCGGGGAAACTACTAAAGGCCTTTGAACCCCAGAGTCCCTGGTTTATCCTCTAATGTAATGGAACAGTTAGGACCAAAAAGCACTCTTTCTGTAAATTTTGCTTAAGGCATTAAGTAGCATTTTAAATGCTTAAATGCTTAAGGCATTAAGTAGTATTTTAAAAGTAAAAATACATTTAAACAAAAAAATTGCTTTTTTTCCTTGAAGTTTAAAAGGACCAACAAACTATTTACACAAAAAACTATTTTTACTGAATCAAAAAAAAAAAAAACCAAATGAAGCATTTTGAACAAAATTTCCTAGAGATTCAATATGGAACAGTTTTCATCAAAAAACTGAAATTGGTATAGGCATCCAAATCTGCAAAACGCAATGCTTCCTTGAGCTACTTCATGAACTGCTTATTTGAAAGATAATTAGAGTGGGGGGCACCTGGGTGGTTCGATGGGTTAAGTGTCAAACTCTTGATTTCGGCTGGGGGCATCTCAAGGTTTGGTTTGTGAGATCGAGCTCCACATAGGGCTCTGCAGAGCCTGCTTGGGATTCTCTCTCTGTCCCTACTCCCCCTTCCCCTCACATACATGTGCGCACGCTCTCCCTCTCTCTCTCGAAAGTAAAATTAACTTTAAAAAAGATAATTAGAGTAATGCACATATTTAATGCTGTATTATAACTTTCTCCATCAAGTCAGTTCACATATTATACTTAATTAATACATTACAACAAGAAAGCTAATTGAAACTAAAGTTGAACATATTTGATCACTAATAAACCAAGAATAAAACAAAAGCATGATAAACCATTATGTTCTGGAAATTCCCATCTCAAGCGGAAGTAATTTCTAGTCACACTAACAGCTTTGTATCTGCTACTTAATAATACTCAGAGAATAATTTACCAAAACATCGTTCATTTCAATTATGTGAAACGGGTGAAATGCAGAGAAGACAGTGGCCAGCCAACTGCTACCTTTTCTTCTTCTCTGTGAAAGCCAAACCTGTCTGTCTGGAAACCTGACTGACCCTTTGATTTTGTTAAAAAGAATGCTGAGTTGTCTTTGCATCAGCAGAAGAAGGTGGAGGCAGACAGGCATGAATCAAAAACACCATTTACTGAAACCAGCCTAAATTAACTGAAGCAATCTGGGAATCTGAATATTTTAAAAGATTCTATAATATAACATGGGTAAGAGCAACTAGAAAAAAAATCGCAAGGCTATAAACAGTTATTATAGAAATTTCTCCCAAAGAATGTGCATGGAGAGAATGCCCTTTCTCAGCAATCTCTCTGTGATACCAGTCAGAAGAGCAAAGGCTTTGATATTTGTCTATGTCTTTCAGAGGAATAACATAAAAGAAGTGATAGAAAGGGAAGGAGGGGTGAGGAAAGGAAAGAAGGAAGGAAGGAAAAAAGAAAAGGAGGAAGGAAAAACAAAGAAGAAATAAAAGAAAGTCTAATTATAAAGCCAGCAGAATAGTCAGCTGTCATAAACTAAAGTCCTGTGGCATCATGATGCGTGATTACACATCGATACAGCTCTCCACATACACTCCCCCTCTCCCTCCTTCCCTGTCCCCCTCCTTACCTCCCTCCCTCCTCTCCTTCCTTCCTCCCTTCATTCCTTCCTTCCTACTTTCCTTCCTTCCATCCTTTCCTTCCTTCTTCTTCCTTCCTTTTCTCTCTTTCTCTCGCTCTCTTGTCTCCTCATTCTTCCTAGAAAGAGATGATATCATCTGAAAGAGATTCACTTCTGCTTCTAAGAAAGTGAGAAAAATGTCCTGTCCAGGAATCACATCAGTGAGAGGACTTGACAGAAGTGTTTTGAAGAAATTACGAGGACTCCTGCAGCACAAACAAATGTAGTCTCTCTACCTACATAACCTACCTTCATCTCTTTCTGGAAGTAGCTCATGAGTGTGGATGAAAACAGAAGAAAACTAGTTTTACAACAGCTTTGATTTTCCTATCCTATGCCTTTACCCAAGTTCCAGCAACAGACCCATAAATAGGAGTAGAGAAAAAATGGTGCAAGGTCAAAGAACAAATACATTTCTGATGCCTCTGCTCAGGGAAGCACACTCTACTTACCTCCTTATTCTTTGTGAACTAGTTATACACAATTGCATGCAATGTGGAATAAAAATGCATGTAATAAAGTATCATTTTCAACCATTAAATCAGAAAAAAAAAGCATTTTAAATGATAACACTGAATGCCAATGTCAGCATGAAGAAACTACAACGGCTGACCCTTGAGCAATGTGGGAGTTGGTGTATCGACCCCTTGAGCAGTCGAAAATCTTCATATAACTTTTGACACCTCTCAAATGTAATTACTACTAGCCTACTGGTGACTGGAAGCCTTAATGATAACATAGTCTACTAACACATATTTTGTATGTTATATATGTATTATATGCTACAGCCTTAAAGTGAAGTAAGGTAAAGAAAAGAAAATATTATCAGGAAAATCATAAAGAAGAGAAAATACATTTACAGTACTGTACTGTATTGATCAAAAAAAAAAAAAAAACCCTGCATGTAGGTGGACCTATGCAGTGCAAATCCTTATTGTTTAGGGTCAACCATACTCTCACATATTGCTAGTGACATAGTAAATCATAACCCTTTCCTGTAAAGTAATTTGGAGACTTCAATTCAATATGATGAACCGGACTGAATGAAAAATCTCTACACAAAAATCTTAGACACAAATACATAAAAACACTGAAAAATAAAATAAAATATTTTTGCTACCTAAGTACAGCTGAAACCAAGAAAGGGAAATCCAGGATGCAGAAGAAAAAGGACCTCCAAGGTCGGGTCTAGATACAGCCTATAGCTGAGGGCAATCAAAGGAAGGGAAAGGATGCAGTCGCAATATCCTGAACAAAGCTAAGGGCACAGAGCCACAGAGCCACCAATACCTGACCAAAGGCAAGAAATGTGCCATCAGCCTTCACTGAGGGTCATGAGTCATTGCAAGAAACTGGAAACCAAGGCCTAGACTGTGCTCAGGGCTGGGATGTCCAGACTCATATTGATTCGTGGACCCCAAGCAGAAACTGAATATAATGACTGGTCTGAAACTGATTAATGCTTAACTTCTCTGTAAGTATGGTTCTCTAACTTGGAGCACAAGGGATGTCTGTGGCAAACAATCCCAGTAAAAATGCCTATAATCACAAGAAAGTGTAAGGTTAAGAGCAAGGAAACACACATGCAAGAAGCATTAGTCACCACACACAAGAGACTTCTGTACCCCAAGTACTGGAGAAAACTGAACAGATGAAAAAGGACTTTATAATAAGTACATTTAAAATGTTCAGGGGCGCCTGGGTGGCGCAGTCGGTTGGGCGTCCGACTTCAGCCAGGTCACGATCTCGCGGTCCGTGAGTTCGAGCCCCGCGTCAGGATCTGGGCTGATGGCTCAGAGCCTGGAGCCTGTTTCCGATTCTGTGTCTCCCTCTCTCTCTGCCCCTCCCCTGTTCACGCTCTGTCTCTCTCTGTCCCAAAAATAAATAAATGTTGAAAAAAAAATTTTTAAATGTTCAAACTGATAAAGGGAAGAACAGAAACTACTAGGAAAGAATAAAGCTGCTTCATGAAAAAAGAGAAAAAGAGGGGCACCTGGGTGGCTTAGTTCGTTAAGCATCCAGCTTCGGCTCAGGTCATGATCTCACAGTTAATAGGTTCAAGCCCCAAGTTGGGCTCTGTGCTGACAGCTCAGAGCCTGACGTCTGCTTCAGATTCTGTGTCTCCCTCTCTCTCTGCCCCTCCCCAACTTGTGTGCTGTCTCTCTCAAAAATAAATATTTAAAAAAAATTTTTAAAGAAAAAAGAGAAAAAGAGCTAAAAACAAAGATATAAATTCTATATGAAAAACAATCATTGAGGGGCACCTGGGTGGCTCAGTCAGTTAAGTGTCCAGCTCTGGATTTCAGCTCAGGTCATGAGCTCACGGATCATGAGACTGAGCCCTGCACTGGGCAGTGAGGAGCCTGCCTGGAATTCTCTCTCTCTCCCTCTCTCTCTGCTTCTCCCCAACTCGTACCCACATATGCACATGTTCTCTCTCTCTCCCTCGAAATAAATAAATAAACATCAAAAAAGACAATTATTGAAGTGATTTAACCAACAAGCTGATTTATGAGCTCAACAGATTTGAAAACAAAATTAACAAAATAGATGATAGATCTCAGAAAATTATATAGAATTTTATATACATGTTGGGTCTATGTTTAAATATATGAACAAATTCAACAATTATATTTATCCAAACAAAACAAATCCAAAATACTGAGAAAGCTACACATACAAAGATGTTCATCGTCAAATTCAATTTTAATAATAAACACCAAAGCCCAGAAATAATTGTAACATACACGATAGACTATTATAAACTTGCTATATATTCACTTCATGGAATGGTATGCTCTTATTAAAATTAATTATAAAGTCTGTGGAGCAAATTGGGTAATGCACATGAAATAAATCTAAGTGAAAAAAAAAGGATAGAGATTCCTATGCAATAATTATACCTAAATAACATATATAGAAAAATAACAAATAAAGTAAAACAACATCATACTAGGTGACTGTGCTAGGGAAGTCAAGCTGTATTCTTTTACCTTTTTTTGTGGCCCTGTAGTTGGAAGTTCGGTATTAATAATCACCCGCATTAAATACTCCTCTCACTGAAATTTCTCAACTCTCACATCACAGTTATAATGTAAATTCTGGACTCTCAAGAAAAAAAGTTCCAGCCTCCTTTCTCTTAATTAAATACAATTTAAGTACCTCCAGCATAAAGGGATACCATACAACCATGCTGCATTCCTCATTCACACTTGAAATGACACCATTATGGACAAAAACACACTCTCAGATGAACGGGAGATCCGTGGAAACAGTTCTCAGGCCTCTAGTCTTTTGCAGGAGCTAGCAGAGATGTTACAGACTTTGACAGCACTTTCCTGGGCCTGGCAGAGTACCTCCAAAAATATCTACTGAATTAATACTCCATTACTAGGTTCTTGTAATGGACACCTTCTCTTACCTATTCCTCAAGGCTCTGGGACACACAGTATAAATCATCTTTACTTGTGCTTTAAACATTATTCGTAGAAAATGTGATATAAATCAAATCTAAATTTGTTGTGTGAATAGTAATTTCCTATAATTCTTGATTATGCTTGAATGCCTTATGTTCTATAGAAAGCCATATTTAATTAATAAGCAATCTACACTTGAAAGCTTTTTACTGCATATGATTCAGTCAAAGAGAATGACCATTCAATCACATTTAGAATATAAGACGGGGGGCTCCTGGGTGGCTTTGTCGGTTAAGCCTCTCACTTCAGCTCACGTCGTGATCTCACAGTCCATGAGTTTGAGCCCTGTGTCAGCCTCTGTGCTGACAGCTCAGAGCCTAGAGCCTGGAGCCTGCTTCGGATTCTGTGTCTCCCTCTCTCTCTGCCCCTCCCCTGCTCATGCTCTGTCTCTCTCTGTCTCAAAAATAAATAAAAACATTAAAAGAAAATTTTAGAATGTAACATGGTATATGAATTTTTAGCATTACACCTTAAATATTCTTTAAAAAATTTTTTTTTCAACGTTTATTTATTTTTGGGACAGAGAGACAGAGCATGAACGGGGGAGGGGCAGAGAGAGAGGGAGACACAGAATCGGAAACAGGCTCCAGGCTCTGACCTATCAGCCCAGAGCCCGACGCGGGGCTCGAACTCCCGGACCGCGAGATCGTGACCTGGCTGAAGTCGGACGCTTAACCGACTGCGCCACCCAGGCGCCCCTACACCTTAAATATTCTTAAAGCCCAAGTGTTTCTTCACTATTTCAAAGATTTGGATTTAAGAAAAAAAAATATTTGAGAATATTTTTAAAGGAAGCGTTGAAGGTCTGTTATAGGGAGCTTAGGTAATGACCACCTGACAACTGAAAACCCAATTCAGATATCTGCTTTTGTCATGAAAGATTATCCTGCAGAGATCGAGTTTCTCATTCTGTTGCCTACAAAAAAAAAGTCTTTCTGCTTTCTCATCATCATTAGGGAGTTTCACCTTGTACCCTTATGTTCTGCAAGATATATCTGTCTTTAAATTGCAGAGTCAACATTTTTGCATGGAACTTTTTATCCTTTTGATGTCTCAATATGCTGATGTTTCAATGTCAAGAAGCTTCAGATACTTCGCTGAATGACCTGAGGCACCAAGTTAGAGGCTGAGTTTACAAAATCAGTCCTTTCCATTGCAGCTGTAAATACTAGACACAGGCTTTTAGAATACACTCTTTGGTTTCCCCTTTTGTCAACTACTGAAAATAACCTGAATATCTGCGTAACTATAAAGTCATGAGACTAGGTTTCTAAGAAACAAATCCAAAGTCTCTACAGGACTGGTAGCCCTTGTCCTCTGTATACGTATCTAAGCATTTATATTTTTGCCTCTCTCTTTCCACAAAACTTGAATGAATACAACAGATGATCATTTAAAAAGATTCAGGGGAAGTCTGGGTGGCTTAGTCAGTTGAGCACCCAACTCTCGGTCGTTAGATTGAACTGCTTGCTGAGTGTGGGGCCTGCTTGGGATCCTCTCTCTCTCTGCCCCTCCCCCACTCATGCTCTCTCTGTTTCTCTCTCAAAAGAAATAAATAAACATTTAAAATAAATAAATAAAATGATTCAGGACTTCAAAGAACCTCACTGGAGATTCTTGTTCTTCTTC
Source organism: Felis catus (assembly GCF_018350175.1). Lineage (NCBI taxonomy): Eukaryota > Metazoa > Chordata > Mammalia > Carnivora > Felidae > Felis > Felis catus. Next base: position 112,252,874 of record NC_058372.1, on the reverse strand, counting down.
CAATGACGCTATCGGGATTCAGAACATTTCTGTACCTGCCTTTGGGGACAATTTCCTGGTCAGGCAAGAAAATCATTCTCATTATCTTGAATGCGCCAGACATTTATTCTCCCTAGGGGTAGGACCTTCTCTACTCAGCTTATCTCCCCTTAACTTCCACCCCCATACCTCTTACCATATGATTCATCAGCCACAGGAAAACTCTCCTGGCTGGAGGCTGGTGGGTGTGTTTGGAGGGTGAGGGCAGAGGAAAGGCACTTAACCAGAGCTGGAAAGCTACAATGCAGGAGGCTGGAACCTCAGTGTGACGGTAGCCATTCTCTTAGATCCACACCTGGACTGTGCCTCAGTGACAGGGTTATTATTGGATGTGGGCCCTGAGTCAAAAGGGAAATATCATCATTGAAATGCCTTGTTTCTTTTAATAATTGGTTTTGGATGTATTATTTATACATATATCTAAGGCTTGCCTACTTAATTTTTTCCAAAACTATCTCTGAGAAAGGTAGTTTTGTTGAATTTAAAAGAAAAAAAAAAAAAACCTTTAACTCATCACTTTAAGAAAGAAGATCAGAAGCAAAAATCTAATTTAAAAACATGCATTTCCAGCAGAGTTTTGCAGAACTTGACATTAGTTGGCTGCTAAGTAATGAGAGTAAACACAGATGTTGGGATTGATTAGTTTTGATTTCCTATCACAGGCCTTCCTTAACTTCTCTGAACCTCAATTTCTTCTCCAAAAGCAATTTCCCAAGGAGATTTTGAGGACTTAGGCACAGCATAAATGAAATAACACAGTATGAGATCTGACCCCAACTACTTAGAGACACTCAATAAATATTTGGCTTTTCCTTTGCTACAATAACCCCTTGATGATGATGATGATGATGATGATGATGATGATG